>NW_016107341.1:5751119-5847869 GCF_001604975.1 Cebus imitator
CAGAGTTACACACTGTTGCTCCCAATTTTTGCATCTTCATAATAAATTAATTGGAGAAGTTAATCTCTTATGTCTCTACAAGTTAAAGTTCTGTAATTATACTGCTAGGAAGAACTTGACATTAGGATTTGCAAATACTGTACAACTATGACATATGTATATTCACTCATATATGACATAAACATCACACAAGGTAAGTACTCAGTACTTAATGACTTAGTATTTTTTTAAAAAGTACTTAACATTTTTTCAAATTGTAAATCTGTTTAACATTTGAGGAGGACTTTAAATTCTGTAATATTTGGAAGAAATAACTAAAACAACTTAGAAATACCCTTGTATAGTTTTAATTTTAAAACATTGTCTTTTTAATAAAGAGTCCACTTTAGAATTATTTATTGCAAGCATTAATAATCGTACTATTACAGAGATTCCCAATTGTACCCAAACTATTGTCAGAAATCCAAGGAGTTATCAGACACCACACATCTGTTCATTGCTAAAAAAGCGTATTCATTTAATTTATAGTTTAATTATACATTTTTTTCTAAAAACCTTGGTAAAAGCTATGCTATTATGTAATGTTTTCAATAAAATATTAAAATATGAAGAAGTAATTCTAAAGTTCTTGATTTTTTTCTTAAAGAAAATATGATATGCATGATATTTTCAAACTTTAATAGTATGCATTATGGACACATATTTCAATATGTGTATCATTCACTCAAAAGTATTTTTAATAAACTTTTAATTTTATAACCATTTTAGATTTGCTGTATTAATGTGAAGATAGTGCAGAGAGTTCCCACACAACCCATACTCAGTTTCCCTTATTATTAATATCTTATATTGATATGGTACATTTGGCACAATTAATAAACTAATATTGAGTCATTATTAACTAAAGTCTCTACTTCCGATTTCCTTTTTTTCCTACAGTTTCTTTTGGGGTTCCAGAATCCTATCCAGTATGCATCGTTAGGTTTATTAGTCATGTCTTTTTAGGCTGTGGTATATTCTTGGACTCTCCTTGTTTTTAATGACCTTAAGAGTTTGGAGGATTACTGGTCAGGTATTTTGTGGAATGTCCTTTAACTTGGATCTGTCTGATGGTTTCTCATGATTACACAGAAATAATTTGTTTCAGAGAGAAAGATCATAGAGGCAAAGCACCATTCTCTTATCATAACAAAGATACATACTATGAGAATGACTTTCCACTTTTGAGTATTATACCTTGATGACTTAGCTTGATGTAGTGTTTATGCAGCTTCTCTACTTAAAGTTATTCTTTTGTTTTCTCATTTTCTATACTGTACTGTTTGGTAGAAAGTCACCATATGTAGCCCTTATCTAAGGAGAGGGTAATTATGTTTCCCCTCCTTAAGAGTAGAGCAACTAGGTAAGTTATTTGAAATTCTTTTGCATGGGAGATTTATCTGTTCTCTAATTAATTTATTTACTTGCATCAGTAAGGATTTGTGGATATTTGTTTTATACTTTGGATTATAATCCAGTACTACTTTATTTATCTTCCTTTCATTTTCTGTCTTTGGCCATTGGGAGCTCTTTTGGTTGGCTATCATAGGTCTTCAATATACCCTATCATTATGGGTTTTTTAATGTTATTTTTGTGAGCACTTTCTTAGTTTTTGGGACTACAAGATGTTCCAGAGTTACTCATTTCCTGTACCAGTTCTAGAATCAGTCATTTATCAAAAAAGCCATGGTTCCTTTTATTGAAGAATGATATTAAAAACCAAGACCTAGGACTTTGAGGAGTTGCCAAACTGTTGCCACAATTGTTGAACTAACTTACATTTCCACAAACCGTGTATATGTGTTCCCTTTCTCTGCAACCTCAACAGTGTCTGTTATTTTTTGACTTTGAATAATTGCTATTCTGACTAGTGTGAGATGATGTATTATTGTGGTTTTGATTTGCGTTTCTCTACCAATCAGTAACACTTTGATTTGCATTTTGCTACCAGTCAGTGATACTGAGTGTTTTTTTATATGCTTGGTGGTGGCATGTATGTCTTAAGTGTCTGTTCATGTCATTTCCCCATTTTTTAATGAGGTTGTTTGTTTTTTTCTTGTGGATTTAAGTTCCTTATGGATGCTGGACATTGGACCTTTGTCAGATGTATAGTTTGCAAAACTTTTCTCTCATTCTTTAGGTTGTCTGTTTACTCTGTTAATTGTTTCTTTTGCTGTGCAGAAGCTCTTTAGCTTGATTAGATTCCATTTGTCCATTTTTGCTTCTATTGCAATTGATTTTGGCATCTTTGTCATGAAATCTTTGTTTGTTTCTATGTCCAGAACGGTATTGCCTAGGTTGTCTTCTATGGTTTCTATAGTTTTACATTTTATATTTAAGTCTTTGATCCATCTTGAGTTGATTTTTCTATATAGTGTAAGGAAGGGCTCCACTTTTAATATTCTACATGGCTAGCCAGTTATCCCAAAACAGAAGTACCATTCGACCCAGCAATCCCATTACTGGGTATTTCTGCAAATAAATATAAATCATTATATCATGAAGACATGTGCACACATATGTTCACTGAAGCATATTCAGAATAGCAAAGACATGGAATCAACATAAATGCCCAGCAATGCTAGACTGGATAAAGAAATGTGGTACATATACATCATGGAGTTCTATGCAGCCATAAAGAGAACCAGATCATGTCCTTTGCAGGAACATGGATGGAACTTGACACTCTTATCCTTAGCAAACTAACACAGGACCAGAAAACAAGATAATGCATGCTCTCACTTTTAAGTGGGAGCTAAATTATGAGAACACATGGACATATGGAGGGGAACAACAGACATGGAGGCCTTTCAGAGGGTGGAGGGTGGAAGGAGGGAGACAATCAGGAAAAATAACTAATGGGGACTATGCTTAATACCTAGGTGACATAAATAATCTGTACTACAAACCCTCATGACACGAGTTTACCTGTATAGCAAACTTGCATGTGTACCCCTGAATTTAAAATGAAAGTTAAACCAAGACATAGGTGCTAGGTGCCTATAAAAATTAAATATGCAGGTTTAAACACTTTTTTTCAGATGTTTGAATCACAGTATTAAAAGTAAAGTTTCAGGCCGGGCGCGGTGGCTCAAGCCTGTAATCCCAGCACTTTGGGAGGCCGAGGCAGGTGGATCATGAGGTCAAGAGATCGAGACCATCCTGGTCAACATGGTGAAACCCTGTCTCTACTAAAAATACAAAAAATTAGCTGGGCATGGTGGCACGTGCCTGTAGTCCCAGCTGCTTGGGAGGCTGAGGCAGGAGAATTGTCTGAACTCGGGAGGCGGAGGTTGCGGTGAGCCGAGATCGCGCCATTGCACTCCAGCCTGGGTAACAAGAGTGAAATTCTGTCAAAAAAAAAAAAAAAAAGTAAAGTTTCAGTTTCTATTAATAAGCTGCACTTATATAAGTAATATAATTGTTGAACAATTTTGGAAAACTATAATTTTCACCCACTTGCAACTCGCCTAAAGCAAATGCCATAGCAGAGTGAAGAATATCAATGGCCAATATTAGAGAGAGCCTTGTCAGTTACTCAAGGGCCCACAGTCCACTTGGATAGTCCCCTGGGGGTAATTATTTTAGACTGTATTCCAGAGGACAGGTGTTTTCACATCACACATCTTGGGAAACTGCCCATGACCTCTGTGGGCATTGTATCCTATTGCCCTGAATTAGAGAAAGGAATGCACCAACAATTCTACAGAATCAGTTCTAATTATTAAACCTAGTTAGAATTTATGCTTAATTCTCTTATATAGTTATTTTATAAATCCATTCAGTAAGCCAGGATATATAGCATAATCCACTTATTTAAAGTATATCAGGGCCAAATTTAAATTAATATTCTCATAATATAGTGGAATTCAGAAACATAAATGTTTGGTGAAGTGTTTTATCAGAAAAGACATAATTAAGAGATTTTTCTATACACATTTGAATGTGCTAAGATATATATGTAAAATATGTATAAAAACATACCTATATAAGACACATGTATGTACATATATATATATATATGTCTTTTTCCAATCTTGATAACTCCACTTGGTTGTTGTTTTCCTGTTTTCTTTTCTTTCTTTCTTTCTTTCTTTTTTTCTTAGAGATAGGGTCTCTGTCACTGAGGCTGGAGTACAGTGGTGCAGTCATGGTTCACTGAAGCCTTGAACTCCTACAGTCAGGTGATCTTCCCTCTTTAGCCTCCCCCGTAGCTGGAACTATATGCGCTGATTTGATTTTTGTTTGATTGTTGACCCATCGATGACAGCACTTAGTATTTAGACTTCTACCTTTTCCTTCCCCACCACCATACATCTGGTGCTTTTTTTATTAAAGGAAAACCGATGCTGCTCCTGAGCTGTTGGCACTGATGGTAAATTTGGTCCTGTGGCCCTAATGTTGTATGACTCCTTTCTCCAGCCCCAGCCTCTAGCTACCATAAAGGCCCAGCCTATTCTCTACTGTTTGTTCTTGCCATTTTACATTGGTGTGCACTTAACCTGCTCTCCCCAGAAGTCTCTTGTGTGAGTAGTAAACCTTTCAAATTCTCTTGATGTGTGATACAACATCAGTATTTGCATTGGATCTGTTAACTAGGAGGTGGTCCATTCCATCTCTGTGGAGAGATAACAAAGCACTTGTTCATAAAATCTTATTTCATTTGTGATACTAGAACAATTATACTAATCCATGTTACGTTTACACATGGTGACTTTGTATCAGCAACATGAAACATAGAAGCTGTGACTACAGGCCTGAGCCATCACACCTGGCTAATTTTTAAGGATATGCTTAGGGGAAATAAAACAAATCTTACTGAGAGAAATAACAGTGCGAACTGGTAGGTGACATAAATAGGAAGGCTGAGAGCTTAAGAGGGTAGCATATCAATCTCAATCTGATGGAAATGTTTTGAGATGGAGCATATGTAATGTTGTGAAGGACTCCTCCTAGTTCAGTGGTCAAGTGTTTACTTAGAGAAACAAAATCCAGAATAGGGTGGTGACAAACTTGGTAGCAGTCTTGGTGGGCAGGTAGGAACATCTCTGTGAACTAGTCAGAGACCTAGAATGACAGAGCCATTGCTCATGATTGGAACAGAGTCTGTAGTGCCTTCTGACATTGAGTTTCAACAGTTAATAAGCATGACAATGAGAATTAAGTTTGTGATAGACTGGTGAGACCACCTGTGGATGGGCAAAGCTGTGGAAATATTTGGGAAACCACATAGAAACACAGTTTTCTTTTCATTTTCTTTCTTTTTATTTTCCTTCTTTTTTATTTTAATTTAATTTTATTTTGACAACATCTGACTCTTTCACCTAGGCTGAAGGCAGTACTCAATCTTGGTTTACTGTAACCTCTGCCTCCCAGGCTAAAGCCATCCTTCTGCCTCAGACTGCCAAGAAGCTGAGACTACAGGCAGTCACCTGTAGTGCCTGCTAGTTTTTTTATTTTTTGCAGATGGGGTTTTGCCATGTTGCCCAGGCTGGTCTCAAACTCCTAGGCTCAAGTGATCTACCAACTTTGGCCTCTCAAAATGTTGAGATTGCAGGCGTGAACCCCTGCCACTGGCCTCTGATCCTAGATTGTTATTCCTTACTGGACAAGAGAGTTACCGCCAACTAGTTAATTTTTAATTTCTTAAAACCAAAAGGAGATAATACGCTAAATTTTAAGCAATATGGTGAGTTTGTCAGTATACAACAATTTGTACCTTCATGGTTCAGGTAAAACTCTAATATCCAACTCTCAAGTCAGAACCAGAAAATAGAAACTGCAGAAGACTTACAGAAATTCTGATTAAATTCCACAAAGAAGAAAGCATGATGAGATAAATTCAAGGCAGTGTAAAAGATATTCTATATTTCCTGGACTGGAAAGCCAGGACAAATTGAAAATCAATGTTGTCAAATAGTGAATAGATAAAGTATGACATCTTATGAGTCTTTCTTTTAGCTCCTCATCTGTAAAAACACAAGATGGAACTAAGAATTCATGTAAGCCTTAAAATGCTAAAAGTGCATATATGCACACTCATATATATATATATAATTTATTTTATTGTATATGTGTGGTTATTATAATAGTTAATTTATACTAGTAATTATAAAGTGAATAATATAATATGACTAGATCATATTAATACTCTTTTTTTTCTTAGTTCAGTATTATTATTGTTCAATTATTTAGCCAAAGCACAAATGCTGTATGGTGACAGCTTCCCAAATTTCAGGTTTCAGGGCTAAGAAGGGTAATCCGTTTGTGTCTCTTAAGTAATGGATTTAAAACAGATTTTTTTTTTAGCAGACTCTTCTTTTATATACCTATAATTGAAGTCCATAGTTTATATTATGATTTTTCTTTTTATCTCACGTTCTGTTTTCATTTATTCCTTAGACTCTCTTATGTCATATATGTGTAAAACCTTGCAATTAGTTTGTTGTCACTTATAAACGCCAACTTTTACCTGTGGTTATATTACCTGATTTCCTTTCTTGAAGATCAAAAAACTCAGGGTTTTCCATTCTTGCACACTTCATGGTATTTACTCTGACATTTCATTTTTACTCATAATTTAATGTTTCCAAGGAATGGAGGAAGAAAATTTTGAGTAAAATGAGTTTTATATTGGAATCATGGCAAATATGCATTTGGCCTGTGTCTACTGTGACCAATATTATGTAGAAGAAAAATGGGATTAATTAAATCACTTGTTCTCTCCCTCATACTCAGTTAAATCATTCTTTTCTGGCTCTTTATGTTCATGCCTTTGAACAATACTGATGGGCTTACAGACCAACACTTAGTGCCCTAAGGCTTGATTCTTAACCAACCTGTAGGGTGACTTACATCATATCCTAAATTCCCCATGGCTGGGTTCCAAAATAAAATATTTAAAAGCTCATTTGAGTACTGACTAGAAATGTTGTTCTTTATGGATAGGAATGAATTATCTTCCTCACAGGTTTACAAGCAAAAAGATATAAACAAGTAACAAAACCTGGGAAATTAGACACAACCAGATATGCATATTTGGGATGCAAGTAAGTATGGTACAAAGGAAAGACTATATTGCATTAGCATTCTCTGGTATCAGTATCTTCTGACATCAGCTTAAAAATACTTAATTCAACAAATATCCTAGCAATAATTTAGTGAATTTTTAACAGACTTGAAAAAAACACTTAGAAAAAATAAAGCTCTTCTTTAAAACATACAGAACACAATTAAAAAAAATAAGGAAAAAGTCAAAGGAAATAAAACATCACATTAAAAATAGAAACAAAAGCCCTTTCCTTGTCAATAGAGAGTGGTAACTGTATTATGGTTTCTCTTCTTTGGTACACCCTAGACAAACAGTCTTGCATCAATAAATAGTAATTAAACATTTTGCTAATGTGGTTTATTGTGTTTCAGTGTCTGTTAGCAAATTCAGTGAGGATTAAGCAAAACTCATAGAGTTTGGACAGGCCATTGGAGCCACCTGGTTGAAATCCAGGGAAAAGAAAAAACAAACGGAACCAAAAAGCTTTAATTTTGAAATTTAGGGTTATTTCCTATCATATTAATTGTTCTCAAAATTATTTTAATTGTTTTGAACACATGCTTATCTTTAGCCTCCTAGAGAAAAATATATTCTACTAGACTTGCATGGAATTTATGCTTCACAAGTACATGAAGGTTAATCCAATAGATAACAATATCTCTGAATTTAGTAGAACTCTCAGAGTCTAGAGGTATGATATTAACTAGGAAACAATTTAATTTCTGCAAACTGTTTAGTATTGTGCTATAAAAACCTAAGATACTGTTATAAAGATTGATCATAGATTATTTTTCATATTATGAAGGATCCCATTATATCATCATCCTTCAAAAATGTGCCCTGGAAACTTTAGTTGAGATGTTCAGATAATTTAGTGTAGTACATTTCAATTAGAGCAGGAGTCACTTTTTTCCGCTCAAGGTCAATATTCACCTTATTAGTCCATTCTTACACTGCTTTATTATAAAGATATTACCCGAGACTGGGTAATTAATAAAGAAAAGAGGCTTACTTGACTCAAAGCTCTGCATGGCTAGGTAGGCCTCAGGAAACTTACAATCGTGGTGGAAGGGGAAGCAGGCATATCTTACATGGCAGCAGGTGAGAAAGCATGTGTAGTAAGCAAAGAGAAAATAGCCCTTTATAAAATCATCAGATCTAGCATGAATTCACTCATGATCACCAGAACAGCATGGTGGAAACCATGCCCATGATCCACTCAACTCTCACCAGGTCTCTCTCTCCCTCAACACCTGAGAATTACAGTTCAAGATGAGACTTTGGAGTCTAACTATATCATTTATAAAAATGTATAATTTATGTTTATGAGGTAGTTTTAATATGTGAATAACAAATAGCAAATCACCAGTAAATTAGACAACCATTATGAATTTGTTTCTCCAAAGCAGTAATCAACTTAATTGATTTATTGATACTATCTTATAATTCCTTCTTTACTGTGAGATCAAATTTCCTCCTAACCTATGCCCCATCTTGGAGAACTTACCTCACAGTCTGGAACTAGTAAGCCTGTTTAATGTATTTCTTCATCCTCTTTCCATCAGCATCCCCCATTCCCTCTAGATCCAGATGATTAGTTTATGGTAAACAAGCCACCCAAACAGATTTTCCAACCTAAGTATTTGGATATGAGACAAAAGAGTTAGTTGTTTGGATGACTTTACTTTGAGAAGGATCAGGGGCCAAGGCTGCCACTTTTGAGCAGCAATAATGAACTGGTCTGCAGAAAAGAAGACAATAAACAGACAATGGGCAGTAAGGAACATTTTGAGATCAGAGAGAACATGAAGCCTAGAAGAGAGAATCAATGAGAAAGAAAACTGTTTTATGATATTCTAGTTTCCATTAGGGTCAGCTACACTTTCAGTAATTCTAATGCATTACATTCTTTGTATCCTTAAAATGAAATCACCTTAATAGATGTCCATTTAATGAGCTTTTAGTTTCTGTAACCAAACTAAGGCTAATATTCCTACATGGCTTAATAGTAACAGTGAGCTGTTTGGTTTTTGTGAGGCTCATTTTTATATTAACTGCCTGTAGTCTAATGTGAGTTATACAATCCATGAAAAATGAAAGTTGACCCTTTATTTGACTGAAAAATGCTGCCTACAACTTTTTTTTCTGTTCATCAGAGGTATGTAAGAATTAGGCTGGATATGGTGGTTCATGCCTGTAATTCGAGCGCTTTGGGAGGCCAAAGCGGGAGGAATGAGCCCTGGGGTTGAAGACCAGCCTGGGCAACATGGCGAGACCCTATCTCTAAAAGGAAAAAATAAAAAATTAGCCAGGTGTGGTGGCATGCCTCTGCAGTCCAAGTTCCCAGCTACTTGAGAGGCTGAGGCAGGTAAATCACTTGAGCCCAGGAGTTCAAGGTTACAATGAGCAAGATTACCACTGCACTCCAGCCTGGGCAATGGAGCCAGACCCTATCCCCCCATGCCCAGAAAAAAAGCAATACATAAGAATTATAAATCTAATTTAATGAGGGATTTCTGTAAAATTTTTGTGGGAAGTAAAATTAAAGAGCAAAAATTAGAATATGGATCAATCTATACACTGACACATGCATTTATTAATAATTCATTATAATTTTAATGGTTCTATATAGATGCTCATGTTCTCAGTACTGCTCTCCTGCCACAAGCTGAATTCTGCTATTGAAATGTAACTGAAGTAGGGACCCTCAGAGCCTGTAATTCTCCTGAAAACCCCTGCTAATTGTTGATCTTTATATCAATAATTATTTCCTGTCTTAATCAGCCCTATACATGTCCTTGATGATTATATATGGAAGTGATTTTTTTCAACCCTGTTCTATCAATGTTTCCTGACTCCTCTCTGCCAATGACCTTCCTCCTGTATCTACTCTCATGGTCATAACATAGATTTTGCTAACTATTGCCTTGACTCTTCCAGACCTAGAGATTTTTCACTGTTCCTCACCCATGTTTTGTTCTTAAGCACTTAAGACATGGCTTAGATTGCATGGTCCATTTTTAAAAATTACATCTTTGTATGCCTTTTTAACTCCCTTGCCTATCTCTTTCTCCATACTGTCATATTGTCTAACTTCATTAAAGTCATGATTGTCTAACTTCAATTTAGTTCTTACAGCCACTAGCAATTCAACTAAATTTTCTTATTGACTTTATTCTCTCTCTAAAATTTAATTTCATAAACTTATTTTTTCTCCTCACACGTATGGTAATCCGTTTCCTCTCCTTGCTCTCAGCCCATGAAATAGCCTCAGAAGCAATCAGAATAGATTGATACCTACTCCCCATTGTCTTCCTATTATATTAATTGATTCTTCCATTCTATCTAAAGCCAGTCTCTTCAATCATACTACTTAAAGCTATGTCTTGCAGGTATCTCCTCTGCCCTAAAACTTCAGTTTTACTCCATACTCAAATCTATTCCATCACCATTCAAAGAGGCTCTAATATTTTCCATCTTACATTTAAAAACAAAAATTTAAAATGATCCCTAAACAGTTGAATGTGAAATACACTGAAGTCAATTTAACATTGTATTTCTAAAGAGTAAGTTGAACTGACCTCTTTAAATAATAAAAATACATTAGAAATCAAAATTATCAAGCTGCAAAAATTATTGATAACCCATCTCACCCCATGAACACATGGTTTCCATTTTATTTATATACCAGTAAAATTTTTACCAAAACTAGCAGAGTAACTTCAAAATCAGCATTATGTAGAAATATAAGGAAAACATAAAGTGGGGTACCAATGTGATATGTACTTAAAAGCACCATGTTCTATGCCAATGCCTCCCTTATTACCTTGTGGTATGGTAAAATTAATATAGTTTATTATTTTTATTTGGAACATTTATATACACTTAGAGTTATTCATGCTTTTGATCCAGTCCAACTACAGTTTTGGTAAAGCAGCGAAGCAATTTATTTCTTTAAGGGCTGGTGACTGGTGTAAATAGCGTATTTTCAAATGTCCTGATAAAGTTTTGACAAAGCTTTTTGATAACTAATTATAAAAATAAAAAGAACATGAATATGGAACACAATTCAGGTTCTAGAATCTGAATCTAAAATTAATACCTTGTCTTTAATATTTTTCTTACTTAGTTTGTTCACATTTGTAATTTTTCTGTGCCAAGTATAGTTAAGAGGGAAGATAGATACGCTCAGAAATTTTGAGCTGGAATCTTGTTAAAACACTAATCAAATCTTGTTAGGACAAATCAAATTTTCTCCAAGAATATTTGAGCTTTTAATAAAGAATGTTGGCAATTCTCATTAATTTACAAGGGCTGTCAATCCTAACCTTGACCTCAACATTCTATTTAGTGAAAAGAGCATGTCAAAAATGAGACATTTTGCCACTTTCTTTGAGAAACAGATGACTATCAAATGTAAAACAAAACAAGCAAACAAAAAGAAACCTATTTGTAAAACATCAATTTATACATTTGTAAAGTTATCCTAACACCACAATGTTTCAGATAAAAAGCTGTCATTTTAAACTATGTGAATTCATTTCCTCATGAAAAATTAAATAAAATTCTTTTTCTTAGCATCTTGTCATTTTTCCCCCAGAACAGGCTAACAGAGTGTACAACTTAACACATCAGGAGGTAAAAACAGCTTATATAAAACTAAATACTAATATTTTAAAAGCTTAAACATATAAATCTTAACATCAACAACTAATGAAGTTACTCAATTAGCATTTTTTAAAAATCAGTAATTATTAAATATATAATATAAACTTTATCTTTTTGAGGAATAAGCTCAGAACAACTGTATTTACTATAGCATTTTTTAAAAAGCTTGTATTCTAATCTAGTGGAAAATAAAAGATTTAGTAGCTAGGATAATGAAACCTTTCAAAGAATGGAACGGTGCAAAATTACAATGCTTTAGATGTTTCTGCTTGTTTTCATCATTACAGCTTGTGTTGTCTGACTCCTTAAAATGACTTAAAAATTCCATTTATTTTTCTTTTACTCAAACTTATTTTGCCATTTACTTTTATTCAAACTTATGTTGAGAAAAAAAAGAGCTTTAATAAGCAAAATAAAATGTATCTTCATTATATAAATGACATGCTTTGGCTGTGTCCCCACCCAAATCTCATCTTGTATTGTAACCCCCACAATTCCCATGTGTCATGGGAGGAACTTGGAGGGAGGTGAATGAATTATGGGGGCAGGTCTTTCCTGTGCTGTTCCTGTGATATGAATGAGTCTTTTGAGATCTGATGGTTTTAAATAGGGGGAGTTTTCCTGCACAAGCTCTTTTTGCCTGCTGCCATGTAAGATGTGACTTGCTCCTCCTTGCCTTTCACCATAATTGTGAGGCCTCCTCAGGCATGTGGAACTGTAAGTCCTATAAACTTCTTTCTTTTGTAAATTTCTCAGCCTCAGGTATGTCTTTATCAGCAGCATGAAAAAAGACTAATACAGAAAATCTAATACAATAAATAATCATGCTTATGTCAATCTAAAAATTATATGACATTATAAAAAGAAGTTTTTAATGTAAAATCTGAACATATTTAAAATATTGTTATAATTCTTTTAAAGGAAACACACCTTAAAATAAGAAAATATTAAAGATAAAGACAGTAATCTATGTTAAAGACAAATATCTACTATTTAAGAAATCCATCATTACATAGGCTAGTGATTTGCCACCTTCTAATAAATTAGATATAAAATCATCTTCATAATTTTCCTTCAAGCATATATATTTTTCTGCGATACAGTTTCCCCGCATTGCCCAGGCTGGCCTCAAACTTCTGGCCTCAGCAATCTTCCTTTCAAGTATCTGGGACTTGTATCATATGCCACTGTATGCAGTTACTTTCAAGCGTTTTTATTTTGAATTAGTTGGTAACTTGAAAAGACAAAATAAAAGATACATTTTGATGTAATTTTAGTGTCTGTTTTCTCTGAACTTACTTGAAAGACATTACCTTTTACTTAAGAACAATATATTTATAAAATTATTTATAACTACTTTAAGTTAATCTTAAATATTCATAAGGATTTACATATACTATTTTAGTGTTAAATAGTTGAAAAACATTTTTGAATATTAAAAATTACAGTACTGCTACACAGGTTTTATTCATTTCATTTATTGATTTGTAAATATTGTTAATCATGATAATTGGATTGTTTAGCTTTTCAAACTATAATTCAAATCTGCCCTGTATTAAGGGGCACACAACCAATTCCTACACTTAGTTGTTACCCCCACTTCTAAATTCATCCTATTTGCTTATTCATATAGTCTTAAATTCATGAAAAAATACAATCAACTAAAGAATACTTTGTTGTAGTTCCCTGATCAATTACTGGCTATTTTCTATAAAATTAAGTTTAATCTTTGTTTGTCATTTCAGGTTCCAAAGCCTCTCTGTTTCTAATTAAATCAAGCTTTCAAACTTAATAAGGAAACCAGTTTTGCTGTCACTTAAATGCCATATTGCTTCCACACCTTTACCTTTTGCTTTTAACATTTCCCTATTTTAAGTATTCCTCTGCCGCCTTAACTGGACCCATTCTTGAAACAAACTCAGTTCTTTGCTTCTTCATGAAATGCCTTCTCTTTACCACAATATGCAGAGCTTTCTCTTCCAAGTTGTCAGAAACTTTATAAAGATCTTGGATTATGCAGTGTCATTTTATTAATTATTTTAAATATTTTCCCTTCTTACCTCAACCTAATTGAAAAAACATTGAGATCAGAAAATATGTCATATCTCTTCCCATCAGTATTGTCAAGCACATATTGGACTCTCATAACTGTTAAGTAATCTTAAGGGAATAACACATTATCTAATCAAACTGTATTTTGATGAATTTATTTGATAATATTCAGCATTCCATGTGATTTGATTTCTAATGTCATTAATTATATCTCCATCTCAACATTTTAATTTGATGAAGAAAAAAGTATTTTAGGTAATAAAATATAATTCTAAAATTGAGACTCGTTAGCTTGTGATGATATAAAACTTAGTTATTACCAGATAGAGACAATTATTTGTATCATTCATTCTTTACAACTGGGAACAATAAAACAAATCTTAAGTATAAGAATGATGTATGGCTTCAATGATTGTTAAAGTCAGACAAGTTTAACTAAAGCAAACTGGATCTAAATTTATCCCATATGTCTTGATTCTAACACCAAATGAAAGGAAATCTCAAAAAAATAAAAAAATAAAATAAAACATGTTTTACAGATGGCTTCATGGTACAGTATTGTTACCTGTTGAAAGTCTACTGTGATACTGAATAATGGTTTGGCATGGAGTATAGAGTGAGGTCATTGTATGCTACAAAAACTATGTATGAGAATATATTAAATTTCTTAGTGGTTAGAAGTAGCTATAGTGACTAAATCTGTCTATAAAAATCTCCTTCAAAGAAAGAATTTTGATCAATAAAATAATTCACAATTGATTATGGATTTTTAAAATATAATTGTTCATCCATAAATTAGGATAAAGAAGCAAGAGAACAAAATCCACTTTCAAGTACTCAAGCAGTCATTTTCAGTACATGAGGGCTTGATAGACTAACTTTTCCTCTGTCCATTTTATATTTGTGTCTTTGATATGGGTTCTATTTTATAATCTTTGATTATTGTTTGATTTTGCAAAATCCATTGAAAAGTCAGATAGTCCTAAACATAAAATCTATTAATTGGAGATTTCTTAAATAGTTTTTCAGTAGTATTTCTGGGCCTACATTGTCTTACAGCTATATTTTTCTTTACATTTTACTTTATAGATAAGTCTTAGAGATAAGAGTTTTTTCCCAGAACACAGGAAATCACCTCATAAAATAGTTGAATTAAGACTATGCACACTTCATAGAAGAACTAGATAATATAGTGATGCCAATCAACAATTGAACCAATTACTATAAATATTTCTTAGAATGCTGGTTCTATAGACATATACATAAGTCGAGGACAAATGAAACTTTTGCTGAAATGAGGTTCACATTTCTATTCTAAAGAGACGAAATAGAAATAGCCAGTTTCACCATATGCTATGATATCTAGCCATTAAAACATAGTTGTCAGTTTTAGGTAACCAAAATTATTTTAAAGTCAAAGAAGCTGAACTTAAGGAATGTTGAATGGGCCTGCTGTGGCCACATGGCTGGTAGTATATCCACTTCAGAAATAAGGTAGCCTTCTCTTGAAGAATGTGTTCAGCTTAAATGCCTCATTCTTTAACAAATAAAAATGGACCTTAAGTAGAAAACACTCAGATCACAAAGGAATCTTGTAAAAACTTATCTTTTTGGTATCCTCTGATACAACTGATTTTATTAAACTGAGCTTACTACTACTATATTACCAGCCTACATCCTAAGATGTTGTGATACCCAACCAAGAAAATCCCTGTCATATTTAATGCAGGCAAACATTGTTGAAGATGTATATGATCCCACTAGATTATATTTCCTGTTATTTTCACTTGCCCTCTGAGTTTTTACATATAGAAATATGCCCCAATCCTTTAGTTCTCATGCTAGATTTAACTTTCTTTAATGATAAATTTAATAATTTTCTAAGACAGGAGACTCATGTATATCTATAGCATAGTTAGTGATATGTCCTGCTGAAAGAGTAATAGGTGTTAGAATCAAGCAAGAACTTTCCTGCAACTGTACGTCCGTGAATTTTCTGATAAACATTTCACTGAGGAATCTTTCCCTCTCCAAACCCTCATCCCCTGCCCACCTTAACTGATATCATTGTTCTAGCAGGAATGTTATTGATGCAAACATGTTTTGTCCCCAGCATATGCTAAAGTAGATAATAAGACTGATAATTTGTGTTCAAGCTTATTTAGTTCCACAGACGCCTATTTATCTCATGGGAATTCAGGATGTCCTTAACTTCATGGGCACACTCTGAAAACAGATATGTTTTGTTTGGATATAGGGAAATCAGCCATTTCATTTCAACCAGGACAGTTTCAGTTCTGGACAAACCAAGACAGTTGGTCATCATAGTTGAATGGAAAATAATTTGTCTTTTTTTTTTTATTTGAAATTGAAGCATAAAATTGACCATTGCAGTTGCCAAATCTGCTTTTCCAAGAAAAACTGAAAATCTTGACTTTAAAATATCAAATCATCTGATTTTTAAATATTGTTTTGAAATGTTTAGCCTATTAAACACTAACCTAGGTGTTGCTATGAAAATATTTGGTAAATTTTATTAGGATCAATAATCAGTTAACTTTAAGTAAGGGAGATTATACCCAATAATCTGGGAGAAACTGGCTCAGTTGAAATAATTTAAGAGCAGAACTGAGGTTTTCCTGAGCAAGAGGAAATTCTGTCTCAAGTCTGAAGCATTAGTTTCTCCATGAGAATTCCGGCCTGCCCCTCTGACAGACTACGCTGTGGATTTCAAATTTGCCGAAGCAGATCCCCATAATTGCACAAGTTGATTCCTTTCAATAAATATCTCTTTCTTTCCCTTTATAGATAGGTAGATAGACAGATAGATGGGAAGACAGACAGAAAGCTAGCTAGATGATATATAGATAGTTAGATTCTGTTCTGTTTCTTTCCCTGCAGATACAGCAGTACTGGTTAAGCATTTCTGTGTGATTGTAAATTATCTAGAGCTTTGCTACTTTAGATAGGGTGCTGGCTCTGAAATCACCACAACCAGCATCTGGCCTCCTTCACACACTTACTATAATTGCTGAATTCCCATAGGCACTGTGACTCACCATGGAAATGATCATATTTTGCTGATATTAAAATATATCTACTTAAAAAAGAGAATGCCTCCAAACTTTGTAATTAGAGATTGAAATAGCAAAACAGTGATAAGAAATATTGAACCATAAACACAAATTATGAAATACTAGGGTAGTAAAATAATAACACAAATATTACAACTCTTCTGACAATTGTTTGAAAAAACAGAAGAGATTTGGGTTGATATTCAAGAAGTTTCTAAGAGTAGAATAGAGGCATTCTTGAGGAAAGGGTGATGAAACAAACATGTAATCAGAAAGGGAAGTACTCCAAATCTTGAGAAAGTGATATGCATGTCCTTCTATTCTTTAAAAACCAACCAAAACAGCCAGATTTTTAAAATAAATAAATAATTCACTTGAAAGATAGGCTATGGTTTATTCTTGAGTACCACATCACATTTTGAAAAAGTTGATTTATATTCAGAGGCAGTTTTTTAGTCTTATTCTATACTTAATGGATTATACCACCAACTTCAGGCCATTCTCTCCCCCACAAAACTAATCAGTCCTCTTTCCCTTCTAATGTAATCTCTCATGAGGTTCTCTAATCAATTACCTAACATCATCTCAAATGCCATTGTTTTTATTCCCAACTATGCTAAAAGCTAATAGAGTTTATTTGATAAACACTTTTATATGAGTGAGTTTCTGTTAGAGCAGTTAGTAAGCAAGCATAAATGTTACATCTGATTCTTCTATTTTAATAGGGAAGCCGAGGTACCATTATCTAAGATGAAGCTGGAGATACCCATAGGATTCACTATATGGAGTAAGATCAGTTCAGTTTACCTCAGAGCTAGTAGAAGCTCTGCCTGAGAGATTTTCTCTTTTCTAGAATTATAAATGCAAGTGGCTATGCATTTCGTAATTTCCTTATATTTTTTTGAGTAGTTGACTTAATTTCTTTAATTGTTGTTATATAAAAGATGTGTTGTTTTACTCACTTTCACTCCATCACGTAATTTATCATCTATTAGCTACTTCCTCAATTATAGTTTAAGACATTGTCAGGAATTAGCTAGCAGCAAAATCAGAACGTAAGAAGTACATCTAGTACACATAAAAAGAGCACCCAGGTTGCAAGGGCAAGGGATCCAGAGAAAAAAGGTGGCTGTACCAGATACAGTATTGGTTAGTCATGATGCTGGCCATGCCTTCCTGCTGCGGGCTCTCACATGCATAAAACAAGACACTGCTTCCTCATTTAGGCAGGTGTGACCTTTACATGGCTGAAACCAGAAACATTTCTATTACTTTACACATGAGACTCCCAAGATCAGAGAAAGTCAAGAAAGAGGTTGTTTTGAAATGTGGACCTATTTGGCATGACGTTGTGAGCCATATTAGATCAATAAAAAAGCTTAACACAGAACTATGTCTCTCATTGAGTTGTTAATGAAGGTGTGCTTAGGTTTACCCAAGACTGCCAGTGAGACAGAGTATAAGTATATGGATTCCAGGGTGCATAGTTGCATTCTACTTATGGATATTATCTATTTCCTTGCTTATAAATTCTAGGCCACTGTTAGTGATGGTAGAAATTACATTTCAGTGATTTAAACCTTCTAACATGGCAAATCACAGGATTAATTATAATAATAAGAGCTTATCCATTGCACAATGAAACACAATGAAAGGTCCTACATCAATTTATGTTGAAATGATAGAATAATGATTTTATGCTTCGATTTAAGAGTATGCAGTCCTCTTAGGAAAATAGGAATTTTGAAACAAATAGTAAATATGGTTAAATTAACTGATAAAAAAGTTTGCACAAATGTTTACAATGTTTGTAATTAAAATCAGACTTTATCCCTGTTTTTTGGTGCTATTTTTATTTCATAGTTATTTATTTTTACTTGCAGATTTTATAGGCCATTCTTAGAAGACTTTAATTATATATACAACATTGGAAATAGCTATATTCCAAATATTTACATGTTGTAGTATTTCCAGATATGTTTATTAAAATGATTTTTATTCAGGAATGGTGTCCAGATGCTAATCACCATTGCATTGGAATATTCAACTACCCTTTTTATTTTCTTCTTGGCAAATACCTTTTTTTTTCTGGCATTTATGGCTTTCACATTGTATCCATTTTTCAGGGAAAAATGCACAAAAACAAAATTGCTAAGTATTATTTATTACATATTAAAAACATTAATCTAAATCATTAATCTAAATCACATACAACAAATCTAAAAATAATAGATATTGTACTAGTTGGAAAATGAAAATCCAGTTTATTGTGTGTCAACTGTATATCAGGCAATATGCTACTGGTTTTTCCATACTTAATCATATTCAGTGTTTAGAATAATCTGATTAATCCTCTATCCTCATATTAAAGATAAAGTAGTTTAGGCCCAAAAATGAAATGTCTTGCCTAACACCACGAAACTATCAATTGGTAGTATTGGGATTGATAAGGTCCTCTGTGATGCTAAAGTTGTTCTTTCCCAGTAAAAAGATAAAATAAAAATAAATATTTAATGCAAATATTAGTTTAAAATTTACCAAGATTAGTAGACAACAAATAGATTTACTTTGAGATGTTTGTAGAACTCCCAAGAGTTTCTTCACCAATGTTTTCAATTGTATAGTATGATGGTCATTTGAATTATGAAACACAATATTCTTAGTATCATATTTCCTACCTGTAAACTTTCTCCTCAAACTCTTATTAGAGTATTAAAAAAAAGTGTATGCTTCATGGTAATAGCTATTTTATTCTGCTGAAATATGCAGTTAAGTCCTTTTTCAGTATTAAATAATTGACCATGTTTTCTTGTGTTTCCTATTAGATGGACCTCATACTACATATAAATAGACTTTAGAAATATCTATGCACAGAAACTTTATATAATCAATTGTGTTTTCTAATAGCTAATGTGAGAGCAATACATAATGGCAGCCTAGATAATGTGTCACCCTCATGAGAATTATTATTTTAGGAGTTAAAATACTGGAGGTAAATAATTTTACACTTTAACCATCCTAATCCATTGAAATATTATTTGCCTGTAATTACATGTAATGAAGAGCTGTTTTTTTAACCTGGATTGCACCACCTGAAATTCATTCATATGTTGAAGAGTTCCCTGTCAACCAACATTTATTGTATCAGATACTGAGCAAGTTGCCAGGGCTTCAAAATTGAGTAAGGAGTGATACCAGGCAATATGGCAGAATTAGGAACTTCGAACTCCAGCACTCTAAAAGCATAATTTAAAAATGGGCAAAATCTATCAGAATCACAGAACTTGAAATTGACTGAAAGCTTGCAGCAACCAAGAGAATGTTCCTTCGAGAAAAATGGGTGATTCTTGGTAGAAGCTGTGAAATTTATGGATTTACCCTAGTTCCATCTCCCATTTCCCACTTCAACAGCAGTCATTAAAATAACAACCCACATTTTCCATACAAGAGAAATCAAAACTCCACTCACCAAAAAACTTCATGTACAAATAATTTTAATTAATTATGTGTTCTGATCTGGCTGGTGTCTCTTTGGAAGAATGTCTTAAAAAACTTGTCTTTATTTTACTGAACTCAAAACTATTCCAGCACTGAAGCTGATTCTGGGGTACAAGGAAAAGGCATTTGTCAAGAATATTTACAGATTAATTAATATCTTAGATACTGCTGCCTAAGGCAGTAGATAATTGTTGGGGTAAATAAAATAGAATAACCAAAGTGCCTATGAGGAAAAGTCAATGATGATATGTCTCTAAAACCTGCCAAATGCTCCATCATATTCTTGGGAATCTAGAAAGCCATATGCATGTTCAGGGCTGTTTGCATGCTCAGGAAAGACCCCATGAAGTGTTAAGTTCTTATCTCCTGCCAGCCTTCAAGCTCTGCAGAAGCTAAAAATTTAGATAACGCAGAAGAAATGGATAAATTCCTATAAACACACGTACTAAAACTGACTCAAAACAAATAGAAAATCTAAATAGATCCATAATTGAGTTGGCAATCAAAAACTTTAAGGAGTAATTTAGGATTACATGGCTTCAATAGTGAGTTCTATCAAATACTTAGATAATATCATTTCTTCTCAATTTCTTCCCAAAAAAGAGGAGGAAACACTTTTTAATTCATTCTGAGACGCCACTATTACCTGATACTAAAACCAATATCCCAAGAAAATTATAAGCCATTATCACTTATAAATATGAATGCAAAATTCTCAATAAAATGTTAGCAAACTGACTCCAGTAGCATACCAAGAGAGTTGTACGTTACAGCTAAGTAGGATTTATCCTAGGAATGCAAGTGTGTTTCAACATTTGAAAATTAATCAGTATAATACATAATATAAATAGAACAAAGGCAAAAAAAAACCTCACATGGTCATTTCAATAGATACAAAAAAGCACTTGACAAAATCAAACATCATTTTACAATTAAAACACTAAAAAAATCATGAATAGAATGGAACTTTCTCAAAAGGCAAGTGTCACTTGGTGAGAACTCACAGCTACTGTCATACTTAATGGTGAAAAACTGAAAGTTTTTCCCTAAAGATCAGGAACAAGACAAGGATGTTCACTTTCACTATTTCTATGAAAGCATAGTACTGGATTTTCTAGCTAGGGCTATTAGGCAAAAAAAACAGAAATAGAAGTCATCCAGATATAAAAGAAAGAAGTGAAAGTATCTCTATTTATAGATCACATAATGTTACATATACCAAACTTTAAAGAATACACACACACACAGAGCTGTAAGTGAATTCAGCAAAGTTTTAGAACGCAAAGTTGCGTTTTATACACTAGCAACAGACAATTCAAAGATAAAATTAAAAAAAAAAAATCTAAAGTAGCATTCATAAAAAGAAAATACTTAGGTATAACTTCAACCAAAGAAGTACAAGACTTTTACACTATAAACTGTAAAATACTGTTGAAAGAAATGAAGTAAGATCTAAATAAATGGAAAAACATCCCATGTTCATACATTTGGAAGATATAATCTTAAAACGGCAGTATTCCGCATTGCCATTTTTTAAATCTGTGTATGTAGATATAATATATGTAACATAAATATAGATATAATTCAAATTCTATATAGATTCTATATATAGTATAGATTCCATATAGATTCTATATAGATATAGTTTTAATTTGATATAGTTTAAATTCTATTTAGATTCTATAGAATTTAAATTATAGATTCTTATATAATTATAAAATATAATTACAGATATAATTTAAATTCTATATAGAATTAGTTATATTTTACAGATATAATTTATATTTTATTACAGATATAATTTAAATTCTATATAGATAGAAGTTAAATTATATCTGTAATTATATTTAAATTATATATTTAAATATAATTATAAATATATTTAAATTATAGATTTAAATTATAAATTCTATCTATATAGAATTTAAATTATATCTGTAATTGTATTTTATAATTATATAAGAATCTATCATTTAAATTTTATAGAATCTACATAGCATTTAAATTATATCTATATAGAATCTGTAGAATTTGAATTATATCTATATATGTTATATATGTATTATTTATATTTTTATATATATTATATCTATATCTATATCTATATAGATTCAAAAAAAACCCTGTCAAAAATCGAACTACTTTTTTTTCAGAAATGTAGAAGCTAATCCTAAAATTTATATAAAATTTCAAGGGTAACAGAATAACAAAAAACATATAAGAAGTAGGACAAATTTAAACTCACATTTCCTAATTGTAAAACGTAAGACATAGCTACAGTAATCAACATACTGGCATAAGGATATATATATACACCAATGGGATAGAATTGAAAGTCCAGAAACAAATACATAAATTTATGGTCAGTTGATTTTTGACAGGGGTGCCACAACCATTCAGTGGGAAAATAAGTCTTTTATCAAATGTATCTCACCTTCAAAGACGAATTTGGACCCCAATCTCACACCAGAACAAAATCAACTCAAAATGGATAAAATACATAAACATAAGAACTAAAACTATTACACTCTTAGAAAAATATCTGGGTGGAAATTTGTGAGATGTTGGGTTAAGCAACAATTTTTTAGATATATACCAAAGCACAAGCAATCAAAGACTTCACAGAAATGGAAATATTTTGTATATCAAAGGATGCTATCAAGAGGGTGAAAAGAAACCCTAATAAGAGAAAATAGTTGCAAATATGTCTGGTAAGGGCCTAGTATCCAGAAAAATAATAATAACTTTTACAACCAAAAAATAAAAAAACAAATAACATAATTTTTTAATGGGCAAAAGATTTGAGTACACATTTCTCAAAGAAGGTATTCAAATGGCCAATTAGCACATGAAAAGATGTTTGATATCAAACATTAGGGAAATCAAAATCACAGTGAGACACCACATTACACCTACCAGAATGATTACACTAAAACTTATAAAAGGAAAATAAGTTTTGTTGACAATGTAGTGAAATTGGAACCCTTGTATATTGCTGGCAGGAATGTAAAAATGGTACAGCCACTGTAAAATTAGTTTGATTGTTTCTCAAAATATTCAACGTAGAATTCCTATTTGACGCAGCAATTCTAAGTTTTGGTATTTACCTAGAGAATTGGAAACATGTTCATACAAAAACTTGTACATGTATGCTCATACCAGCATAATTCAAAAAGCCAAAAAGTGGAAAAAATAAACAGAAACCAGCTGACGAATGTAATCTATTTTAAAAAAACAGTAGATCCATACAATTGAATGTTATTCAGCCAAATTAAAGAATAAAGTACTGTTACATGCTATAACATGAATAAATCTTGGAAATATTATGCTAAGTGACAGAAGCTAGACACAAAATGCTGTATATTTGTATGAAATGTCCAGAATAGGCAAATCTATGTATATAGAAAATAGACTACTAATTGCCAGAGGATCAGGAGGCAGTGGGTAATTGGAACCAACTGCTAATAGCTATGGGGTGATGAGAATGTTCTGGAATTAGATAGTGCTTGCATAATATAATGTACTAAAAATCTCATTTTATTTTTACAAAATAGTAAATTTTGTGTTTTGTGAAATATATCTTAACTTTAAAATACTAAAAAATGAGTAAGAATAGATGACAAAAACACAGAAAAAATCTAACTTATAATAAAGCATGATAAATGTTATAATATAATTGCATGGGAACTTAGTAAAGGTGCATCTGAATCTAGATTGGGAGGCCAGGAAAGACTGCCTCCTGGAGATGAGAAGAAGCAGCAAGCGATAAGGGTATTGTTGAATTTTCTGTGGACCCTTTAAAAAGATAGCAAGCCCAAATAGTCAGTAAAGGCAACATATAATTACAACTTTCATTTACTCCTTTTTTTTTTTAATGCTTTACAGCAATCATTCTTTTTTTTTTCTTCTTTTTTTTAATCATACTTTAAATTCTGGGATACATATGCAGAAGGTACATGTTTGTTACATGGGTATACATGTGCCATTGTGGTTTGCTGCATCCATCCTCCTGTTACCTACATGAGGTATTTCTCCTAATGCTATCCCTCCCCAATCCCCCACCCACTCTGTTCCTCCCCTAGCCCCCCACTCCCTGACAGGCCCTGGTGTGTGATGTTCCCCTCCCTGTATCCATGTGTTCTCATTGTTCAACATCAACTTATGAGTAAGAACACGCAGTGTTTGGTTTTCTGTTCTTGTGTCAGTTCGCTGAGAATGATGGTTTCTAGCTTCATCCATGTCCCTGCAAAGGACATGAAATCATCCTTTTTTATGACTTCATAGTATTCTATGGCATATATGTGCCACATTTTCTTTATCCACTCTATTATTGATGGGCATTTGGGTTGGTTCCAATTATTTGCTATTGTTAACAGTGCTGCTATCAGCATACTTGTGCATGTGTCCTTATAGTGGAATGATTTATAATCCTTTGAGAATATACCCAGTAATGGGATTGATGGGTCAAATGGTATTTTTAGCTCTAGATCCTTGAGGAATCACCACACTGTCTTCCAAAATGATTGAACTAATGCACACACCCACCAACAGTGTAAAAGCGTTCCTATTTCTCCCCATCGTTTCCAGCATCTGTTTTCTCCTAATTTTTCAATGATTGCCATTCTAACTGGTGTGAGATGGTGTCTCAATGTGGTTTTGATTTGCATTTCTCTAATGACCAATGATGGTCAGCTTTTTTTCATATGTTTGTTGGCTGCATAAATGTCTTCTTTTGAGAAGTGTCTATTCATATCCTTTGCCTACTTTTTGATGACTTTCATTTATTCTTAAAGAAGAAAAGGAAGATACTAATGAGAACTTCCTATTGGTCAACTAAATACTGAACTCTTTCATCCTTTTGCATCTGCTATCAAGTCTAATCACCACATTTATAATTAAAAGCAATCTTACCTTTAAGAATGTGTATATTAGTTTCTTTCTCTGGATCATTTTATATTTTTCCCACTTGCCCATATTTTACCCCTTCATTAAATACATTAATCCACTCTGGTACTTATTTAACAATATGGCTTTTATATCTCATTTGTGGAGAAAAGAAAATCTTTGAGAATTCCTTATAGCTCAATGACAAGAATTTTTTCACACATTAAGGTATTCTTCCTCGTGTTCAGTATTTTCCAAAACATTACTTTCCAGGTTGATTGCTATCCTCATCTCACTTCACATTTATTCTGAAAATTTTAACAATGTACATGCCACCTCTTTGGGAAATCATACGTTATGCCCCAGGGGTTACTTACTCCTGTGTTAAATATTTATGTCATTTTTCTCTTACATGTGTCCCTCACAGGCAGCACTTGTTTTTAACCAGATGATTCCCATTTCTTTGTATGGGCCCAGTGGTCAACTAAATACTGAACTATTCCATCCTTTCACATCTAATACTTTAGGATAAAATTTTTCTTAAACAATGAAGAGAAGAAAAATCAACAATAATTTTACATCATCATATCACCTATTCTTTTATAAATTGGCGTGCTCTCACAAGTAATGAGTAAAAATATTTATTTAGAAACTGAGATCAACAACTTTAAAATGGTAACGTAGAGATTTTTGAATGTAATTTTGACAGGAAGATAAATGTGTATTATATACATTTTGTTGAACAATTTGGAAGTACCTTACACAATTTAGTATGAATATTTATTTTGACTTAGCAATCCTATTTCTGGAAATTTACAAAATTATGCAGCTGCATATTTATGTTCAAGGTTTTCAACTTTTAATTTTTTGCAATGGTAAAAAATTAAAATGAAATAAGTATCCATTGAAAAGTAAATTATTGAATAAGTTGTGGTACACCACAGTTTAAAATATAACACTATGCATCCAATAAATTAGAAATGGAATGAAGTGAATGTAATGTATGTATGTAATGTAATGAAATGAAAAGATAAAAAGATACATTTTAAAATAAAGTGGTTATAAAGTAGTATGTTATAATAGAGTTTATAAATATAAAAAGGCATTTTAGTAATATTATTTCTATTATATTGTTGACAATAAATTTCTCTGAAAAAAGTAGAGAATTATGATCAAGTAGAGATCAGTAGAACTTTAGTATGTTTTTATATTTCTATATTACTTGTATAGTTGTACAATATTTATAATTAGATTCTTTATGAAATTAAATTAATAAGCTGTGTTGAAGAAATAAGTGTACTTACAGGTGACTTATGAAATTTTGCTAGATAGATATTTTATAGGCCAGTATGTGTAAGACATTCAGTGATTTCAGCTAAAAACTCAATTGGCAATCATCACCCCATCTATCTAAATTCAGAACAAATGGCTGATTCAGATACTTTCAAAACCAAGTCAATTTGTATGACATCATGTAGCCATGCTGACAAATTGACTATGACTTTTCAAATGGGTGTTTTGTTATAGTGCCAAGGAAACTTTTTTCCATATTCCCGATTAATGATCCATATGATTCTGATCTGGTATAGACTGGAATTATGTGTCCACAATGAGCCCAATTGTCTCAGTCTCTACAGGTTACCAAAATGAGTTTTCTAAAGTTATGGTCGAAAAAAGACCCAGTAGAGCATCAAAGAAGGAATCAAATTCTCACACATCTACGTAACTAGGAAGTTTTTATCTTCATGAGCACTGGCTGTCAGGAGCATTGTCTGGTGCTCAGCTTTCATCTGAAATTTTGGTGAGAAAGCAGTTGAAAGGACTAGAAAGTATAGGGGAAAAAAGTGGTAACTCAAGAAAGTTAATAATCACAAACTAGAATGGAAGAAGGGCCCAAGAAATCTACCCTAATTGTAGATATGTGTGAGGTACAAGGTAGAGAACTGTACAAGTTCAGTCAGAGAATATGGTAATTTCAAGCAGATTAAGGGTACAACAAAACCGTTTTTCCCAAAAGATTAGGAAGGTAGGTGTGCAAGCCAGGTTTCCAAAAATAAACTTTTGGCAGAAATCAGCTGAGAAAGCAGATTGGATATTAGAGGGCAGCATCCTCCTGAGATCTGAAGGCCTGGGTGGGGACTCAGGGTGGGGACAGAGTTAATATTCCACATTGCCATGTATGTATCTATGCAACAGTTCTGCATGATCTGCACATGTACTCCAGAATCTAAAGTACAATAAAAAATATACATTTTTTAATTTTTTATATTTTCTTTATATATATGTATATATAAGAACAATCAGTTCTTACAAACCAATATGAGCTGGAATCAGCACACCATTTGGGGTATTTTAAAAATCCAAAATACCCAAGTGACTTTGGAAACAGGTACCATTGAGGCTGGAATTCAATGAGGAATATGTAAGAGGCTGCTGCTGTTAACACAGCTGTGCAGACAAAAAGCCATTCCATATTCTACTAGAGAGGGAATGTGATATGCAAATATTTTCTCTGTTAATTTCCTTAACATTCCAGAGGATAGAGCAGGAAAACTTGTAGACACTGGGTGCTAAGTGCAAATAGATGTGATAGAGCACTGATTGTAGCAGTAGGTGACATTCACAGCCTCTGACATGGATGAGTCAGACAAGTATGTAGGAAGGTCCCTAGATGCCACCAAAATATTATGGCTATTTGCATACTTTGGATCTGCCATATAAAATTAGTAGCTTATCTAAAATTTAAACTAGTTTTTCCTACTCTCAGTATAGTATATACATTTTGCTTTCTGTACTTAAATATACAATATAAATATATATATTTATATTGTAATTATAAATATAAAATATATAATATATATGTAATATTTATATCATAATTCACTGCTCAGTCAACCCTGTACTGAGTCAGTCTAGCTGCTCTAGCACCTGGTCAAGCCAATGTGTATGTTTCTGTTTTGTTGCTTTGAACAGGTCTTTTACTGAAGATCCAGTAATCAGCTCCTGGGTTTCCTCTAGTCTAATTTCCAACCTGAGTAACTCAACATTAGAAGCTTTCCTTTCACTTTAACTAAGGACTAGAATTACCATCTTCCCTTGTTTCAAGCCCATTTCTCAGTCCTGTGACGCTTCTGAAACACTGCTTCAAGCTCCCTGTCTTCCTCCTGGTTCTCCTGATATATTATATCATTAGATTTCCTACTCTAATGTTCTTAATCTAATCCATTGAAACATCCTGTCCTGAGAGTTTTGTATTTCAGTTGTTCATATGGCCCTGTCAATATTCTCTGTGGATTTTGTGTAAAGCTGCTATTATAAAAGAGAAATAGAAGTTAAATATGTGTGCAGCAGTGTGTTTTATTCAAATAGGCTTAATGCAAAATATTTATGAGGCTGTAAATTAGTGATTCAAAACATAGAGTAGGAATGAATCTGTAACGAAATTCTTATTGTGAACCAGATCCATGATAACAGAGTGTAATACAATTGAAGGCCCAAAGAAGCAGCTTGGATTAGATGGCATGAGGTGATTATTTATGTGAAAAATGTAGATAAAGCAGTTGGATTGTATTACGTGTTCAAAAAACACATAATAGTGGCAAGGTGGCCACTATTACACAGAAGGTAATTTACTATCCACACTGTACTGAACATTGCTTTTCCAGGTTTAAAATATATGTCAAAACTTCTGTTTCAGCAGAGCAAATCTTCATGCTTCTTTTAAGCAGCAGCAAAATTATTTAATCATATCTTCAATAGATTTTTTTAAAGAATATTCCATTAAATGCTTTGATTTATTTCTAACAGTTTGCTATTAGAAACAATAACATAAAGGCACTTCTTAAACATTTGTCTTTTGGGAATATATTCAACAGGTAAATTCCCAGCTGTAATATGGCTGCGACCAAATGTCTATACATGTTTACATTGTCAAAGTGCCATGCAGAAAGAATGGACCAATTCACGTTCCCAACGCTGTATGAAAGTGATAATTTCTTCTAAAGTTTTGCTATCACCTATTATCAAAAACTTATAGCATACTTACCAATCATATAAATTAAGTCTATTGTAATTTTTACTTAATTGTAAGGGAAATATAGTATGTTCTTTGTATATGTATTCCCCACCAGAATTAATTTTTCTATAAAGTGCTTGCTCATTCCCTTTGCCATTTATGCCATTTAATTATTAGTAATTTTAAATGAAGTTATATGAGGTTTTGGCATAATAGCTATTAGCTGAGTTATGAGTTTATTTCCAAATTTCTTGTTAATCTTTAACTGTATGTAGGTAAGTTTTTTGTTGGTTTGTTTTGTTTTGCCACATAGAGATTTTTTGGTTTATTTACTTCACATTTTAGTAGATTTGTCCAATTTTTTCTAAAATGTTTTCTGAGTTTTGGTATCTTGCTTAGAAGAAATTTCCAGACTCTGAGATTATTAATAAAGAAGGAGAGAGAAGGACTAGCTTTACATAGGACTAGGAAACCAAACTTGAATATATCTCATGAGTAAGGAAAGTGTCAAAAAAAAAACAAACAAAAAAAACCCCAAAAACTCTCTAATCTCAATTCAAGTAAATTTTATTTTCACCAAGCATAAGAAGCCTTAAGGAAATTTTTCTAGAACCTGCAGACTGCATATTCAGCAGCCAAGTGAGTGCCATTCATGTCACCGAGTAGGTTAGAAGTTCCGTTGCCACTGCGGGAGGACTTCTTATTGGCAATTGCGCAGTGACTATCCAATAAGACAGATAATTGCCATTGGCACAAGATTTTGTCAAATTTTGCTTAATTATTCTTTATAAGCAACCGTCTTTATCAATAACCCAGAGAACTCACATTCTCCTAGAATTTATCGTAGGGCACTGGAAGATACATATCGAGAGACAATGAAGGTATTGGAAAGAAAGCAACTCTCTGCATCTGGATATGAAGGAATGAAAGCAGTGCATGATGCTCAGCTCATAAGCCAGGGTGTGGTAGAACACACACTCTATTCATAAAGAATCACAAAATATCGAGTGTGGTTTCATTATTCCTTTTCATATTTTCTTTATTATTTCAGACTTCTCTTTGTCAACTGCCTGCTTTCATTTTATTTATAGTTTATTATAGTCATGCCTTTTCTCATAATTCTCTCAAACTCTGACTGGCATGTCCATAATTTTCACTCTAGCCTGCTCTTCCTTCCTTTCCCTCCCTTCCTCCCTCCCTCCCTTCCTCTCTGCCTCCCTCCCTCCCTCCCTTCCTCCTTCCCTTCCTTCCTTCCTTCCTTCCTTCCTTCCTTCCTTCCTTCCTTCCTNTCCCTTCCTCCCTTCCTCCCTTCCTCCCTTCCTCCCTTCTTTCTTCCTTCTTTCTTGCCTCCCTCCCTCCCTTCCTCCTTCCTTCATTCTTTTCTTCTTTTTGCTCAGATTATTTTCATCCAAGCTACTGTTAAAAATTCCATATAGAGAAGCACATCACAATTCATGGTAAATATCAAGATTAACATGTAAAATAGAAGCATATATTTTAGTCTGGGGCTCAATATTTTTACCTTCTTTCTACCCAATATTTAATACAAGGTACTATGGTATAATAGAAGAGAATGAATTTTTTAGACAAAATTAATCTCTGGGAGCCAAATTACCTTACCTGTAAAATGTGTAATAAAGCAATGTCTAGACTTTGGATTAAAATTAAATGAGATCAATTTATAATAAAGTGATGATGGCAGTTTTGAAAACCTAGGACTTTTGATTCATAGTTCTGTACTTACACTATAAAATATAGTCAAGTATTCTAAAAATAAACCCTGATAATTCCCATTGTTATTTTGACTCATTAAACATAATGGGCTCAAATTATAGAAAATAAAATTTCTTTTTATAGAATACAATGATTAAGTAATGAATTAATTTAAATAGGAATATTTTGTAGATAAGACACTAAAATACAAATAATACTTAAAATAATGATTGATGCTGATTAAAAAGTTGTACATGTAGTAGAAATATTATAAAATTATAGTGTATAATATTAAATTAAAATTTAATAGTGTATTTAATCCCAGACGCTATTATAAATCTGTATAGAGAAGAGCATCACAAGACATAGTGAAATATCAAGTTTACCATATAAAATAGAAGTTTATTTTATGTTATTATTAACAAAATATTTCACATTTAATTCAAAAGTTAGTACTGATCTCAATTTTATGGCATACTCATACTAATACTATAATAAAATTTTAAAAACTAACAAGCTATTTGGAATTATGTGAATTTTTTTTTTAATTCAAGTTTCATCAGTTCTAGAAAAACACAAAAAATACTAGGTGGGAGAGAAGATACTTTCCTTTAAAACAGAGAAAATTCCTTCAGGAATTTTTAATTGTGGGAGGGTAAACTTTTCTTCATTTTCAGAAAATTTGTTACCCAGACATTTTTTGGAAAAGATGATACATAAATATTATAATACCAAAAAAATCTATCCACTGAAGCCTCTGTGGATACATAGGTAACTGAGTCACTTGTCAATGTTCCCGACCTGAAGCCAGCAGTTCTGAATTATGAAGCCTCATCTTTTCTACAAATACCCTAGCAATGAACTCTTCCTGGCCAAAGACAGGAAGGCTTACAATTCATGTTTAATCCACAGGCAGACACATCTTCATACCTGATTTTGAAAATGGAATGGGAAGGCAAGGACTTCCAAAGAAGAATGCTCTATCTAACATCATTTAACCTAGGGAATATCCCTAAGAAACTAATTAATAGCCTTATTTTTTCAGATAAGGAAAGTAAAAATAAAGAACTTACTCAAGCCAGTTTCTGCCTTCCAAAATCTTTACAGCATGATCCAGTTTCTAATTGTTTCTTTATATTTGTTTCTATTGATGGCCATCATAAGAGGCTGAAATTATGTCTATATAGATGTAAGATTTGCAGATACCTAAATTTTTTTTTTACTTTGCTGATCTAAAGAATATTGTAAATATATATAAAAAATGCTTTAACATTACAACAATATTTAAGCTGTGACATTTAAGTGATTTGGAAAATTGCAAATGGCAATACCTAAAGACATTTGTATTCAATTTGTTAAAAAGTGTTCCATTTGACCCAGTATTCCCACTTCTGGAAATTTATTCTTATAAATGTGATTAAAATACTGAAATAAAAGATCAAATTATCTTTTATCCATTAGAGCTATATTTGGAAATTCCTCAATGGACAAGAATGCAAGAATTGTTAATAATAAATAGCACTTACAGAATATTATGCAACTTTTAAAAGAATTAAAACAAACTTACAATCACATAAAAATACTTTGTCATGTTAAGGAGAAAAGTGAAATATGAAATAGAAAATAAAGGAACAGGTAGGATATTTACATCTATGCAAACACAAATATATGACATTTAATCACAACCATGTAAAATTGTTTTAAAAGACTAAAAGAAAATACGAATAGTGATTTTTTTCTGATTTTTTTTATTGCCTTGTAATTTCTAAAATTTTTGTTGTAGAATTTAAGAGCTGAACTTTTTTTAACCAAAAGAATCTCCATTCCTATATTTTATACATTTTATAAGATGTTTAGAAATTATAAAAACCAAGTTCCAACCATCTTCATTGTCATTCACAGGTATAAACTGTTTCTCTCTGAATTCTTTCTTTCTGATCCTAAGGAATATTACATTCTCAATAGTTTTCTAATAAATCAAAAGTAATTTATTACTATAAAGTTTATTGTAGCTTAATAATAAAGTCAGAAATTTGTCTCAGAATGTTTTCTTGTTGTATAAAGACACAGTTATCAAAGGGGGTCTTTTTAAACAGTCGGAGACAATGCTCTCTACTTAAAGAGTTGGACAGATAGTCTAGTAAATATTCCTGTCACCGAAAGGACACATTAAGTTATAATAAAACCAGACTAGAATGATTTGTGGTTGGTTTTATGAACTACCATTTCAGCATACTTTATTATCTATAACATATAACATTATTGTATAACATATATATGATGATTACATTATATACACACATGTACTTTGTATTCTGAAGCTTTCCTTGTTTGTCCATGGTACTTTCATATTTTTCTTTTTTAAAAGAAAACTATGTCATTCTTTTTTTTCTTTTAGGTATTTTACCTGTTATTACTTACATTTGAAACAAGAGTGGTCAAAAATGTACAAACTTAGTTAAAATGGCAGTTTGATCAGAAATCCATACATTTTCTAATTTGGATATCTTAACTCAAAAGTATAGGTCCTTGGAAATGGCTGCAGGTGTTTATGATCTCTACAAGATAGCTATGGATTTGGGGAGATAAGTTGATCAAGAAATTAGGAAAAAAATCTCACAGCAACTATATTGAATGCCATTTTAAATTCAAAGTCAACAAATATTTTAATCAAAAGAGTAAAACTAAGTTTCAACATGGGAAATAGTGGAAAAAGTGCAACCCCCTTTTTGTTATTTTGACTGCATTCAGTACCAGAAAAGTACTTTGTGTTATGCGGTTTTAACATATGACTTAATTTACATAATCAATATCTTTTTCCATAAAGTGAATAAAATAAAGTGTTAAGAAAGTTTGAGCCATTTATATGTCATTTAATTATTAAGAAATTATAGGGCCTAATCTCCAACTTAAAAACATCATAATAGATTGACACAAGTAAAAGATTTAGGAATCTAATTTTGGGGCATATTTCTAACATACAATAACTGTTATTTCAAGTAATAGAGTATATATCACTATAGAATATTTGCTGTCAAGTACAGTCATGTTAGCACAGTGTTCTTAAGTTACCTCAAATAATAATGTATTTTCTTGCATGGTTATGATACTTGTAAACTACATTTTTTTCTTTTTGTAACTTTTGTATTTCAAATATGTAAAATTTACATGGTTATAAAGTCAAAATTATGTTGAAAAACGTAATATGCTGTGAGCCTTGCTCTCATCTCCATTATCATATATCATTGTTTCATCTTTTCCTTCTTCAGTACTTATGCGTATCTATGTATATGTGTTTGTGCATGCATACAAAAATAATCACATATATAATCTTATTTTCTGTTTTTATAAAAGAAAGATAGCATCTCATTTTTTGTTCTTCTGGATTTTACATTTTTAAAATAAATTCCATCAATGGGTAAAATATAGAAGAATTATTTTGAAACAAAATAATATAGCATTTGGGCAAATTCTGAAATTCATTAATCATAAATCTTTTTTGATAACATAGACAGTTTTGATAACAGTGATGTACAGATACACTTTATCTTAAAATAATTTATTCTCTAGAAATATGAAATATCTATTATAAGAGGACATGAGCAATGTATTTGTAAAGATAAAATAATAACAGCTAACGTTTTTGGTTGCTTGAGTGTAATCTGCCAATCCAGATAGTTTCATTGTACATCTTTTATTTTATCTCACTTTTCCAGCTTTATTAAGGTACACCAACTGGCAAATAAAAATTGTATGTAATTAAGTTACACGGTATGATGTTTTGGTATGCCTTGTGAATTCATTACCACAATCAGGCTAATTAGCATACTGTTCATCTCACATAGTTACCTTTTTTCTTTTCATTGTGAGATTATTTAAAATCTACTCTCTTAGCAAATTTCAAGTATGTAGTACAGTATTATCCACTATAGTCACCTCCAGAACTGAATCATTCTGCATGGCTGACATTTTGTATTCTTTGACCACCATCACTTCATTTCCCCCCGCCCCAGCCCTGCGGTAACCAGCATTCTATCTTTGATATTATGTGTTTAACTTTATAAGATTCCACATATAAATGATATCATGCAATGTTTGTCTTTCTGTGACTGGCTTCCTTCAATTAGCATAATGTCCTTCAGGTTTTGCCATGTTGTCACAATTACATTAAATGGTTATATTTAGAGCAGATAGGTGGAAAAGGAGCTTGTTCTGTCCACTCCCTGCTTTGACCTAGCATTGCAATACATTATGTCTTTAAATCCTTACAGTCTCTCCTTGAAGTGAGGCTATGCTTAGGCCAGTTTTTCAGCTAAGTTACCTCGGTCTGTGTAAAGTTTAGTTAGGGTCACAGAGTCCAGATTAGAGCAAAATCTGGAATAACCTCATTGTACTGCTTTCCAGACAGTACCAAGTAACAGAATTATTTTAAAACATATTTGTAGTCGATTTAAAAAAAACTTTCAATCTACTATAAATTTTCCAGACAGCACAAAGTAACAGAATTATTTTTAAATGTATTTATATTAGATTGAAAAAACAGGAATCAAACAACCAAAAATGAAATTCAGAATTAAAGGAACATAAGCTTAACCAGTTTACTTTACACCATTTTATGTCATACTGATAGACATTTGTTAAGACAATAGAAATGGCCATTAAATTGTGCAGAAATAATATACATGTATATTTTATAGAAATCCTCTCTTTTTGGGATATTAACGTTCACAACCTTTCATACACTCTCTATAGCAAGTGTCAAACAGAACCAGATGTAGAAAAACTACATGATCAAAGTTTTTTTAAAAAAATAAATCTTAACTAATATACACAATATAAGATAAAACCCAGCTGTATACTATTGCAAAAGAAATTAGCACACAAGAATAGTTTCTTAACTCTATTATTGTTACTAACTCTGTAAAGTAAGATTCAGTTCTCCACCTTAGTATTTATTTTCTTGCCATAATCTTACCAGATGGAAGAATTTTGTATAATTGAAAACATTGATTGGTATGTACTTCTGTTAAGATGTATTATCACTGATATGATTCTATTTTATTTTGTATCTCAACAAATATTATTTTTTCTTTTTATGTTATGCCATGTAACCCTTTTCCATTTTTTCTATCGTTACTATGTCATATTATGTAGCCCCTTTAAAATAGCCCTTGCTCATATTCTGCATGTCTTTTCAGAACCAAGTCAGCTATAGTCTATAAGCCAACTATGTCAACATTGAATACAAAAAAGATTAACCCAAAATATAGCCAAATAACATAACCAATCTACCAAGCAAGAAAGCAAGAAAATAGTGAAACAGAAAAGGCCTGCTTTTGGACTCTTAAGTAAATATTTATGAAAAACAATTTGGGATATGAAGATTCCAGAGGTTTGAAAGGAATGCTATAAGAAGACACCAACCTTAACTTTTTATAGAAACTAATGGGATATGAGAAACTGAGCACTCAGTGCATCATCAGGGATGCAGAAGTAGAAGTGGGGATACATATGGAAGTACTGCTTAAAGCAAAAAATGCAGAATCACAAATCACAGCTTCTTTAAATTGCAGATACCAAGGAATAGCAATCTGCTTGTTCTTGTTGAATAAAGGAAGTTCAACAGTATTAAAACAACTGCTGGGCAGGCATTATGTTGTATATAATCCCTCTGTAGAAGGATATCAGAAGGCAAAAGATATATATATATATATATATATATATAATATTATAATCATATATATATATAATATTATAATCATATATATATATATGATTATAATTAAGGAAAGTTACACATAAATTTATTAAAATTCTTTAACCTAAAAATGTTTCACCAATATTTTCCAATGGACAAAACTATACTAAATTTAAAATTAGTAAACAAAAACAGTCCATACAATACCAAAGTGGACAGTGCTCAGGTGTTCAGACTTCATAGGATAAATTAATAGATTACATTGTGGCTTTATTTGTATCTTGCCTTTTTTCCCCTCACCAATCTCACTAAAAGAGTAAGGGAATACAATAAATGAAGAAAAAATTAAAGCCATCAGTGTTACCACCCCAAAATAATTATTTTTAGTTAAAAAACTCATAAAATCTTTGCCAGGGCCTCTCTCCAGAATGGTATCTCCTAAGTTATCTTCCTGGGTTTTTATACTTTTAGTTATTACATTAAGTCTTTAATCCATCTTGTGTTGATTTTTATATATGGTGTAAGGAAGGAGTCCAGTTTCAATCTTCTGCCTATGACTAACCAGTTATGCCAGCACTATTTACTGAATAGGGAGTCCTTTCCCCATTGCTTGTTTTTGTCGACTTTGTCAAAGATCAAATGATTGTAAGTGTGAGGCATTTCTGGGATCTCTGTTGTGTTTCATTGATTTACATGTCTGTTTTTGTACCAGTTCCATGCTGTTTTGGTTACTGTAGCCCTGTAGTGTAGTTTGAAGTTGGGTAGTGTGATGCCTCTAGCTTTGTTCTTCTGCTTAGGATTGGCCTTGACTATTCAGGCTCTTTTAGGTTCCATATGAATTTTAAAATAGTTTTTTCTAATTCTCTTAAGAATGTCATTGGTAGTTTGACAAGTATAGTATTGAATATATAAATTGCTGTAGGCAGTATAGCCATTTTAATAGTATTGATTCTTCCTTTCCATGAACACATAAAGTTTTTCCATTTCTTTGCATCTTCTCTGATTTCTTTGAGCATTGTTTTGTAATTCTCATTGTAGAAGTCTTTCACCACTTCAGCTAGCTGTATTCCTAGGTATTTTATTCTTTGTGACTATTGTGAATGAGATTGCGTTACTGATTTGGCTTTCAGCTTGGATGTCGTTGGTGTATAGAAATGCTATTGACTTTTGTACATTAATTTTGTGTCCTGAAATGTTGCTGCAATTATTTATCAGCTGAAGGAGCTTTTGGGCCAAGACTGTGGTTTTGTACATATAAAATCATATTGTCTGCAAACAGAGATACTTTGACTTCCTCTTTTCCTATTTGGATGTCTTTTATGTCTTTCTCTTGTCTGATTGCTCTGGCTAGGACTTTGGTTACTATGTTGAATCTGAGTGATGAGAGAGGGAGTCTTTGTCTTGTTCTGGTTTTCAAGTGGAATGTTTCCAGCTTTTGCCCGTTCAGTATGGTGTTGACTGTGGGTTTGTCATAGATGGCTCTTATTATTTTGAAGTCTGTTTCTTCAATGCCTACTCTGTGGAGGGTTTTTAACGTGAAAGTATATTGAATTTTATCAAAAGCCTTTTATATATCTATTGAGATGATCATGTGGTTTTTGTTTTTAGTTCTGTTTATGTAATGAATCTCATATATTGATTTGCATATGTTGAAGCAACCTTGCATCTCAGGGATGAGCCTACTTGATTATGGTGGATTAACTTTTTTGATATGCTGCTGGATTCAGTTTGCAAGTATTTTGTTGAAGATTTTTGCATCTATGAATATTATATTATTGTAGCATTTGTTTGCTGAACACTTATTTGAGCCAGTCTTCAAAGTCCTAATGCTCCAAATGCAATTAAAATTCCCCATAAACTGTGAATTAAGTAGTAATATTCCATTTCACAGATTAGAAGCATAGAATCAGATTAAATAATTTAAATAGCTGAATGAGGTTTTGATTCCACATCCATATAATTTTGTTTTGTGAACCGTTATGAAATACTGCCTTTTAAGTTATTTTAGAAGATTTTGAAAAAGATCCGTAAATACAAGAATACATATGTTAAAATAGTTATTATGATGTGTGTTATATTTCATTGGGTAAAGTCCTTGAATATCATCAGTCGAATGCCCTGATTCTTCTCACCATACATGAGGAATTGCCTTGAATACTCTAAGCCTAAAGTTCCAGGCTAATTTTTAACATTAATCAAATAAATCTGCCAACAATAAGTTATTGGATTTGAAAGCATTTCTCCCATTGTATGATAATGTATGATTTACATAATTATTAATAAAAGATTTTAAAATTTAGAGGATAATTTTGCATAGGGCCTATTATACAATAGTGCATAGAGTTAACTGAGCAAACAAGATTTGTGAAATCAGTGAATATAGAAGCATTGATGACTTTATTGATTCACCCAGAAGATAACAGTTCTAAGGAAATCAAATTTAGTTTTGTCTTTCTTCCTTTAATGTGCATAGACAATTTAAAATGGATAAATTAAGATGACTCCGGGTTGAATACCCGGACATCACTTATTTATTGAAGATTGTTGATCCAATTGCTTTCTCCTTTGTAACTGCAAAGTATCATTTCTACCCCTTTGAAAGTTGATGTGATGTACACTCTCCACGTGGCAGGGATAAATAATAATGGGAAGCAGATTAAACTCAGCCCCATGGGAATCTGCAGTGAGTGAAAGAGGATTTCATTATCTCTGCAGGCAACTGTGCAGTAGAAATGTCAGAATACCTGATTTTGGTTCATCAATGAGGAAAAACGAGCAAACAACTTCATTCACTGCCTTTGTATAGTGGTGAAGTAAACTTAAAATCATTTGATAACCATGTTGCTTCATACAATATGCCTACAATGGGAAAAAGCAGAAGGACAGTTGTTTAAAATAATTTTAACAGTGAAGGAAGAGCAAAGAACTAATAAAGGCTTGGTTATGACCCCATACATTCCTTAAAAATATAGCTGAGTAAGGATAAGCCAAGGAAATCCTGCAAAAAAAAAAGTCTGCATGACACAGAGAGGAATGCCAGTTTATAATCTACTTGTTTTAAAATAGTCAGTTCCTGCTACTTTGCTTCTTACCTAAGAGAAAGAGATTTAGAAATAGGAAGTATAAATGTAAGGAAAATTTTTAAATATTTCTGTTATTCATTTATTAACAAAGGAGGCTTATCCATTATACTACAATCTGTGATTTTGCCATTCTAAAGGGTTGGATTTATTTTTCCTGTCATTTTACTAATGAATACTCTTAAGTCCTAAGTCAAAGACCAATAAAGTTGTGAAATTTCAGCTCATATTCATATTTTTTAAGTTAAAAAATGTTCTTCCACAAGATTGTAAGAACATTTACAGCAGATTCCATTTAAAAACTCTATGAATATTTGCTAGCTACATGCTTATTTAAATGGCATTACAATACATGCACATACAAAAGATAAAATATCTTAAAAGTATGCTAAAATAGATATTAACAACAAATTCGATTTTTAAAAAGCATCAAACCATTATGGCTAATTCTAGAATTTACAGTTCTTCCAATTTTGTATGCAACTATTATTTACCAATTACTGAATACAGTAATATAGTTGCAGTCTTCCCAAGAATAATTTATTCTCTACATACAAGAAACAAACAAAAACCATACTCTAATTTTAAATTTTATATGAATACAAGCAATGCACACCAGGAACTGAGATTGGTCTTCATCATTTAACTAGAATTGTACAAGATTTTAAAAAGAAACACTTGTAAAAATCATAAGTAATATTTTAAGGTCTTTTAGGTTTTAGCTGCTGGCTTTATGTTATTCTAGATTATATTCTTAGATCTTACAAATGTCACTGTCAGGAAGGATATATGTGTGTGTGTGTGTGTGTGTGTGTGTGTGTATACACACACACACTATATATAAATGTATATACATATTTATATATTCAAGAAGCATATACTTGGGCATAAATCTTGTAGAACCATGAGGCATAAGATATAAATTGCAATCAAAATGTTAACTTTAGTTTTGTCTCCTTTTTTCTTTTCAAAATTTATTTCAATGACAAATATCTTCCTGTACCAGTGGGTAAAATTTGGACAGATCTCATGACTTTTTGTTTACTTATTGGTAACTGAGAGTCTAATAATTACTTTTAGTGAAAACAGAGACTGTTGAATCAGTAATTTAAAATATCCAGTCCAAGATGATATTTAATATTAAATTTTCATTATAAAGAAAGACTTTTACATCTTGCCAGCAGTTGGCATTCTCTGCCATTTGGTAAAAGAAATGCATGGCTTTTCTCTTTTCCTAGGGAGTCAAGGAAATAAGACAGATTTTACTTGGACTGATCACTGATGGGTTCTATTTTAAACTGATGCTGGGTGTGGCAAAGGTTTAAAGTCATCTGTTTTTCTAGTGGGACACTTCAAACATTTTTCAGAGGTTCTCCTGGGGTTCTCCCACTTGTAGTTCTACTGAGGCAGTTAGATAAGTCTCTGTTTCCAATGATGGCTTCTAAATCCTTATGAAGCCCCTAGGAAGATCTTGTATACCTCCAGCTTCTTGCTACTTGGATTTCTTTGTCCTTACATGTGACCCCACTGGCCAAGGACCAAAGAAGATATGACACTGCCACCAGCACCCTCTAGCACGTGACCTACTTGTTTTACAGGAAGCATTCACACATCCTTTCTGCCAACAAACTCGTAGTACTGTCTTATTCCAACGCAGCAACTGTTCTGGCCCTGAAATCACAGCATTGGTCTGTTTTCTTAATCCTCAGGATTTCCTGGGTCAGATATTCCCCAATTAATATTGGTCACATGTTAGGATTTTAAGTGGAACAGCTAAAGTACAACCTCCTACAAGGCCTCACATGACTAAGCAGGCACATATCCCCCTAGCTGAGGGAGGGAATGTAGTTTACAGAAAAATGTTTTCAGGAAAATTTACTTCTACATGCTCTGATCCAGGTATCACATGCTTGATTTTACTAAGTGGTCTAGGATTGAAGGATCCAATTCTAGAACATGTTTTTCTAAGTCCTGAATATTGATCTGACACTTTACTGTAGTATGCAGAACATATTTATCCTGGTGCCAGATGGATATTTCATTTATCTTATTAGGTTACACAAAAGGCTCAGAACTTTAAGAAAGACTATAAGTAAGGAAAATACATACATACAAATATTTTTTATATACTGAGCTTCAAGCATATCAAATAGACTTTCATGATGAGCTTCAAGCATATCAAATATTTAGACTTTCATGATGATTTTCAAGCATATCAAATATTTAGACTTATGATAATTTTTGTGGATATTTATAGCAAGAGTATGTCTCATACATTCTTTGTGAAGCCCATACATTCTTTGTACACAAGTCATTTGTAGTAAAAGTTATGGTGACTATGGGGTGAATAAATAGGCTGTGTAAAATATGGATCGGTGCATTCTAAAAGGCTTATTTCAGCAGAAAATAGTTTTAAAGTGCAACTGACCAAAATATTAACTCACAAATTATATCCAACTTTGAGAATAAAACAAATACACATACATTTTCTTGAAATACTATTTTAGGCTTGCATAACAGCTGGTATAGATGAACAGGTAGAAGTTGACAGTATTTGGTTTTTCTGGGTATAATTTTATGATGACAGTGAAAAGACAATTGGTTAAGTAGAATTGATGTAAGAACCAGCACCACTTCCTTTCCAATATTTTAATTACCCTAGATTTTGTTTTTCTTTGCCAAGAGAGCAAAATAATTTTTATTTAATAGGACTCCAAGATTTTTACTCTAAGTATGTATTCCTGTTCTTTCCTTCTCCTTAACAGACTCAGAAACATTGAGGATATCATTGATTCATTCTCTCTCTTGGTTTTTCTCCTCTCCATTTGGAGAACGTTAACTCTAATTTGTTAATGACTTCAATAAATACCTACAAATGGCAATTCTTAGATAAGGTTGTGTCTGATATACCAGTGGGTTGAATTTGAAGTTTAATGGCAAAAGTACAGCCAAGAGAGATGACCAGTATGCTGTCTAGTGATTGATCTCATTGTAAGCCAGTAATGACAAAGTGAACAGGTGTGATCTGTGTTACCAGGTATAATGAAAATGATGCCATGAGATGGTAAATATAATGGCACTTAACTCTAGTCATGACATTGATATTAATGAACAATTTATTGGAGTCTTACCTATATTGGTCACTCAGTCATATAATCTGACAAAGATTTGAGCTCTTAGCATAAAGTATGTATTTTTTAATTTTTATAGGTCCAGCACACTGTGTTTTTATTCACTCAACAAATATTCTTTGAATATCAGTTTTTGCCAGATCTTTATCTAGGCGCTAAAGAATTTAGCACTGAGCTGTCTGAGTCATTGCCTACTCTCATAGGACTTTTATTAACTGAATAAATAAATGGTAAAGATAAGAACTAATTTTTATTAGAAATTTGATAAATGTATGTGTATCTAACGTGCACCATATACTTTTGGAGCATCTACTAACTATTAGGGTTGTATTTTTAGAAAACCATGGCTTATCAAAGCTTAAGGGCATGGTGTAAAGCTAGTGTGCTTCCACCAACATCTTAGCACCTTCATTTACTCTCTATGTGACTTAAGCAAGTTGACTTCTCTGTGCCTTGGTTTTTCTATTTGTAAAATTGGAATAGTTACAGTACCAATGTCATAGACTTATCATGACTGAAAGAAGTAATACTTACTTACAGAGTTTAAAACGTATCAACTACTTTCAAAATCTGAGTTAACCTTTGGAAGTTTGAAAGTAATATGTACTTACAATATATATCTTAAAAGAGGTATTGGAATACTATGCAGCCATAAAAAAGGATGAGATCATGTCCTTTGTAGGGACATGGATGAACCTGGAAACCATTATTCTCAGTAAACTGACACAAGAACAGAAAATCAAACACCACATGTTCTTACTCATAGATGGGTGTTGAACAATGAGAATACATGGACACAGGCAGGGGGGCATCACACACTGGGGGCTGTGGTGGGGGGGAATAGCTGAGGGACAGTGAGGGGTGGGGAGTTAGGGAGGGATAACATAGGGAGAAATGCCAGATATAGGTGATGGGGAGGATGGCAGCAAGCCACCCTGCCATGTGTGTACCTATGCAACAATCTTACATGTTCTTCACATGCAACCCAAAACCTAAAATGCAATAAAAAAAAAGAGCTATCTGTAAAATGCAAATTAAGGTGTTGAAAGTTGAATAGTGTGCAGAAAAAGTCTGGCTTTTTTGGCATTAGTAGAGAAATTATTCCTGAAGCAATTCCTACTGTTTCTCAGATGGACAGAAATTTCTTAAGTCTTTAAATCTTAATTTAGAGGTATTCGTTTGTGTGTAGATAGGGAGACAGAAAGATTCATAGTTGAGATTTTCTCTCACCTTAAGTTCTTCTACCTAACTAGTCCTCTAGTTTTTTAAAGCAATTAAATTTTATTTTCAAATAGAATATGTGCAACATGTACTATTTTTTATTTCCTTAAATGTGTCCTTGATTACAGGGGGAAAGTAGCTTGCCTGGACTATGCGTGTTGGTTTGCAGTGGCGTGAAAGAGCCATTCAGTGTCTTCTCTCTTTTCAGACTTGAAGTCTGATGCCAGAAAGAGACTGTGAGAATGATACCAATGCTTTTAGTTTAAGCAGTCGAGAGAATAGAGTTGTTATTAAGATGAAGAAGAAATTCTGGAGGAGCAAGTTTGAAGGAATAAGTAGAGGTTATTTTTCTTTGGGGATATGGTAAGTTTGAGATATCTATCAGACATTTACATGGAGATGTAAAGTCAGCAGTTTGATATCTGAATCCAGAATGCATGAGAGGATTAAGCAGTATATATTTTAGATTTACAAACCTATGGATAATATTCAAAACCATGAGACTAGATGAGGTAGAGCTAATGAGTTAACAAAAACAGAAAAGAGTATGTCAACCTTTGGAGATTGAGAAAAAGAGTAGAAAAGTGGAGGAATAGAGGTCTGAGGAGAAGAGGAGAATAGACAGAAATCAGCTTAGTATTCTGTGCCAAAAGTCAAATGAAGGAAGATTTTCAAACACTTTACCAAATGCTATTTACAGATCAACGATACAGAAGACAGAGAATTGACCACTGGATTTATAAGCATAGAAATCATTAGTCACTTTGACAAGAACAGCTCAAGTAAAATGTTGGGGAGGTGAAAGTCAAATTAGAATAGGTTTAACAGACAATGGTAGGGGAGAAACTGGAGACAACCAGTATAGACAATACTTTCTAGAGGTTTAGATATTAAAGGAAACAAACAACAGCAACAAAAAAAACAATGAATCCTGCAGATCCAAATTCTCTTCTCATTCTCTGCTTTCATGTCTAATCACCTGGCATGCACTCAGCCTGCATGGAAGGAAATTGGTGGTATTTCTCCTGTTCTCAGATTGCTTATTTCATCACAGTCAATTTTCAGGCCTAACTTATACCTGGCTATCATGAAGTGACCTGGGAATTAAACATTATAGAGATAATTTGATTTTTTTAAATTTGGGTTTTAAATCAGAATTTTTAGAAGTATCATTTAGAAATCATTTTTCCTAACCAGTGTTTTTCAATATTTTTCCATCACAATGCACACTTATAGAAAAAAAATTTTTGTATATCACATTTGCAAACTACCTTTTCCTCCATCCAGGAGAACAAATAGAAAATTTGCTAATTTACTTGAAAACTTAAAGTATATTATTTCCAAACATTAGTAGATTTTGATTAGTGATAAATGACTTCCTTTATACTTCACAGTAAATCACAACATATTACATTTATGTTGATACAATTTTAGAATTGCTAGTATTAGTGACTAAGCTTAAAAATTAGAAAAATTCAATCTGGAGGGATAAAGCAATCCACGAAAGCTACCTCACTCTGAAATGAATTTATTTGGGCTAGACCTAGTTACTTTAGAGGACAGTGATAGCAGAAACTGTAGGTAAGAAAATCCTGAAGGAAATAAACCGAGCTTAGCAGTCATTTCCTGGTTGGAAAATCTTTTTCTCAGAGAATACTAGGAGCCAAATCTCACCATGGCAAAGAAGATTCATCTGGGACTTTAACCCTTGAAAAGTAAAGTAGCTAGCAAAAAAAATGCTTCATCTGGAAATCAGGCAAAAGTTGCATGCCACAATTGTGCTAGAAGCTGGAAACATCGGAAGCTAGGATAACTTAATAGAATTAATTTTTTAGGACTCAAGGGAGAATTTGATATAAAATTATAACATTTTACAGTTTAATAATTACCTTTTCAAAGGCATTTGCGGAAACATTATTTTATTCCCATTACAAAAATGTGAAAGAAAAAAACTTTTTATTTTCTCCATTATGATAATGAGAAAATAAGACACAGAGAATAAACAACGTTTGTCCAAGATCACAAAACCGGATAATTGTAAAACTGGGATTAAGCCAATTAGAAATGATTATAAGTCTAGGATTGTTTTCACTAAATGAAGTTGTAAGACATAACAAAAATGAAAAGCTGCCAAGAGAATATGTGATTTATATACCTATTGCTAAAAGCGACCTAGGACACTACTTATGCCTAAAATGCAATTTTGTTAAAAGTATAGTTATTCATCTTACCAGCAAACTAAAATGCAATGTCAATTAAAGTTACTGTGCTCCTCCTTCCATTTGGAGGATAGGCTTTGTCTGCCTAAGTAGTTAACAGGGTACTAGGAGTTTCCTGTATTAAAGAGCCCTCTGTCAATCTTTTTCATACAATTTCACAACTTAATAGCTGCATAGCCTTAGATGCATTAACCTGACTTAACTTCTAATTCTTAAATTAGAGACAGTAGTATCTGCCACAAATGTAAATGTGAATAAAAAGGATTAAATATTCAAAATGAGCATATAATGCCAACCACACCATAATGGTCATACTGGTTTAGCCTTAACATGCATATCTGGAAAACTCTGCCCTAAGTCAGTCATGCAAATAGTGAATCAATTAGGAAAAGTATGAAAGGATAATACAGAACAATGAAAATGTAAAATTGAGAAATAAAAAAATTAACTTAGAAGAAACAATTTAAAAGCAGAAAAAATGGCAAATCAAAAATCTCTAATGTTAAAATACCTTTGGAAATAAAGGAAAATTACATAATGCCACATAAGTCATTTTATTAATATTTTTTATACCTCCAGTCAGAATTTCCAAAACTTTAATGAGATAATAAATATGTAGAGACCTAGGCCTCAATTGCATCTTATTCATTATTTACACATATAAATAATCCAGGTTCTTTACCCAAACCTTTGTCATCCTTTTTCTCACAACTTCCATAATTGTCAGCAAACCTGGTCAAGTATAACTTCAAAGTATACCCATAGTACTGCCACACCCATGTCACTACCTGCATGGCTAACAACCTTGCCAAAGCCACCATTACCTCTCCGCCTTATATGCTCTTCCTGTTAGCTACCCACTCCAGTTTCCCTGGCCATATTGCCTATCTCAAACTCCCAGGCTCAGAGCTTCAAGTCTTTTTATTTGCTTTTGCCTAATCTTAGAATGCTTTTCCCAAGATGATTACATAGCGTTTCTCTCCTTTTCAGATCCTTGCTTTTCTGTGAGGCCCCCAGAAGCCCCCTATTTGAAATTACTGTGTCACATCCCCCTAATAGTCTATTACCCTTCTCTGTTATTATTAGTATTTTTTCAGAGCCATTAATGCCATATTGATATATTTATCTTCTTCCCCTGCAAAGATGTAGAATTCTGAGGATAGGGAATTTGTCTGATTTTTAGCTGCTGTATCTCCAGGACATTGAATAACAACACTTGCCCTATAGTAGATAATCAATAAATACTTTTTGAAATATATTCCTCCCTTGAAATAATTTGAAAAATAAACTTATGGAATAATATAGATCTTTACACATTTACTGGTTGAGTTTCTTTCTGCATTTTCATTAAAACAACTGTGATATAATTAAGCATTTTGTGAAAAGATTCTTAAAAGGGACCACTACAGAAAAAGATTTTTAAGTAAATTATTTTTTAATACATACTGTATGTTTATATTTTTGTCTTCTATAAAATAATACTAGCCTCAGATGATAGATGATACCTTTTTACTTCTGCTTTATTTGAACTTTAAAAAAACATTTTATCTTATCTCAACATTGCATACTAGTCCGAAACTAATAAACAGAATTTAAACCATAAAACTATAAGGTTGGTATAACAGTTATCTGAGGGACATAACTAAAAGTAAATATCAATGAAACAAGGCCTCAACTTGAGGATGTTCATGATAATATTTCATAAGGGCTGTTTGATGTTTTCATCAATGATAAATTAGACACCATACAAATTTTAGTCTCAGAGCTGTAAGCAATAGTTGGCAGGAAATACGTTCAAAATTCAAATTAGTCTTGGTTATCAGGAACATAAATAAATGTAATAGGATTAAGTTATGAGGTCACTTTAATACATCTCAGGAGGCATAAAAGAACTCAGCAAAAGAGGCCATAAATGCAACTCGACAAAAGCAGCAAAATTGTTTAATTATTTATTAGACACTATCCTAGACATAGATCAGAATTCAAAATGAGTAAGCCATGGCACCTACCCTCAAGAGTTTTATTTTATTTTATTTTTTGCAGGGAGGGATAAATAATAACAAAAAATAAAATGCAAGTTAAAAATGCTTTTACATGCTGAAAAAAAGGCATGCAAACAATAGCAGCACTGTGGAGGAAAAGAATTATGAAAGAGATTAGTAACATGTCATCTTCCTCTTAGCTTCAGCACAAGCAGCCGTATAGTTATTACCCCTTTTTTCTTATTCAAAACTGCCAAGAGAAGCAAACAAATCATATTCATTAATCCAAAGGGATGGATACCCTTATCCAACTATGCTCCAATTGGAGAAGGGGAAAATAACACAAAATAGTGTACTTACAGAGGTGAATGGCTATGCAATACCTCCAAGACTACTGAAGCTGGAAAAAGGTGTTTCTGTATATTACCTATGAGTGTTGAAGAGAAGCGATGAATAAGTGAAATAAGTCACTTGCGTGCTTTTTCTTCCCTACTGGACACTAAACAGTTATATTTATTGCTTGTTCTGATAATACCCTAGTTCATGTCTGCTCCCTGCTTGTATAATCATTAGACTCCTAAGGACATTTTCAGCCCTTGCGAAGGCAAAGAAGATGCTATACTTGAAAAATGGAGACTCTCAAGAGAGAAAACAAATTACAACTTTCAAGAGATTAACTTGAAACGAGAAAAACGTGAGTTCTGTTATTGAGCTAATTACTCAGTGAGAGAAGGTCAATGATAATTCCTGGTTTTGATGAGAACCTCACTGTTATTTATGTAAGTAAATTTCATCTGAAACAGAGAGATTTTTCTTACAAGATGAAAAGAAGTTAAGAGACATCCATAATAAATGGCAGAGCTAACTAACAGAAAATAGAGCAGGTAGAAAATGTTAAACAAGTGTGTCTGACAAAAAGACCTGTAGTCAATAGTTATTAAGGAGTCATAAAGCAGGTATGGGGTAGAAGGAGTACAAGGTTCTAGCACCTAATTAGAATTCCCCCCTTATACTCCAGCAAGCCACTTAGAAATCTCAGCTGAGATTATCTGCCATTCTGCTTAGTTATGAAGAGATGACTAGATAATATACCTCAATGTCCCTACAATTGATTCTGTGAAGAAAAATTAAGTGTGTCAAATCAGTTCTTAGAGTAGCAATGTATTCTTTATTATTATTTTAGTTTTTGACTTTATTTTCTTTCATGGCTCCAAAACAATCCTACAAGTGCATTTTCCACAAGTTGTTTAAAGACATCTATGTTTGGACAGTTAAAAAGTCACTAGGGAGGTCATAAGTAAGAAAAAGCATGGCCCCGACAGTGAGCCCATGTTTTCATAAAAAATGCCTGCCGTTTAAAGGTCATAGGCTGAGGAGCTGTGGAAATTAGTCATGAAAACACAGCATAGCTCAGCAGGGATTTATTATGCATGAACCACTTCCATTTTTTTTATTTAAAATAAGCTAGATTATGAAAGAGTTGAAATTTCCTTGTGGCACCTAACTTTAGGTAAGTGTCCTCCTCTCCTCCTGGGCACATTGTGTTGGTTGAGATTATTTGGAAGATACAACTTCTGTCCAAACTAAAAGTAAAGCAAGGATTTCAACACATGGGAAATTCCAAATGCATAAACAGGAAAATTAACACACCCATAACTGAATATTCAAATTGTTTTTTAGAAAATCCATGCACATGTACATATGTGTTTTAAGATAAAAGTGGATATAGCTCCCCAAGCATAAATGAGATATGCTAAATTTGATTGCAATAGGCTTACTTGGAATTCTGGATTCTAAGTAAGAGAACTTAGAACACATATTCAGCATTTTTTTGGAGAAATAATTTTGAAGTACCTGTAATACTTTTAACATACTAACAATCTTTGAGGGAATTTAATACAGGCTTAAAATTTTTGGAAAATGTTTCAAATAACTCTCTTGAATTTGTAGTTCATTTGTGTTTCCTCTTTAGCACTCTCCATGGTTCACATTCAGCATCTTGTTTCCAAGAGTGTGTATGTGCATCCCTGCTTTTTTATTTCAATATCATTTCAATAGTATACTGAGAGAATGAGCACCTGACCTTAGAGTGTTTGGTTAAAGATTTGATATCACGTTATCTTCTCAAATCAAAGTTCCATTTGGTATCCTATAATACATATTATTTTGCAACTGCAAATGATAAAACTTTTCAAAGTCTACCCTATATTTGTATTAAATGAAGTGAGTATGTTGTGTTCAATGTGTTTTATCAGCTAGCACCCCTACCTCATCACCAAATTGCTCTCTCACCTAGGAGATGCCTTTTCTTAAAATACAGAGACCTGTATTTTAGAGATATTCCTTTGTAATTTTAGATTGCAAAATCCCTAAAGGTGGTATTAGATGATATTAAGTATCTTCTAATATTAATCAGGAATGCCTTGTGGAAATGTTACAAGCTAGAAACGAAGCTAAAAGAGGTTAGAAACAAAAAGTACTTACTCTATGATTCCATTAATATGAAGACCAAAAAGAGGTGAAGGAAACAGGTGTAACAGAATTCAGAAATGTATGATTAACGTTTGGAAACAGAATTATGACTGAGAGAGAACATGGTAACATTCTATATCTATCTATACTTATATTTGTATCTATATCTAAACAACTAATTTATCTTAAACTCCCTGAGAGCCAGACATGGCAGACAGACTTGAAAATGATCTCTTTTGGTTACTACCTCCTGCTGTTTATGTCTTTGTGTATTACCTTCCTTGAGTGAGGATTGAACCCAATGAGTTATTTTTAATGAATAAAATTCAGCAAATTCCTTTTATGATTATGTTACATAAGATTGTAACTTCTGTCTTATTAGTAAACTCACTCTCTTGCCGATTTTGGTAAAGCAAACTGTCATGTTAGAGAGACTCGTTTGACAAGGAACTGAAAACAGCCTTCAACCATTTGCAAGGAAGGAACTGAGAACTTCAGTCAAACAGCCTTAAGTCCTGCCCAGATTCCTGCCTCTTAGAAACTGTTGTTTTGAGATGGCAAGTGTTCAGGCAATTTGTGATGTAGCCATAGGTAATAAACCAAGCAAAGCATATCAGAAGCCACATTAGCCAGCAAGCTGCTAGTTCTGGATAACTGAAAACTACTTAATGCTATAAAGCAGATTATTTGAAGTTAACTTTTCACTGCAATAATATTCTATTGTAGGTAGGTGTGCAAATAGCTGTATGTAATGTTTCCTTTGGACTATGGGGGCTTCTAAGATGTGAGACTTTCAGTTTAAAAACCATAACAGCCTTGGGCAAGCCAGGACAGTCACTTTACATATTGACTATGAAATTATTTTTCCTGTTTGTTTTTTGAACATAACAGGGGCTTACTATTGGTTATATAAGTGAACATTCAAAGTAAATTTTCCAAAATAAGTATTTGTCGTGTAAAACTGAGATTCAAAAAAAGGAAGCTGTAATTTCTTTTCTTGTTTTCTTCTCTTTCTCTGCATGAAATTAATATTGAGAAATCAGTTATTATATTGCAGTAAAATAATGCTTATGAGCCCTATTTTAGAGGATCTATCTGAATACATTGGTGTTAATGATGACAAAGCCTCGTCGAGATGCCATCAATCAAGTGAATAAAGGTCAGTTTTCACCAGAATTGTCATCACTGGTCAGTCTTACTGTAACAGTTTCCAAATGTAAGGGAGTATATTAGTTCATCTTCACAGTGCTGATAAAGACATACCCGAGACTGGAAGAAAAAGAGATTTAATAGACTTACAGTTCCACATGGCTGGGAAGACCTCTCAATCATGACGAAAGGTGAAAGGCAGGTTTCATATGGGAGCAGACAAAAGAGGAGAAGGGAAACTCTAATTTTTAAAATCATCAGATCTCATGAGACTTATTCACTATCATGAGAACAGTACAGGAAAAATCTGACCCCATGAGTCAATTACCTCCCACCAGGTTCCTCCCACAATACACGGAAATTGTGGGAGTTACAATTCAAGATGAGATTTGGGTGGGGACACAGCGAAGCTATATCAAGGAGGAATAAAGAAAACAATTAGACCTCAGAACAATCAGTCTTATACAGGGAATGACATCTACTACACTAAAACTTGTAATAAAGACTAAGTCACTTCTTCAGGATCATTATCCTTTAACACACAATGTCTCTCTCTCTTTCTCTCTCTCCCTTTCTTCTCCCACATTCCAAATCCCTACTTTTATTTCTACATACTTCCTTTTTGCATGGTACAGATATTGCATATGTATTCTTAAAAAGGCTAATCATTCAGTGATTTTATTATATACTTACTTATGTTTAAAGAGAATATAAGGTATATCACAAATTAATGACTTTGAATTTGTTATAATTATATATATGGTTTTATTTATTTTTCTAAAATGTAGTGTTATACATTATTATACATACTAAAGCTGAAGAATTTCTAGGAGAGCTATTAATTAACCTATTAATTAACCTAATAATGACCATAAATGTCAAATTGATGTCTCACTGAATCAGATAATTTGGATATTAGACTAGTTTTCTGAAGTTATTTATCCAATTAACCCGAAGATTGCTTAATTACCACTGCTTTTATCACAATACCTTGGGTTGTGGTATTAGAAACCCTAAAAAAAAATTTTTAAACCCTATTAAAATGCAATTCAATTACTTGAAAGAGAACACATATTTAGTTGTTCGCATTCAGTCACCCATTAGTATGGATAAATAAATCATATATGTATTACTTATAACCTAGAAGGGGACAAAGCTGGAAAATAAGACAAGTGCACTTTTCCAAGGAGAAGAAATATTGAAGTATATGTGCCTTCTTTGCTTGAGGATTAGATGAAAAGCATCAAGAATAGCCTGGGAACTGGTGTGGTTGGTGGATCCCAAGGGAAGAAGAGTAAAGAATATCAATAACAAGATAGAAGCTGTTTTTACATCATATAATACCTGTATTTTAAGCTTTGTTAATAACGTTTCTCTAATTAGTTCTTCTGTAATATTAGATTCATTTATGCACATGTGGAAAAGCAGAAATACAATTTTGAGTGCTTATACAGCCTTCACAGTGCTTTCACATGTGATGGTTGAGGTCTTCTCAAATATAGTTTAATATTCCAACACATCTTCATACCCCCTTGTAAATGTGCATACAACTTCTACTTTTTTATAACTATTCAGCACAGTTTTTGATCTTTATGGAAATCTGGGAAAAGAAATCATTTCCCTGTCAGGATTAAATTTTTTTAGAACTCTAGAGTACTCGAGATTAATATCTTGAAAATAGGCTTATATTCAAATATAGTTTTATATCAGAGCTGAAGAAATTGAAAAGAAAAATTACAGTTACATTCCAACAGGAGCATATTTAAGGTAACCCACATATTGATGGCAGCAGCAGCCCATCTGGAGTGGCCTCTACAAAGATGCTGACTGCAATGGGGCAGGCGTGGCCACGGCTGTGCACTCCACGAAGCTGGTGGGGGCCAGGAACAGGTGGGAGCCCCACTCCCTAGTGAGTCAGTGGGACAGGAGCCCCACACTCCTGTGCACAGCTGCAGCAACCCAGTAGTGGCTCGAGACCCAGGCATCCCTATGCTCTCTGTGTCCAGGAAGTCCCCCCTTCCCCCGCAGACTCCTAAGTGCCTGCTCCCACTCTCTGGCCTCTCGCCGATCCCAGTGCCCACTCTGCAAAGTTGTGGCTGAGCCTGGGTGCTATTGTACCCCTGCCAGGTGTGTGTACACTATTGACAATGCTGACACACCAGCCCCCTGTTGTCTCAGCCCCCTCCAGACTTTGGGTACTGACGAGCACAGGAGAGATTCAAGGGGGTGCTAAGTAAGGGCAGCTCAGTGCAGGCCTCTAGGCACCCCTTGGCATGGACAGCCAGGGCACCATGGATGACATGTTAATGACAGCAGGAGGTAGAAAGGTTCCTGGACAGGAAGGGGCAGGTTCCTGCTAAAACCCCTCCTTCAAGCCAGGAACAGCTTGAAGCCTGGGGGCCAGGCTGCCAGTTCTGGGTGGAGTCTGCAGCCTGGAGTGAGAACTTAAGATGCTTTTTCTGGGCTCACCCATGGCTGTGTCTGTATGGATCAGCATGCACTTCATCCTTTCAGAGCCCATAAACACCCTGGATTCAACCAGACTCACAGAGATGTTGGGACTACCAGCTGCCAGAAGGAGCTACCCACTTCTGGTCTCCTTGACTTACTGGGACGACCTGTCTATGGAAAGGAGTTAACCTACCTGGGTCTTCTCTCTGCTATGGCTGCACCCATCGGGACTGCTTGCCTGCAGAGAGAAGCTACCCACTCCAGGTCTCCTCTGTGCTGAGAGCTGGACACTTATCAGGATGACCTGCCTGTGGAAGGAGCTACCCACTTTGGGTTTCCTGAGAGCTGTTCTGTTGCTCAGTAAAGCTCCTCTCCACCTTGATTACCCTCCAGTTGTCCACATACCTCATTCTTTCTGGACATGGGAAAAGAACTTGGGACCTGCTGAAAGGTGGGACTGAAAGACTTGTAAAACAGGGCTAAAACTTGCCCCCTCAACTTGCCACATTACAGGCAACAAGGAAGAGAGAGAGCTGAAGCCCTTCAGGGAGCCCAGACCTAGGGGCTCCCTGAGCCAAGGCTGTGACACCCTCCTTAGGGCTCTGTAGTTTCCCTCATCTCCAAGCTTCCAGGCATCCCCATGTTCCCTTTGTCCAGATGCAGGTACCCACAGTGGAAGTTGCTTGTGGTGCATCTGATCCAGCCACAGGCTTGCATAGAGCGTGTGCCTGTGCCAGTGCCTGAAGTTGCCCATCTTACCACAGCAGTCAGCATGCCTGGCTGTGACCAGTGGCTGGACCCTGTGCTTGCTCATTCACCCACCTCTCACCACTCCATGCCTGGCTTGCCCTTGTCAGGCATGGGATCTGAGCCAGTAGTGTGAGCGAAGGGTCACCTGCCATGCAAAGTGGCCAGAGTGAGCCCAGAGGGCCCCAGCTAAACTTGGGCAAAGGTGCCACCAGCTGTAGAGGTTTCCACCTGGAATATTGACACCCAAAGGATCCTGTGACATTATAATGATCTCAAGTAAAAGCTTTTGAGTAACTTCCCTGATAGATTGTGCTCAGCTGTTGCCAGTGTGAAGAAGTCCACATAGCTCACATTTGTCCTGCTTTATAGAAAGTAAATGATAACCATCATCATTAAAAGGCAGTGGAGCATAATGTTTAACTGTGCAGCATCTACAGGCATTATACGAGTTCAATGTCCAGATCTGTCACCTATTAGCTTTGTGATTTGGATAAATTATGTAACCTCTCAACTTCCTCGGTGGTCAAAAAGACCACACTCATTGTTAAAACTTTGAATCAATTAAGGTGGCCCCTATATATGATTTCAATTGGCCAAAATGGTGAGGGTGTGGGTTGGGGTGAGGTGGTTCCTGAAACTTAACTGTATTATTTCTGAAGCCTGATAGATACAATTCTAAATGGAAAGATGGAGAATCTGAGGAAGAAAAAATGCAGAAGATTAGAGAATTATATGATAAAAAGAATAATAGCTACAGTTATGGCACATGGAGTTAAGAAGAATTAGATACATCTACTAAAACTTTTAGACAGTTGTAATGCAAAACCACCAGCTGAGCTATAAGAATCTGTGACTAAAAATATATAAGAATCAAAATAACCAACCATTGGGCATCCAACCTTCTAAGAGTAGGAAGCAGGTTGAAAAAGCTGGTCAGTCTCCAGAGTGTATGAAACTGGATAGTCACTTCACAGGTAGCTAAAGATAATAATGGAAAAGAAAGAATTGCCGAAAGAGAATAAGGATAAAAACAGCTACTCCCAAGGAGAAGAATCAGAGCTGAACATCAGACACTCCCCATTCCCAGGATGGCAAGCTATTTAAATACCTGCCCAAGAAGATCTCAGAAATTTGAAGGACCAGCATCTGCTGTGTTTCTCTGATTCTTTCGATTGCCAGTAGAAGTATTTGTGAATTTCCCTGTTGCTGTTTCACCACTGTATGTCAGGTGTGCTAAAGGTAGCACTGTTAAAGCCAGGCATTAATTTGCCTTCCTACTGAAAACACAGTGATTTGCGCATTAAGGATGGTCATGACAGACCATAAAAGACCAAAAGTCTTCAAAACAATACCATCCATAGATATGTAGTATTCAAGTGACTGAAGCTACCCTTGGTCACTTCAGTCCAAGGTTAGTGGGAGCTTGCCCTTGGGATAGTTGACTTGGTATTGCTGCATGCCCTGTGGGGATGATCCCTATCATGGACATTATCCAATTAGAAGATGTGGTATAAAATTTGTCCCTGATTTTAGCTGATGTGATTAATGGTATCAACTCCAACATGGAAGACATTCAAATCAGTCTCAACTCATTGGACAGGGCTGTTTTTGATGACAGAACTGGCTAGACTTCTTTGTGGGCCAAGGTAGTATTTGTTCAGTCATTAACACATCTTGCTATATCTGGATTAACATCTTAGGCCAATTAAAAAAGGTCAGTACAGAAAATTAAGCAGAAAGCCATCTGGGTTTCTAAGATAGACATTGAGTGTTTATGGCCTTTGTTCAGCTGATTGGGTCAGACATTGTCTCTGGGGATCATGATTGAGGTCAACATTGAAGTTTAGTCTCATACTGCTGCTTGGAGGCATGTTGGTGGAAGCTTTAGTTAAATGTTGCATAAAACAGATTACAGAGATTTTATCCCAACTGACTGTTAATCAGATTAATTATTATGGTCAATTGAGTAGCAGACTCATGGGGAAATTCACCAAAAGGCATAGAAACAATGGGTTATATAGAAATAAGGAGAGCAACTATTGAGAGCAATTATCCTTGGGTCTCCCATCTTTCTTCACATTTTCTGAATGTGAGATATTAATGTCCCTTTGTTTCAGACTATCTTTTCCAGTGTATTCTTATAATGAGAGACCTCGGAAGAAAAAGGCAGTAACTTCCTTTGAACATAAAAGAAACATGTTGGGTTTTTTTATTTATTAAAAAAATTTTTTTAAATATAAAAAAAGCCTAATATAGATTAGAAAGGAAAGTAAAATATTAATGCAGTAAATTTAGAATGGTTACAGATAGTCACCATCAACATAAATAAATGGAGTTCTAGTATAAATTCTTTGTGGAATATTAATGGTCAAGTCACATAAGAGGAAAATTAAGTCTTTTGGTGAGGAGATAAATTTGAAAACTGCTAAAGAATTAACTATGTAAATTTGTCAGTCTTTCTGAATAGTTTTCTTTATAAAATAACAGTAGCATTGTAAAAGGGTAAATAAAAGACCATCATAATGACTTTAAAAAAAAAAGAATCATGTTTCTTAAGCTTGGGATTTCTCCCCTGTAATGTGAACTGCATGTGTGCAGATGACATCTGGCCTTCTTTGCACTGCCTGTGGAAATTGGGACTGGAGAAACCAGTCCAAGTGAATGCTAATATTCTGCTTACTGCTGTTGCTGTGAATAATAAACTGTATTTTATTTCTGATACATCACCTTGTGTCTGCCACAAAGTAAAACTATGGCTGGCTAAACTGTTAGTTTTCAAGTACAGTCAAAATCTCAGACTTGTCATGGATTGTGATTGTTATTTGGTAGGGCAAAATCAATGTTAATTGGTAGGGCAAAGCATATTTACCTCATAATAAATTATGTAACATAAAATTATGCTCACTGATTTTTATCACACTGTTTATCACGTATGAACAAATTCATACAGACATGCATTGAAACAAAAGGGACTGCATTATATACATACATAAGCTCAAATGTCATCACCTGCTTTAACCTCCTATACTGCTTTAAAAAAATTCACCTATTTATTTTTAAAGAAATATGTTCAAATCAACCACTGAGATGATGTATTTGCATATTATTCTTTATAGTTGACATAGTTTTGTTTTATTTTAAATTCACTTTAATAGGTATATGAATCTTTAAAATTTTTATATTTCACTGGTGGACTGAAACTTTTATATACTGACTACTTTTATTTCTTTACTTGAAGTCTAAAATTGTATACAATTATTATAGCTATGCCATCTTTCTTTTGGTTAAGACTTAACTCATAAATCTATAAAATAATAGATATTAATGTATATATATGTGTTTGTGTAATTATTTTATCTTCAAACTTAGTTTGCCCTTATAGATATGTTTCTTATAAGCAGCATATAGTATTATTTTTTTGTTTTATTTAACTATAGCCTATAATATTTGTTATAAAAGTCAGTTAATTGATGTTATTATACATTTGTTTGGATTTATTTATAAAATACTCTATTTATAAATATTTATAAAATAGTTTGCCAGCCTTTTTATTCCTTTTTAAATTGTTCTTTACTTTTTTATGACTAAATATTGCTTTCTTGTGGCACAGTTTCCTTTTCTATTACTTTCTTGGTTATTCTTAAAAATATAACATGCATACTCTGCTCATCAGTATTCAAAAATAACCAACAATTTTATCCTTAATCACATCACTATGAGAACATTAGAACACTTTAAGCTGTGTTCATTCTATCCCAAATGACTTCCTATTTTTAGTTATTTCTTGCAATACAATCTAATAGAATTTTAACTGTTTTATATATAAAATATGTATTAGTATGTGTCCCTATATGTACCAATTTCCATGCTCATTGCTTGTCCAGCATTGTTCCTCATATCTCCTACTGGGATCCATTTTTCCCTGTGTAATTATAGCTTTGGTATTTTCATTATTCAGGGTCTGATGGTGGCAATCCTCTTTGTTTTTTAATGGTTAATTAAAAATTTTTTCTTGAAATTAAAATTGTTTCTTCCTGTTCTGAGAATTAAATTTTACAGTATATTTAATGCTAGAGAACAGATATTTTATCTCGTTACTTGTCGGGTATTTTCACTCTCCTTCTACCTTCCATTGTTTTTAAGAAGTCAACAATCGTCATTCATTTCCTTTTAGGTAGTAAATTTTTTCTTTGCTGTTTTAAGATTTTAAGATATCTTTTCCTTGAGATTTGGTATAAACATGTTTTTTACTGTGGTTGGTTGTGTATGTGTGTATAATTATACTGCTGGGGATTATTTGATCTCCTGTATCACAATATTAGAAATCTTTCATTAATTCTTTGAAAATTATCAACCAATACCTATTTAAATATTGCCTCCTCAGTATTTAACCTTCCAGTGATTAGATATTAAGATTGTTTACTCTGTTCTCCATGTAGCTTAATTCCTCTTTCATATTATCTATGGTAGGCAGAATTCTATGACAGCTCAAAGATCTCTGTCCTCAGAGACTATACACCCCCTGTATAAACCTATGGGGTAATCTTATATGGGATAACCTATGGTATAAACCTTATGATTAGACTATATGGCACCTTTGACTTTAGGAAGAGAGACTAACTTTGGTGAAATTTACCTAATCCTGAAAAAGAAATGGTTTCTTCCTGAGAAATAAATAAGTAGCATAAAAGAGATCAAACATGAGGGAGTCTCTCTGTTGCTGGCTGTGAAAATGGAGAGTGCCACAAGATGCAGATGGCTGTTAGGACCTTAAAGAAAACCAAACTTTGTCTAATCTGCTTCTAATAATAAATGTCGAATTTTTAATATTAATAATTATATTTTTTACTCAGTTTTATATATACGCAAGTATATATACATATATACACAGTTGTGTGTGTGTATATATATATGTATATATATATATACATATATATATACACATACACACATATATATTCCCATTTATATGGTCTATTGCAATTTAATGATATTTTCAGTTCCTTTAACACATCATTTTTAAACATAGACCTTCATTTATGAAAACGTGAAGTCCTGCATTAAAGGTTGGATCTTCCAAAGACGTGTTTTTTCTAAAAATTATGATTTTCATTGTTGAAAGAGGGGCCTGGTGGCTGGTGATTGAATCATGGGGACAGATTTTTCCCTTGCTGTTCTCCTGATAGTCAATTAATTCTCCTGAGATTTGGTTGTTTGAAAGTGTGTAGCACTTCCCTCTTTGTTCTCTTTCTTCCTCCTGCTCTCGCCATGAAGACGTGCTTGCTTCCCCTTTGCCTTCTGCCATGATTGTAAGTTTTCTGAGGCCTCCACAGAAGCAGAAGCCTGTACAGACAGCCTGCAAAACTGTGAGCCAATTATACCTGTTTCCTTCATAAATTACCCAGTCTCAGGCAGCTCTGTAGAGTAGTGCGAGAACAGACTGTGAATACAAGTATCCAGGGGAATTATCAGAAAGAGTATGATTTAAACAATCATTGGTTGGAATATTTTGGGACCACCTAGGTGCTATCAGTCCTGACTGAAATCCTAAGGGAAGATTGGCTTAAGTTTACAGATTCTCAGAGGAATGTATTGTTCCTTGAAAAATACAAATATTTAAGAAAAGACAATCCTTATTACTGCCCTGATGGTGCCTGGGAATAGGTGAGGAAGATTATTTCTAGTTTGTCCCTTAATTTTTTAAACGTTTTAGAGACAGAGTTTTGCTCTGCCACCCAGGCTGGAGTGTAGAGGCACAATCATAGCTCACTGTAGCCTGGAACTCATAGACTTAAGCAATTCTCCTGCTTCAGCCTCCCAAGTAGCTGGAGCAATAGGTGCCGGCCTCCATGCTGGGCTAATTTTTATTTTTTTGCAGAGATGTGATCTCACTATGTTGCCCAGGCTGATCTAGAAATCCTGGCCTCAAGCAATCTTCCCAGCTCAGCCTCCCAAAGTGCTGAGATTTACAGGAGTGAGCTACCATTCTCAGCCCCTTAGTTTATCCTTACAAAGAGGAAATAGCCTTTTAGGCACCAACATTTATGGAAGTAGGTCTATTTGATTTCTCACCTAGGATATTTTCTGTGCCCTGTGTTCTAACATGGTAGATTGTGACAATACAAGCTTAGTATTAACAAATTGGGAGGCTGAGAAAAAACAAAATCAGGAACATAGGCAATTACCCTGAGTGAATTCAGATTCATTGCTTTGTTTATTACTATGGGTTCTCTTTACTCTTAGTTGCAAGTTTTTAGGACTCCTCACTTTTCCTTCACCTTATATTCTTTAAAAGTATTTTGTCTCCTGTCTTAGTTCTTTTCAGAGGCAGTGGTTTATTGTGTCTAATTCTTCATTCTGATAAAATGGGAGTTTCATTTTATTCTCTGATATGCATTTTTAAAAAATGAAAGTAAGTTTCTTTGAATATTATTACTACATTTTTAGGTTTAAATAAATATAAAAGAGAATCATTTGTAAGATTTGTATGTCATTATGGCACTTCATAAGACAAGCACATCAAATCTTAGCTATATAATATTATAATACCTTGTAAAATAATATTGCTTCTCTAAAATAATATATTTCAGAGACTACTTGACAGTAATAAATATATTTATGCAACTAAAAATTGTGACACTAAAACCATTACCAAAACCAGTTATTGGCTAAAAGATATTTTTCTATCTTAAGATGGTAGGGTAGTGCATATTAAATTGGGATTGCTATATCTTAAGGGGAAAATATAAAATAGCTTTTATAAGAACAAATTGAATTTAATTATGTTCTTTATAAGCTAAATAAAATTGTGATTATCTTTAATTTTGAAGATTAATTTTGAAACCCTTTGACAAGATTTGTCCAATCATACTGTAAGTATATATTTGAAATCCGAAATGTAGAAGAAATGTTAATAGGAAATATATTAATACATGATTTTAGGACATTCATTCATCTGAGTATAGCTTAGCATTTATTGCTTGTTTTGAAATATGTCTAATATAATTACGTTTTTAGCTATAAGGTGGCAGGGTATCCTTTTTCTGATTTTAGGAAAGTGGTCTCTAATTTGTAGACAATTAGAAGAACTAGACAATATTTTCAAAGATTAGTAATTCAAATAGAGAGTAGTAGTCAAAATATGATGGACCATCCATATTAAATACCTTTTAAAATGTTTTTTTCAAATGTTGTTCACATATTAGCTAATGATTTTATTACTTCTAGATACTGACTCTATTGATGGAGTATTGTCAAATTTGTAGACAATTGGGAAAAATTAACATCTTTAATAGAAGTAAATAAAAGGCCAGGTGGTAGCTCATGCCTGTAATACCAGTATTTTGGGAGACTGAAGTAGACTGATCACTTGAGCCGAGGAGTTTGAGACCAGCCTGGGCAACATGGCCAAACTCGGTCTCTACAAAAAACACAAAACGTTATCTGGTGTGGTGGTATGCACCTGTAGTTCCGGCTACTCAGGAGGCTGAAGTGGGAGGATCACTTGAGTCAGAGAATTTGAGGTTGCATTGAACTGGGATCACACCACTGCACTCCAGTCTGGGCAACAGAGTGAGACCTTGTCTCAATTAAAAAAAAAAAAGAAATAAATATGAAACGATAGTTAAAATATAAGGGTTCTACTCTAATTTCTATGAAAATTATTTTTGCATATTCTCTACAGAAATGTTTTCCATTATATGAGTAACTGTATTTTTACTAATAAATCTCACCAAACCAAATTTTTATTACCCTACAGTTGGAAAAAAGAGGAAAATTGTTGAAAGCCACATCAAAACATTGAAGAAAAGAATAAACTTGTCTCATCCTTGATCAGATCAGTCAAAATGTCAGCCTCTAAGTTTGCAACAGTATGACGGGTAAGTGAAACTTCTGCAACAATATTGTAGTCATGGTCTTGAAATAGTTCCTTTCCTGTTCAATGAGAAATAAGAGCCAGAGGGTTGATCACAGTTCAAGAACAAAGTATTGACTTATATTCTGGGTTTTTTTTGGTAGGGTGGTCCAAAGAGAAGAGCTATAATAATCTACCATGGGGTTAAGAGAATTGTTCAGAATTTTAGAAACTAAGAATAACGAAAAGAGTTCAGCTGCTGCTCTTTGTCTTCATGATATTTTCTTTTAATGTCAGCTTCTATTTTGGAAACAAGGAGTACATGTGCAGATATGTTACATAGGAATATTGCCTGATGCTGAGGTTTGGAGTATGGATCCCATCACCCAGGTAGTAAGCATAGTACCCACTAGGTAGTTTTTCATCCCAGGCTCCCTCTAACCTTTTCCCCTCTAGTAGTTCACAGTATGTATGTCCATGTGTGCTCAGTGTTTGGCTTCCACTTTTAGGTGAGAACATACATTGTTTGGTTTTCTGTTCCTCCCTGTATTAATTCATTTAGGATTATGGCTTCCAGTTGCATCCATGTTGCTGCAAAGGATATGATTTCATTATTTTTAGGGCTGCATAGTATTCCCTGGTATATGTGTACCACATTTTCTTTATCCAATCTACCATTGGTGGGAACCTGGGTTGATTGCATGTCTTTGCTATCGTGAATAGTGTAACTATAAACGTACTTATGCATGTATTCTTTTGGTAAAATGATTTATTTTCCTTTGGGTACGTACTCAGAAAAAAATAAAATTGTTGAGTCAAATGGCAGCTCTGTTTTAAGTTATCTGAGAAATCTCCAGACTACTTTCCACAGTGACTGGACTAATTTACATTGCTACCAGCAATGAATAAACATTCCCTTTTCTCCACAGCCTTACCCGCCTCTGTTGTTTTTTGACTTTTTGATTATAGTCATTCTGTCTGCTGTGAGATGATATCTCATTGTGGTTTTGATTTGCATTTCTCAGAGGATGCATGATGCTGAGCATTTTTTCATGGTTGTTGGCTGCTTTTACATCTTCTTTTGAGAAGTGTTTGTTCATGACCTTTGTCCATTTTTTAGTGTTTTTGTTTTTTTGCAAGTTCCCTATAGACTCTAGACATTAGGCCGTCATTGGGTGCATAGTTTGTAAATATCTTCTCCCATTCTGTAATTTGTGTGTCTACTCTGTTGATAGTTTCTTTTGCTGTGCAGAAGCTCTTTAGTTTAATTAGGTCCCACTTGTCTATTTTGTTTTTGTTGCAATTGCTTTTGGGGACTTAGCCAAAAATTCTTCGCCAAGGCTGATATCTAGAAGAGTGTTTCCTAGGTTGCCTTATATGCTTTTAAAGTTTGAGGTCTTACATTTAAAATGTTGGATTCAGGTTGGTGTATTTTCACATATGGTAAAAGATAAGGGTCCAGCTTCAATTTTCTGCATGGTATTCTTAGCATACAGGGGTGTCTAGTAGGCTCTGTCTGGAATAGCTCAGTCTCTGTTGATAGAATCCTAAGACAAAAAGAGAGTTCTATGACTGCCTTTGTGACTTATCTGCTGAGATGAAGTCAGAGAAAGGAAAGAAGAGAAGAAAAAGATCCTTCTTGAGATAGAAAAAGTGAAGTAAAGAATTACAGTTGCTTCAAATTGTTTTTAGTTAGAAAGTCACAGTTAAAAATGAGAATTTTATTTTCTCCTCAGAACTACAGAACTACCCTTGTAATTATTTAGATTTGGGTTATTTCTATATTCCACTTAATTTCTTTTGTGTGTATACCCTAAATAGATAATAGATAAGGGAATCGGTAAATTACATGGGAAGATAGATAGAAACATATATAAATACTTAGATAAATTACACATATGCCCACACATTTACACAGAGAGAGATTAGAAAAATGGAAAGCTTAAGAAGATATATAAGAAGACTCTATAAAAATACTTCAAAATCTCTAAAGGAAATGAAGTAAAAAACATAGGACTGAGGCTTTCAAAGGTACAGAGCAAATTTCATCCTTAATATTAAATGCCATCTGTCTCTTCCCTCTCACTCCCTCTCTGGGACAATCTTCCACGTATTAAAAAGGCAGACTCTGACGGTATATCTGCATTTTATTTTGTTATGGTCTAGTGGTTTAAATTTTCTCAGATACCCTGCATTAGACTTTCATAACATAGAATAAATCTATTTCCTGAATTATTTACCCACAGTTTTTTAACTAACACCATATAAGTTGTGGATATTCAAAGGGTTTAATCCACAGATAAAATAAAATTTAAGTAAATGAAAGAACTACTCGCATCACATACAATACCATCTAGTTGAAGTCTTGGAAAGTCATGACATTCGATGATAGATTTCAAGAAGTAAATATTTTGGGTGTATCAGTGCAGTAATAGCATTAGCTTTCTAAGGTTGCATTTCAAAAGAAAGGCATCAACTGCCAAAGGGCATTTAAATACCTAACCACATAGCTAAAGTTATAATATTTTATCCACATGTTGCATTCCATTTACTTTTGGCTTTGTCTGTTGCTAAAAATGTCTTCCAGATGCCCCCATTATTGTTATAGATCCATTTCAAGTTTTAGACTACATAAGTTAAGGAGAAAAATGTTTTAAAATCAAAAGTTTAAGGTATGAACAAATCCTTTGAGGAGAAAATTTAAGAGATTGTTGTGCATTTATTCCCAGTTTTATATTTATATGTAAAATACAAATGCATTTGTTCCTTATTGAACTTCTATGAGGCTTTGATGTATGTTTTCACTTTTTTACCGTTGAAAGTAGTTTTACAGAATAAAAGCAAAATTATTTTAATTTACTTACACCAGTTAGGTGAAAAATAATAATAAAAAAAAGCCCTGTTTATATAAAGTTGAAAATAAAGGGAACATTATATTGGTATTACACAAAGTAGAATATCAAAGATTTGCTATCTGTGCTATGTCCTATAAACCACATTTGAATTTATTAGCATTTACTCAATAATAAGGCTTTGTAGATTGATACTGAATCCTGATATTAGATAACATGAAAATAATTCTTCTTTTAGATTTAGAGAAAGCACAAAGCATTGCAGTTATAATGAATATGCTAATACTATTTTTATTTATACTCTATAACTTGAATTATTTCTTTAATTTTTGGTATATACACAATTTTAATGTAAAATAAATTGAATCAGAATTACTTTTCATTTATTGGAACATACTCTTTTTAAACAGTGATTTTCAATGTTCAACAGAAGTTGCAAACTAAAGTTTACTTTGAAAATTGCTAACTTAAAATTTTTGTTATGTATCTACAAAGTATCAATGTACAAGTCTTTCACCCACATTAGAATAAGCATAAGTAAACTAATTCACCTTTATTGAACACATGATATTTTTCAGGCACTATTCTAAACCCTTTATATGTACTAACCCTTGTAATTATCATCATAACTGTACAAAGTGAAAATTATTTTTCCTTCCACTTTATACATAAAAATAATATGTAACTTTTGTAATTATCGAGTAAATGAAGTGAATACACTCTTATGTAGTACTAATTTTGTGTTTTACTGGTAAAATTATAATCTTATATCAGGTAGAAGAGGTCATTGAGTTTGACCCATGGAGGATTTCAGTGGGAGATTGGGATTGTACTTGTCATTTTTCTACAATCAGGCAAAATTATATAAATTAAAGTAAAACTTTTTTTTTTTTTTACAAAAATATACTATTATATAGGCATTATGGGAAAGTAAAGAAGCACAGAAAGCATATATTCCCTGCTCACAATGATGGAATAAAATTCAAAGCACATAAAAAGAAGAGTGGGATCTGTGATTTGCAGTCGTCTGGGGAGGTAGCCAACTTATTCAGAATATAGTGAGATTTGGATATCTTCACAAGTGAGCTGTGACTAGTAATAGAAAGTCCAAAAGTCGAAAACATGTGGCAACACAGAAAAGTAGTCAATATGTATTATAAAGAACAGGTAGCTTAGGAGTATTGTGATTTCAGTCCTTGGGAGCTCTGGAAAAAGTGAAAACAAAGCCTCAATATTGGAGGGACCAAGGTAATGGATTATTTATAAGACAGAAGCTAAAGCGATGAGACCCAGATACTGTAAAAAGAGATTGGAGTGCCAGAAAACCAATCCCCAAATCCAGTTATTAGACATAAGCCCTAAGCATAGAATTGGACTCAATGCATGGTGGGTTTCATTACAGGTCCCCTGAGGTACTTTACTAGACCCCCTTCATTACCCAGAAAGTAAGGATGATGATGGTGCTGAGCCTGTCAGGGTTTTCATATAATCCCAGATGTGAGAATTCAAGGGAATCAAATTTATATTTATTATTAGGATATGTAAAAACTATGAAATTTCAGACTAGCATAGAAATAATGGTTTTTAATGACATGTAATTTTCTTTGTCATAATCTGATTTAAAACAAAATTGTGTATTTGTATAACCGACAGCTCTCTTGCATGGAAATTAAAAAGAATGGAGTATGTGGTAAAAGATAGCTTTCACATACACATAATGAGATTACTTTCCAGACTTTTTATGTGGTCTTCCCACACATCTGCAGTTGTAACTAGAGGGAGGGTATGAATGGGTTCTGGTAATTATTTAAAGAACTATTAATTCCTTCCATGTTCATTCACATATTAAATGGTCTGTTCAGTTAAGCATTTATTTAGAAATTACCAAACATACTTTTATAATACAAAGTGGGCCGGATGCTGTGGCTCATGCCTGTAATCCCAGCACTTTGGGAGCAGAGGAGGGCAGATCACCTGAAGTCAGGAGTTTGAGACCAGCCTGGCCAACATGGTGAAACCCCACCTCTACTAAAAATACAAAAATTAGCCAGGTGTGGTGGCAGGTACCTGTAATCCCAGCTACTTGGGAGGCTGAGGCAGGAGAATTGCTTGAACCCGGGAGGTGGAGGTTGTAGTGAGCCAAGATAGCACCACTGCACTGCAGCCTGGGCAACAAAGAGCAAAACTCCATCTCCAAAAACAAAAAAAAAAAAAAAAAAAAAAAAAAAAAAAAAAAAAAAAAAAAAAAAAAAAAAAGAAAAAGAAAAGAATACAAAGAGTGAGTATCAGTAGAAAAGAAAACATGCGAAATAAAAACTGGGATTGAATTCTGATTCTACCACTTACTAAGTAGGGACCTTTGGACAAATTAAACAATTTCTGTAAGCCATAGATTTCTTATCTGTTTAATGTTAATACTAATGTCACACTCATAGTTATTTTGTGAAGACTTAATGGCTTTATATCCTGTAAGCAAAAAGCCTGTGTTTTATGAATAAATGGTAGTCATTGTTACAGAAAACACAGATTTCAAGTTTTCAATTAAATCTTACCTTGTGTATTAGTCGGGGACTAATTAGAGGGACAGAATAAAAGCATATATGTATATATGAAAGGTTATTTATTAAGGAGAATTGACTCACTTGATCACAAGGTAAAGTCACAAGATAGGCTATGTACAAGTTAAGGAAAAAGAAAGCCAGTGGTGGCTTTCTTCGGACTGTGGCCAAACACCCAAGAGTCCCCAGCAAACCACTGGTGTAAGTCCAAGAGTCTAAAAGCTGAAGAATTTGGAGTCTGATGTTCAACGGCAGGAAGCATACAGCACAGGAGGCAAGATGAAGTCTTGAAGACTCAGCAAGTCAGCTTCGTCCACCTTCTTCTGCCTATTGGCAGTTGTTTGGAGCACTGCCCACCCACATTGTGTGTGGGTCTTTATGAGGGTGGGTCTTCCTCTCCCAGTCCACTGACTCAATGTTAATCTCTTCTGGTAACACCCAGAAACAACACTTTGCATCCTCCTATCCAATCAAATTGTCATTTAATATTAAACATCACAAGTTCACCGCTTGTCAGCTTGAACCCATACACATTTCCTGAAATGATGATTTATCTCCAAATAAATACAATAATAAGGTTATAATTACACCTAACATAATACAGCTAAATATCCTTCATACAACTGAAGGGGACTAAGCCTTAACCTTAATGCTATTACATTAAGTTAACAACTCTAAATGCTGATATGAAGCCAGTAAATCTCATGTCACATGATAAAGGAAAAAGGAAATAAAATAAAGATATTTTCGTAGTACATGTGTATACAGGCAAAAACATGTTCTTAACAAAATAAGGAGGAAATTCTCATGACAATTACAGTCTTTGTTTTTGCAACTAGTCATGTAGTCATAGCTGGTATTGATGATAAACTTCTACTAGCTGTCCTCCAGGAAGCACCCCAGAGGGTCATGGTTTTTAACCTGGTAGAGTGACTCAAACCTTCGTTCCTGAAGGGTCTGGGCCATTTGTAGTCCTGACTGGATTACGTTGTTGTAATTTTCCACTGACTTTAATCACAGGCCATGGTAATACCAAGAGACCCTCAGGCATCTCCTGTATTCTCCACATACTGGTCCCCACCTCCATTGTGGGGTAGCAGACTGATTCCATCTTGATAGTCCAGGTTAGCCAACTCAGCCAACACTACAACTTCCTTCTTAACCTGTTGACTTGGAGGTAGGAGGAGCCCAAAGTTACCAGGTGGCAATCTCAACTACCAGTTTAATGGAATCATTATTTCTCCTGCTGTCACCATTCCTCCTTCTGGAACTAAGACCTCTAGGCCAGTGGAATGTAATGTCATGGGGAAAGAAAGCAAAAATTTTGCTAATGGGGCACTAAGAGTGATGGTGAGTAGTGCCAATTCCAGTTCCACCTTTTGATTCCTGTACCTGTGAATCCTGGCTATGGGAGAAACAGTACCATATATTGAACATCGATTCAGAGTATACACAACCTTCTGGAGAACTTTGCCCCAGCCCTGCAAAGTATTGTCACCTAGTTGGCATTGTAATTGTGACTTCAAAGGCCATTCCACTGTTCTATCAATCCAGCTGCTTCAGGAGTAACATGGTAAGACTAGAGAATTCCATAAGCATGACCCCACTGCTACATTTTTTTGCTGTAAAGTGAATGCCTTGGTCAGAGGCAATGTTCGATGGAATACCATGACAGTCAATAAGATATTCTGGTAGTTGTGGCAGAAGCGTTGCATGCAAGATAAGTAAACCCTGTTTGAAGTAAATGTCTATTCTGGTGAGGACAAGCCACTGCCCTTTCCATGATGGAAGCAGTCCAATATAATCAACATGCCACCAAGTAGCTGGCTGATCACCCCAAGGAATGGTGCCATATCTAGGGATCAGTGTTGGTCTCTGCTGCTGGCAGATTGGGCACTCAGTGGTGGCTGTAGCCAGGTTAGCCTTAGTGAGTAGAAGTCCATGTTACTGAGCCCATGTGTAACCTCTATCACTGCCACCATAGCCACTTTGTTCATGGGCCCATTGGGTGATGGCAGGATGGCTAGAAAAAGAGGCTGAGTGGCGTCCACAGAACAAATCATCCTATTCACTTGATTATTAAAATCCTCCTCTGCTGAGGTCACCTTTTGGTGAGTATTCATGTGGTATAAAAATGTCTTTAGTTTTTAATCACTCAGAGAGGTCTACCCATACACCTCTTCTCCACATTTCTTTGTCACCAGTTTTCCAATCATGCTTCTTCCAAGTCCCTGATCATCCAGCCAAACCATTGGCTACAACCCATGAACCAGCATATAATCACACATCTAGCCATTTATCCTTCCAAGGAAAGTACTCAACCAAGTGCACTGCTCAAAGTTCTGCCCAGTGGGAAAATTTACCTTCACTGCTGTCCTTCAGGGATGTCCTAGAAAGGGGGTGTAGTGCTGTAGTTGTCCACTTTCATGTGGTGTCTGCATATTGTGCAGAGCCATCTGTAAGCCAGACCCTAGTCTTCTCTTTCTCTGTCAAGTGATCGTAGGGAACTCCCTATGAGGCCATCGGTGCAGGCTGGGGAAGAGAAGGCAGGATAACAGGAGTGAGGACCATGGGCTTTTCAGCCAATTCCTCATGTAACTTACCTGTGCCTTTAGGACCTACTCAAGCCCGATCATATATATACACTTTTACTTGATGAAGAAATGTTGCTGTGCATGCCCAACTTTATGGTTAGATGGGTCAGAAGGCACCCAGTACATGATAGGCAGTTCAAGTCACATGGTAACTTGATGACCCATAGGCAAATGTTGAGTTTCTGCCAAAGTCCAGTAAACAGACCAAGAGCTGTCTCTCAAAGGAGGGTAGTTATCTGCAGAAGATGGCAGGGACTTGCTCCAAAATCCTAGAGGCCTCTGCTGTCATTCACCATTGGGGCCTGCCAAAGGCTCCAAATAACATCCCTATCTGCCACTGACACCTCAAGCAACATTGAATCTGCTAGATCATATGGCCCCAGTAGCAGAGCAGCTTGCATAGCAGCCTGGACCTGTTGCAGAGTCTTCTTTTCTGGATCCCTTTTAAAACTGGCAGCCCTTTGGGTCACTTGATAAATGAGCTGGAGTAACACACCCAAATGAAGAATGTGTTGCCTCCAAAATCCAAATAGGCCCACTAGACATTGTGTCTCTTTCTTGGTTGTAGGAGGGGCTAAAAATAAAAACTTATTCTTCACCTTAGAAGGAATATCTCAACAGGTCTCACACCACTGGACTGCTAAAATTTTCACTGAGGTAGAAGGCTTCTGAATTTTAATTGGACTTATTTCCTGTCCCTGACATGTTAATGTCTCATCAATGAGTCCAGTGTATTTTCTACTTCTTGCTCACTGAGTCCAATCAGCATAATGTTATCAATGTAATGGACCAGTATGATATCTTGTGGAAAGGAAAAGTGGTAAAGATCTCTGCAAACAAGACTGTGACACAAAGCTGAAGAACTGATATACCCTTGAGGTAGGACAGTGAAGGTATATTGCTGGCCTTGCCAACTGAATGCAAATTGCTTCTGGTGAGCCTTATGGACAGAAATGGAGAAGAAGCCAATGGCTGCATACCAGTTACTAGGAGATTGTAGTCAATTGGAGTCACCATTTGGTTAAGCTTATGATAGTCCACTGTCATTCTTCAAGATCTATCTGTCCTCTTCACAGGACAAATAGGAGAGTTGAACAGGGATACAGTGGGAATCACCACTCCCGCATCTTTCAAGTCATTGATAGTGACACTAAACTCTGCAGTCTCTCCAGGAATGAGATACTGTTTTTGATTTACCATTTCTCTAGGTAGAGGCATCTCTAATGCCTTCAATTTGGCCTTTCCCACACGGTTACCCCTGTAAATGGCCAGAGGTGTCCTTGGAGAAGGATGAGAGAAAGATTAACAGTATAAATTGTCAGTAGTATAATGGGGCCCTTCCTCAAGGTACCTGGGACTCCCCTTCATTCATGGAGTTTGGGGTCTGTAAACTTTCAAGTCTGGAAATTGAGTGGCCATGAGTCTCTTTTTTATCATTCGAATTAGTCTTTAGTCTACTTGACCTGAAAGTTTTCTGTTTACACAAATTAAGTAAGAATGCAGTGGGCTTCCTATCAATTTCACTTCTAGGAACATTGTGATTAATTAGCCAATGCCAGAGCTCTGCATGAGTCAGACTAGTCTGATTGCTGCTTTGCCTCTACTGTCTATTATGGTAACTATACTCACCTTGCTTTGATGGTTGAGTGCTGCCACCCCAGGATCCCATTATTCTCATTCCATTTAAGTTTTCCAGTTAAGTGACAGAGATCTGGCATACAGAGAAGAGCAATCACAGAGTTCTTCATGGATGCAGGTGTTCGCCCATCTCTCAGGACCAACTGACCCATGTTCAGCTTCTGTTCACAAGGAACCCTTCTGCACTTCCAATGAAGCCTTGTTTTTTTATTCTTTAGTTTGTAAGAGTAAAGCATTCTAACTTCCTTTATTTAGCTTCCACATTATCCATCTCTGAATAACACTGTCTCTAAACATCTCTTTTACCATAGCTCATATATCCACTTAGTCTCCAAAGTCAGTTAAATGTAATTTTTACTTAACGAGTATGTATTATTTAAATCAGTACCACTTTTCTGTCTGCTTTCCATTCCCACTGGTTCTATCCTAGTCCAGGTCACTCAATTAGACTGTTTGATAGATGTCTTCAATTTTTACATCTTATTCTCTCCTGTGTTACTTTTTAAAAACATGACTAAAATAATTTCATTCCCAGACATGAATAACTTCAATTCCACTTATTGCCAAAAGAATAAACTCCAGATTCTTTGACATGGTCTTTGTGGTTGTTCAAATTATCTTTTGATCTTTATCTCTCAACATCCCCCTAGTAACCTACATTTCCTAAAGTGCCCTAATTACTTCCTTGCTTTAAATGTACTTAAGTATTATTATGCTCTTTTTGTCATTATGTATCATCCTTCTATTTCAAACTCAAGTATCAGCACATCTTTGAAGCTTTCATTGATCTCAGAGTCAATATTTACTTAACCTTTTTCTATATTTACACAGGAAGTTATTTGATTTAAGAAGTTTCTTGATTTTGCCTTAAATTATAAAAGAATCTGAGTAAATTTTTAAAATTAAAATCCTACATCTTGTACAGCACAGCTTCTAATTAAAATTTGTCCAATGGAATTGTCATTGGACAAATAGATGAGGTCAGATGATTTTACGTACACCTGCACAAGATGTTACAATAGCATTCTAGGTCAAAGTTGTTGTTAAAACAATAAAAATTAATTTTAAAACTTAAGAAGTTATTTTTATAATTATAAAAACAGTTGTTAAGCAGAAAAGGAGTGAAGAATTCATCATCAAACAAATGATTAATAAATATAACTTCATTAATATTTGGAGTTTATGTTCATCAAAATACATCATTAATAGAGTAAAATAGCATCCCTGAGACTGGGAGAGAGTATTTATTTTATACACACACACACACACATACACACACACATATGGTAATTTACTTATGTGTGTGTGTGTGTGTGTGTGTGTATACATATGCACACATACACACACAAACACATGCATATTCCAATAAATAACATATCCAGAATACTTATAGAATTTCCACAAGTGTGATAAAAAACAATCTGGAATGATGGAGGAGGGGTGTAGCAAGATGGCCAAATATAATGTTCCACTGATCGTTCCCTCTGCAAGGACACCAATTTAACAACTATCTACACACACACACACAAACACACACCTTCATAAAAAAACAAAAATCAGGTGAGTACTCACAGTACCTGGTTTTAACTTCATATAGCTGAAGGAGGCACCAAGGAGGGCAGCAGACAATCTTGAATCACCAATGCCACTACTCCCTCATCTCCTACGGTGGCCAGTCGTATGAAGAGAGATTCTCTATGCTTAGAAGATGGAGAAAGCAGCAAATGACAGACATTACATAGAACTTAGCAGTTGTTGTCACAGTAGAAAGCCAAACTGGGCTGAACGCAGCTGATGCTCACCCACAGAGGGAATATTTAAACCAGCCCTAGCCAGAAGGGAGGGGAAGTGCCCATCACAGTGGTTGAAACTTGAGTTCCGGCAAGCCTCAGCACCATGAGCTAAAGGGCTCTGGGGTTCTAAACACATTTGAAAGGCAGTCTAGGCCACAAAGACTTCCCTAGGTGGTTCTCAGTGCTGAACTTGGCTCAAAACCAGTGGATGGTGATGGGGCCACACAACCTACTGAGACACCAGCTGAGGAAGCTAAGGGAGTGGTTTGCTGCTCCTCCCTGAACTCCAGGCTGCACATCTTGCTGCTCCAAAAGAGACTCCTTACTTTTACTTGAGAGAAAAGAGTAAAGAGATCTTTGTCTTGCATTGTGGATTCCTCCTTAGCAACAGTAGCATAGGGAAACAGAGTCTTAAGACACCCTTTCCAAGCCCTAGCTTCCAGGTGACATTTCTAGACACAGCCTAGGACAGAAGGAAACCTACTGTCTTAAGGGAAGGGCCCAGTCCTGGGAGCACCCATCACCTGCTGACTAAAGAACCTTTGGTCTTTGAATAACCATAGTTATAACAAGCAGTGATAACCAGGTGGTATGCTGTGGGACTTGGGTGAGACTTGCTGACTACAAGTGAGGCTCCACACATTCTCAGGTATGGTGGTTACATTGAGAGACCCCTTATGCTTTGGAATAGCAGAAGGTAAAGTAAAAGAAACTTTTTCTTGAACTTTAGGTAACAGCTTGCCACAGTGGGCTGGAGCACCAAGCAAGCTCTTTGCATCAGAGACTTTTAATAGCAGCATTGATCAAGCAGAAAAGAGAATTAGTGAGCTTAAAGATAGCTATTAGAAAATATACAGTGACAGGAGTCAAAAGAAAAGAGAGTAAAAAGGAATGTACCACACATACAAGATCTAAAAAGTAGCCTAAAAAGGGGAAATTAAGTGCTATTGTTACCAGGTTTTTTCTTGAGTGCCAGTGAGGCACAGCTTCCTCAAGGGAATGCTGTGGGTTCTTGGCCTCCAACCTCTTAAAGAATAAGTGGCGGGGCCACTGCACATGCACCGTATGCTCATGAAAGTAAATATCAGACCTGAGAAGTGTTGCAGAAAGATGATTTTATTTAGGTAGGGAAAAGAAAAGGAAAGGAGAAGAAGAGAAAGGGTTTCACAAAGAGTGTGGAAGGGGATTCCAGAGGGGAAATCCCAGAGGGAGCTCCCACCATGTGTGAGGGGATTCCAGAAAGCTGGAAATCCGCTGTGGGTGAAGGAGCAGGGGAATTTATCCTGGGAGAAATTCCCACCTTCCCAAGTTCCTCTGGCCAATGAAAGCAGCTCCTTAAAACTTCCGCTGGAGTGACTGACCTTTAGTTTCTTCCTGCACCTGCAAAATTCAAACATAAACCGTTAAGTCTCCCAGATGGAGAAAGATGGGAGGGGGGCATGGTGCTGGGAAATTCTTGCCCTTAAAACTGCACCCACTCATGGGCCTGGAAAGAGAACACATTCCCTCACTATTGGTCTTAAAGGGGCAGCAGAGAAAAAGAGTTAGAAAGCTCATTTAAAATGATAATTACAAAGGTAAAGTTTATTCAAACCCAGAGAAAGATATTAATATCCAAATACAAGAAAATTATAGAACACCAAGCAGATGCAACCCAAAGAAGACTACCTCAAGGTATTTAATAATTGTTATGGTTTGGCTATGTCTTCACCAAATCTCATCTTGAATTGTAATCCCCATAATCCACGCATGTTGAGAGAGGGACCTGGTGAGAGGTGATTGGATTAAGGGGATGGTTCCCCCATGCTGTTCTTATGATAGTGACTTCTCATGAGATCTGATGGTTTTATGAGCATCTGGCATTTCCCCTGCTTTCACAGTCTTTCCCACCTGCTGCCATATAAAACGTGCCTCTTCTGCTTCCACCATGATTACAGGTTTCTTGAGGCCTCCTCAACCATGCAGAACTGTGAGTCAATTAAACTTTTTTCTTTATAAATGACCCAATCTCAGGTGGTATCTTTATAGCAATGTGAAAATAGACTAATAAAATAGTCAAAATCCCAAAGGTCAAGAACAAAGAAAGGATCCTACAAGCAGCAAGAGGAAAGAAACAAATAATATATGATGAATCTCCAATACATCTGGGAACAGACTTTTTAGTGGTAATTTTACAGGCCAGTACAGAGTAGCATAACATATTTAAAGTGCAGAAGGAAAAAAAAAAACTTTTACCTCAGAATAGTGTATCTGGCAAAATTAGCCTTCAAACATGAAGGAGAAATAAAGACTTTCCCTGACAAACAAAATTTGAAGGGTTTCATCAATACCAGTCCTGTCCTACAAGAAATGCTAAGGAGAGTGCTTTAATCAGAAAGAAAAGGATGTTAATGAGCAATAAGAAATTATCAGAGGGTACAAAAATAACTGGTAATAGTAGTATTCAGAGAAACAGAATATTATACACTATAACTGTGATGTATAAAATATTCTTAAATAGAATAAATGATGAACCAATCAAAAATAATATCTACAACTTTTCAAGACATGGTTAATATAAGAAGATGAAAACAACAAAAAGTTTAAAAAGTGCAAGGATGAAGTTAATGTGTAGAGTTTTTATTAGTTTCCATTTTGCTTATTAGTTTAATTATGGAAACAGTGTTAAGTTGTAATTAGCTAAAATAATAGTTTTTAAGATAGTATTTGCAAGCCTTGTGGTAACTTCAAGTAAAAAAACCATACAATGGATACACATAAAATAAAAACAAGTAATTAAATTGTACCACCAGAGAAAATCACTTTCACTACAAGTAAGACAGGTAGGAAGAAAAGAAGAATGAGAATACCACAAGAAAACAAATAATAAAATAGCAAGACTAAGTACTTATTTTTCAGTAATTACATTGAACGTAAATGAACTAAAATCTCCAATCAAAAGACATAGAGTTCCTGAATGAATAATAAAAAAAAAACAAAAACAATGATCTGTTGTCTACAAGAAACACACTTCACCTATAAAAACATACATAGGCTAAAAATAAAGGAATAGAAAAATATATTCCATGCTAGTGGAAACCAAAAACAAACCAAAAAAAAAACAAAAAAACAAAAAAACTTGTAACTATACTTATATCAGACAAAATAGATTTCAAAACAAAAGCTATGAGAGACAAACAAGTCCCTGTGTAACAAAAAAGAGGTCAATTCAGCAACGGGGCATAATGATTATAAATATGTATGCACCTAACACTGGAGCACCCAGATATATAAAGGAAATTTTAGAACAAAAAAGATAGATTCCAATACAATAATACCTAGAGACTTCAATGGCCCACTTTCAACAATAAACAGATCTCCCAGACAAAAAGTCAACTAAGAAACAACAGGGCCAGGCGTAGTGGCTCACGCCTGTAATCCAAACACTTTGGAGGCCAAGGCAGGTGGATCACCTGAGGTTAGGAGTTCAAGACCAGCCTGACCAACATGGTGAAACCCTATCTTTAAAAAATAAAAATAAAAATAAAGAAACAACAAATTAATCTGCACTCTAAACAAATGGATCGAGTAAATATTTACGGAATGTTTCATCCAAGGGTGCAGAGTACAGACTTTCCTCCCTAGTACATGGATCATTCTCAAGAATAGGGTATATATGAGATCAAAAAAGAAGAGATGAAACGTTAAAAAACATTTAAATAATATCAAGCATCTTCTCTGACCACAATGGAAAAAAAAACATAAATCAGTAACAGAATAAATTTGGGAAACCATAGAAACACATGGAAATTAAATAATGTGCCCCCAAATGACCAGTGGGTCAATGAGGAAATTAAGAAGAACACTGAAAAATTTTTGGAAACAAATGATAATGGAAACACTACATAGCTGGACCTATGGGATGCAGCAAAAGCAGCACTAAGAGGGAAGTTTATAGCTATAAGTACACATGCCAAAAAAAGAAAGTCTTCCCAAAAACAACCTAACAATGCATCCTAAAGACCTAGAAAAGCAAGAGCAAACCAAACTGAAAATAAGTGGAAAAAAGAAATAATAAAGATCAGAATAGAAATAAATGAATTTCAAAGAAAAAAAGTCAATACAAATGATCCAGGAAATAGAAAGTTGGTGTTTTGAAAAGATAAAATTGACAAACCTTTAGTCAAAGAAAAAAAAAATAAGAGAAAAACCCAAATAAATAAAATTAGAAATAAAATAGGAGACATTAAAACTAATACTGCAAAAATTCAAAGGATCATTAGTGGCTACTGTGAGGAACCATGTGCAAATACACTGAAAACTCTAGAAGAAATAAATAAATTCCTATACACATACAACCCAACAATATTGACCATGAAGAAATCCAAAACCTGAACAGACCAATAGAAGTAACAAGATCAAAGCTACAATTAAAAGCCTCCCAGTGAAGACAAGCCTAGGACCCAATGCCTTCACTGATGAATTCTACCCAACATTTAAAGAAAAACTAATACCAATCCTACTCAAACTATTCCAAAACACATAGGAGGAATCAATACCTCAAAACTAATTCTCCCAGACTGGTATACCCTGATACAAAACTAGATGAAGACACATTAAAAAAGGAAAACTGCAGGCCAATATCTCTTACAAATATTGATGCAAAAATCCTCAACTGAATTCAACAACAGCAGATGAATGGATGAAGAAAATGTGGCACATATATATTATGGAGTACTATTTGGCCATAAAAAGGAATGAGATCCTGTCATTTGCAAAAACATGGATGGAACTGAAGGTCATTATGTTAAGTGAAATAAGCCAGGCACAGAAAGACAAACATTACAGGTTCTCACATGTGGAGCTAAAAATTAAGATAATTAGATTCCTGAAGATAGAGAGTAGAAGGATGATTACCAGAGGCTGTGAAGGGTAAGGAGGGTTTGTGGGGAAGTGGGGATGGTTAATGGACACAAAAAGATGGTTGAGAAGAATAAATAAGACCTATTGTTTTCTAGCATAGCAGGGTAACTACAGTCAAAAATTATTTTGTTGTAAATTTTAAAAATAAGTAAAAGTGTATAATTGGATTATTTGTAACACAAAGGATAAATGCTTTAGGTAACAGATAACTCACCTCCCCCTCCACCCATAAAAGAAAAATAAAAGACAACCCACTTAAAAAACTGGGCAAACAATTCAAACAGAAACTTCAGAAAAGGGGAGAACCAGATGTCCATTCAAACTATAAACATGTGCTCACCATTTATTATCATCAAGAAAATAAATATTAAAAATTATTATGATATACCATTACATTCCAAACAGGAGGCATAAAACGTAAAAGAATGAAAATGCCAATTGTTGATAAGCATGTGAAGCAAATAGAATGTTCATATATTCCTGATGATAATATAACATGGTATGAACACTTTGTAAAACTGGCAATATCTACTAAATCTGAACATATACATATACTGTGAAAAGACAAGTGCATTCTGAGGTTTATAAAAAATATAAATGAATGCATATGCCTGCCAAAGTATATATACAAGAGTGTTCATTACTAATAGTCCAAATCTAAAAATAATCCAAATATTTTTCAATATTTTAATGAAAAATATATGCATATATCATGCATCATATATACATATATGTATAAAATATATACATATATGTATAAAATATATGCATATTAAATATATATTATACATATAAAATATATATAAATTTATATTTATGTATATGTGTGTATATGTATATATATCTGTGTATATCTACATATATACACAGATATATATATAATATGAGTTCATTTCTAAGAAGAGGACATACTAAAGTTTTGGTGATGTAATTAATAATTAAGATAACAGATTACCTCTTAAAAGCATATATTGTCTGAGATGCTGGAAATATTGTCAGTGAAGCTGTTGATTACATAGATGTGTACATATATAAAATTTATCACACTATATGCTTAAGATGTGTGCATATTATTATATGTATATTTTACCTGAATTCAAAAAGTTTACAGAAAAGGTATTACATGTGAAATACATGATAATTTTCTGACATTATTCAGAATACTTTCAATAGTAACACCTACTTTGTGTAACAAAAATTTATATTCTCTTATATAATTCCTAGATAATATACCTAAACATAAAATTTCAGAAAAATATAACTCTAATACTAAAAGAAAATAAAATTAAAATAACATATTTCAAAGTTTTACTGATTTGGGATAATTAAGCTTGAAAACATTAAAAAAAAAAAACCAGTCATATGCCTGAACATCATATTGCCATAAATACAAGCATTATCAATTCAAACTGATGTAGTTGTATAGATAGGCAAATGTCATGAGTGTCACTGTCTTTATAGATGGAATTTCTAAAATGGTAAACCATGGTAAAGATCCAAACAAGAAAAGGACAGTCTTTGCTTCATTTTACATGTACTTGTATTTCTGGAAATTTCTGTGTCAAACTGTGTAATAATATTTTGCACTTAAATGGAAAAGAATAAAAGGTTTTAGTCTTATATAATTGAGATTTACCTACATAAATATTACAGTAGCAATTTGAAAATCATGAGGTGAGGTTTAATCTTCCTTAAATCCCAAGCAGTTTAGGAAAATTTACAAACCTGGCCCATCCAACCTTAGATGCCATAATGGCCCTATTCATTGTCATCACCAAAACCAGTCCAAATTTATTAAATAGGTTCCCTGGGGGTAATGCTTTTGAGAAGAGCTATGTAACTAATACAAATACCTTGAGCACTTGCACATTTAAATATCACTGACAAGAAAAAAAATACAAAAATTTTGTTTGTTTGCATCTGAATATCATATGAAATTTCACACAATAAAGAGACTCAATGTCATAATAATCTGTTTTTTGAGACAAGGTCTCACCCAGGCTAAAGGGTAGTGGTACAATCAGTGCTTACTGTAGTCTCGACCTCTCAGGCTCAAGAAATCTTTCTACCCCAGGCTCCCTAGTAGCTAGAACCACAGGCATGCACCACCATGGCTGGCTTTTTTGTTTGTTTGATTTTTAAAATGGAATCTCACTATGTGCCCACTTAAGCCTCCCAAAGTGCCGGGATTACAGGTTTGAGCCATTTGCACTCAGCCCAGAATAAAGTTTAATAAAAATAAAAAGTCCATAGTCCTTCTATAATTATATTCCTAAGGTTAAACTCACTAATGAAATATATGACATAAAAAAATAAGTGACTTGAATATAGAATAGTTTTCTACATATGAAAATGTACATTTTTAGGTATGTAGGTTGATGATAAGTATATAAAAATAGAAATATTTTGGACATAAAAGTGAAAGCATTGTGACAAGTGAAAATATCTTTCAATTTGTTTTCCATAAAATTGTTACCTAGTATTCTGTTCAGTTAAAAACTGTATACATAAAGTTAATAAACAAAAAACAATGAAATTAAATGATGCTAAGCTTAACATTTTATATGAAAAATTTACATTTTATATGAAAAATTTACATTTTACCATATTGATACATTTGAATGCTTATAAATATTCTACAGAACTTTTACTTATATTTTCTGATAAACATTATGATATTTTAAAATCATTTAACTCAACAATTAAATATTCAAACCCATTTTGACATTAGCTGCATATTACGATAAATGTAACTGCAAAAAATGTTACCTGAAAGGTACTGAAAGAGCTACTGTGTGTCAAACTGTGGTGTTATACTGAAGAAATCTGCATGCTGTGTTTAATATAGTTTCAGACACAAATATCTTTTTGAATAATGTCTAAAGGTATAATTTTACTCACATCTGCTCACCACATGAGCAGGTGAAAGAAAAAAATGAGGAAGTGTGAATGACACCATTATGCTCCAAATCAAATCACTCCAGTAGGTATTCCTACAACTGTTATAAAGCTAACATTTTCCTTTAACTACTGGCATTCAAGATATTTAAGCAAATCGGCTCAGGTATCCAAGGGACATGATTTCTCTATTTTTGTTTTTCCATATCTTTTTGATACATTGTACAAAGCTTCATGCAAACACACTTTTACATAATATTTAATCTCTATAACCCACATAATTAATTGTATAACATAAAAATTCCATAGATGGTATAAATATTTTTAAAAAGGATGAGCATTCCAATTCTGCATTACTATCACTAATCTAATACTCTACCTTTATTTACATGTATGTATAATATTAAACATATATTTATTTCATGTTTTTAACACAATTTGACTCTAATCCCATTCTATTAATAATGAAACTATCCAATGGGACTATTTTTCTCCTTATAATTAAATAGAATTATTTCTGCTTTACAATCTGTTGGTGAAGATTTGTTTAGCTTACACTGCCAAATTAATCATTTGAAAGACTGCCTTGCTCTTTCTGTAAAAGGGATAATAAACACTTCCAGCCTCTTTTCTCTTCAATGAAAAGACCTTTAATTCTCCAGAAAGCCTTCTTCAAATCTAATTGTTAAGAACTCAGATTACAGAGCCTTCAATGTTTCAGCAAATTGTTATCCTTGAGTTTTAGAAATCCAATTAGAAGGTAAACTGATACAGAACATAAAAAAGAGTTATTTATTATAGTTGTTAAATTAGGGGCAGGTTCCATTAATTTTTATTAAGCATAATATGAAATGGGCCGGTTGTTTTCCGTATTACAGTTTGGCATATATAAAGGAAACGTATTTGGTTATAGATTAAAAAATCAATATTTTCTTTATTTCACTTTTTTAAATAACATATTTCACATAGGTGACACTTGACATAACCATATCAACAAGCCTTTCTTGTAGAATTGTCTATTTGAATAAGGCTAGTAACCTTAAATTATATTAACTGATGTGTGAATGTACACAGAATCACTCACCAAGTAGACCAATTTCGAACTAAATAGAACGCCATAGATTTAACTTGCTTCTTATCAATATATTGGTACAGATGGTGCTAAAACAAAAACTATTACCAATAATAATCAGTACAAAAGTTGAGCTTTGTAGATAAATCAAGTGTATAATATTCTCAACGTGTCAGGAATGGTAAAATACTATTTTGGGCAGTGTATAATCAATGTAATTTTTCAACCTAAGTTCATAGTTGCACTATTTCATAAGGTACAGCTAATAACTATATCAAATAGGTAAATCTCTCCATCTCTCTCTCTCTCTCTCTCTCTCTCTCTCTCTTTGTGTGTGTGTGTGTGTGTATGTGTATGTGTGTGCGTGTGTGTATATATGTGTGTGTACATATTTAGTTTGACTAAGCTATTTTTCTTACACTATTAATAATTATCTTATTAATAAGACTAAAATCATTTTCAATGTCATAATTGAGAATTGGATTATAGTCATTACATATAGGTATTGAGAGGGGGTTGCTTTTTGAGAATAAAAATATCTTTAAGTGACCAAATTGACACCATAAATTTAAAATCAGAAAAGTTCAAATTCACTATATTTATCATAAATTCACTTTATAAATTTGAATCTATTACCCAAAATTCTCCAATATTTCTTAGTTTAAATTTAAAGGATATATCCTATTGACTAAAAATGCAAACCACATATCCTGAAATATTTATGTAAAGAGACCAGCCTGACTGAGACAAATAGATTCTCTATTCTAGCACATTGGTCATGGTTGGAAACACTGTCAAGAGGTATTTAAAAATACTAAAAATAAATGCAAATAAATACAGTGGTTGCCAGACAGCACTATCTTATCAACTCAATCAATGCATACAGATATTTACATATTTGCTTTAAAAACTTGGTGTTTCCCAAAAGAAAATCAAGAGAGGGACAGAATGTATTAGTTCCTACTGCTTTGTTGTATCTCTTGGCTAATGCACAGAGGAATGATGACTCGATTTAAGGTGTTTATACCTGATAAATGCAGACTGGAAAATGAATCAGGCAAGCAGAGTATCCCAGTATCTGCCCTTGGAACCAATGAAACGCAGTCCAACTTGGAACCAACCATACTTTCAGGTTCTATAGGAAGCCAAAGGTAGAGCTTCCCCTCCCATTTGAGTGGGAAATTTCATAAGAGGCTAATGGAAAATTCAGGGCAATCTGATTTAATGATAGCAATTATGTAATATGTGCTTATTTTAAAATTTAAAAGCATAAAATAAATGACTATTTTCATCATCTTCTTTCTCAAGGGCTTTGCCCCGTAAATATTTCTTTGAATAAATGAATATATATAATACAAGGATCAAAGGAACCAAGAAGAGCCAATTCTCTCATTGATTCCTGCTTCCTTCAATCTCTTAGCAAATGTCTCTCCAGAGTTCTATCATCTCATCTTTTCTCTTCTGATTGAAACAATGGAAGTAAATTCTTCAAGAAGGATTTACTTCCATTGCTTCAACTTCCTTTTATATGATGATTCCTCCCAAATTTGTGTATCACTCTTGCCATTTCTCTTATGTTTCAAATTCACTCAGGTGTTTCTGCTATAACACAATATATGGGTTACTGAACACACTTCGTAATCTGTAAAATCATGCACTAAAAATAACAGGACTTAAGGTGAAACTGTGAATGATGTGGACTACTAAAAAGCTATGTTACTTTGTACCAGATCACTAACAAAACAATAAAAATAGCTAGAAGTTTTAAAAAAATGTAAAATTCCCAGTAGAGAATTATTCCAGTAAGTGTAACATTTGGCCTTAAAAATGGTAGAGGCTATTTTATGGTAGTATAAGAAAAGGCTGAGTTTGTTGAATTATGGAGACATCAAAATTTACAAACATACTAGAGAACGCTTACCATAAACACTCTAAGAAAGATCATGTGGGCCAAAGGAGAACAGAATGAGTGGACATCATGTACAGTACTATGTTTAGTTGTGTTAGCGCACGTTGTACTTTCTTTGTGATGGAAAACATTACTCTTTTAGGGAAATCTGCTTATAAGTCAAACCAATTCTGCATTATAATGACATATTTCCTACTTAAGCAATTGAGTGCAGACTAATATGCATTACAGATAGGATTTCTAACTTTTTATTTTAAAAAATCTTATTAGATATTTCATAGGCTTCTCAAACATAAAGAAGCGCTGGATGAAACTTATTATTATCACTTCCAGACATACTAGTTCTCATCTACCACATGCTTGGGTTAATGGCAGTGCTGTTATGTAGGCTTGAAATGGTGCAGTAGCAACAGTGCCAACCACTATTTGAGAGTTTCCGAGGTTTGACTGTGGTTGACTCCAGGCATTCCACTGTTCAATAATGAACAAATCATTTCATGTTTATAATCAATATTCACATCTACTAAAATAAAATAATAGTATTTATATAATTTTTGTTATCAACTAAAATGTTTGAAAATATTTTGATACAATGCCCTACACTTAAATGTTCAATAAATGATAGCCATCATTAAGATCATCTCAGTTCCACTTCATTTTTTACATTACTTGAAGTACAGTGTGTCATTCACTCTACTTCAACTATGACAACCATAATCCTGATTCTCATTATAACTCTTGAACTTACTACAATTAGTTTCCTAACATTTTTGTCATAATTATTTCTACCACTCCAACAACATAATTTCATTTTGTTTTACATTTTCCTTTAAAAGAAAAAATCTAACCCTGGAACTCCCTGCTCATACTTTTTATGTAATAGTAAGATCATATACTTGACACCAAAAATCTGAACCTGATTTCAAATGGTCTACCTATATTAATAATATTTATGCATATAATTTTTCACATAATATCACTAAACACAAGAATAATAGGTTTTTACAAAATACATTCTTTCATGCTTTGAAAATCAGAGTAAAACAATAATTTCTTTTAAGAACAAGTTATTAAAATATAATTAAGATTTCCAGATGTCTATTGAGATTAAAACCAGATGGTTTTGAAATATATGCAACTATACTTAGCTACAAGTTATTCTTTTATATTCTTATTAATAGTGTCAAATGACAAGACCCAACATTTGAAAACACAGAATCAACAAGGATGTTAAAATTGATTCGTAGAAATGTCTTCCAGTTTCTTCTCATCATCTTCCAATTTTGATTCCTTCCAACATATTCATATACAAGCTCATATATACGCATTACTTATATATACATTGTTGCCATCTGGAAAAAATAGTTCTTATTATAAGACCCAAGAGTATCAGCTCTCTCTCTAACATTAGAATTAAAAAGGTAAAGTATAATAAATTACAATGTGGGATACCATCCATGAGCAAAATTAGATAAAGGTGCCTATCTCCTATTCATCCCCCATGGACCAATGTGACCCCCAGAAATAACGTTAACCTGTGCTCACCAAGGTTGTGTTTTAGTATACATTTAAATAAAATTGGAAATAATTAAGTGAAAAAAATTTTTAAGAGTTGAAAAACATAACTATGGGTGATATACGTTTATAGCGTGTATAACAAGACAAGTGGACAATATGGTTTAAATAAAAGTTAGGTATTAATGTTTATTGTATGTGGTTCTTATAAATATTTGCTCTATTGGTACATATATCTAACTAACATACAGTTTTCCATTATGTGTTATATTAATTTGTTAATATGTGCATCTTCAATAATAGATTTTGATATCTTCAACAGTGATAAGTATTTTTTAATTACTGTCATAACTAAAACAGAGCTTGAAGTGCTTACTGAATAAATGAGTAAATAATTTAATGGGAAAAAATCTGCAGACATAAATGATTGGTGTCACAGATTTAAGTATTTATAAAATGTTTGCAGATGTTTTATTTCTTATCTCTTGATATAATTCACTTTTTGACACTAGTAGGTCTGTATCTCCTTTAGGAATGACTCAAAAGTAGGAGAGGAAATGGAAATAGGGATCAGCAGTGTGCTAACTAAAGAAAGTGTGGGCTTAAAATCCAAATACTCTTGGTAAAAAGTGAAGGCACTCCACAATATCCCCATTGTGCCCTACCCTCCAACTCTAAGAAGGTTCTGTTTAAAAATTACTGCTAAATTATATGCAATGAAAGGTTACTGCTGTTATGACTTTAGAGCCCTGCTCAGGTAAACAGAACCAAGAAGTAAAAGTCATAATGAAGCAATGCCTGATTTTTAACCCAGTTGTGCTCAAGAATATTACACAGCCAAAACCTAGAATAGTTTGAGGCACAGTAGATAATTAATAACTGGTTTTCTTTTTTTTGGTTGTTATTGGTGATAATGGTTTTTATATTCTCCAGCATCTTCCATGTTAAAGAGAAATAAAAAACTATGGAGACTTCTGGTTTCAGCTGAGACTTGTAAAGAGCTTAGAAACATCACTTCCATTCTTACAATAAAAGTAAAGTGAAAGTCAATGACTTTTCTTGGACCTATAGAGAACTGACACTACAAGACAAAACCACATTCCCACAATCTAAAGAGACAGGTAAATCTAGAAAGTCACAGCCAGCATTTGCTTATCTGGGGCAGAAGCTACAGGAATTGTATACTAATTGGAACACCTGATGCTAATTTTTATGAATTGCTAGAGGCTGACTACAATGAGAAAGAGAAGGAGAAATTATAATGTAATTGTAAGGGCCTTCCCACACTTTTGAGTTTTGCCTTCGGGAACATGATTAGGTTTTCTCTTCCAGAGAAAATATTTTGCCAGATTATTAGTATTAGTATTATTAGTATTAGTATTTGAGATGGAGTCTTGCTCTATCACCAGGCTGGAATGCAGTGGCGCAATCTCGGCTCACTGCAACCTCTGCCTCCTGGGCTCAAGCGATTATTCTGCCTCAGCCCCCTGGATAGCTGGGATTACAGGTGTGCACCACCACGGCCAGCTAATTTTTGTATTTTTAGTAGAGATGGGGTTTCACCATGTTGGCCAGAATGGTCTTAATCTCTTGACCTTGTGATCTGTCTGCCTTGGCCTCCCAAAGTGCTGGGATTACAGGCATGAATCACCGTGCCCAGCCTTGCCACATTATTATTCCATGTGAGGGGAAGGACGTTCCTCCTATACCAGCCCCTTCAATTCTTCATATCTCACCTTAGGAAGGAAAATGCTTAAAATCTGCTGTGTAGGTCACATCCCATGGACACAGGTTTGCTAAAAGAAGACTGAGATTTGATGATGAAATTATAGAATGCTTTTTCTTCTCATGCGTTGACACCACACGAATGGGTTACAGCATAATAATAGAAATTACACCTGAAATTTTGTAAGGCACAAGTTTTCTTTCAGGAAAACTACCTATGAAATCCCCACATAAACAAGGGAGATAAAAATAAGGACAACAGAGGAAATGGAAGCCTCTGGAACATATGGCTACAGCAAATATTAAACCCAGCTTAACTTATAGCATGTGTAAGGGAGATGGCTGTGCTTTAGTCAGGAGTAGGCTGAGGTGGCCTTCCAGCACAGCATGGCTTAGTGGGTTTGGAGTGCAGGTGCATAACCCCATGTATTATATAATCATTCCCCATGAGGTACATTGGGTAACCACTCATGTGAGCTCATGCTTGTCTTGGAGTCATGATTGTCCACTAATGCTGTGCATATGGCTTATGCCCAGAGAGAGAATAAAGTCATGTTGCAACTACCTATGGTTCCTCAAGTGTTTTTCCAGAGACCTGCCACCTGCCCACTGACTCCTCCCAGACCTCATATCGGGCTCAAACCTGACAACTGGTATAGCTGGCAGTATCCCAAAGTGAGTGGGCCTTCAGTCCTGCTGATTCCTGGTTAGCCATGTGGCCACAACATGGGTTGTGGTACCCAGTGGCAGCTGCACTGGTCAAATGGGCTCCAGTGGAAACCTAGCCAGAAGGCACTGAAGCAGCTGGAAGGACAGAGCACCGAGAAAATGTGAGTGTCTGCTGGCAAAGTTGGATGGGCATTTTGACTGTGCTACAAGAAGCACACCCCCAGTTCCCAAGGGATGCAACACAGGTAAGGGACCTTCAGGCACAGGCGGGCACTTGGAGGCCCAGCTTCAGAGCTTGGAAAAAGAATTAGAGGCTGCTCTGAATACAAACCTCAGTGCATCGTCTTGGCTGGAGATCCCCACTCAGTCTGATACCAAGGAGAAAGAACCCAGATTGAGGGCTTGTCAAGTGGTCTGTCTGAAGGCAGATCATGAATGAACAGCCATTAGGGCCCAAAGGGCAGCCTCAGGGTCCCCCTACCATATTGCAGCACACTTCATATATTGCCTATACCTCAACTGAGTTGCAGGAATTAGGCAAGCAGTGCCGCCACCATCAGGGGAACCCTTGTTCACCTGGACGCTTCATCTGTGGAATGAGGGAGCAGATTGTATCTCCTGTTCCATCTCTGAAATGGAAAAGTTGGCCTCCATCTTGACTCACCTCCGCACCCCCCATCAGTGGCTGCAAGTGTCACAGGCAGTAACAGGGCAAGATGGCCACACCCTGATCGAATGGCTATGGGCAGCCATATGGCCTAGGTGGAACAATGCCAGTGAAATAATCAAAACTGAGTAAATGGCAGTCATATGCCAAGGTGATGCAAGCCATTAAGAGATGGGCACACGGCAGGCTATCTTTGACCTGCATACCTAGGGGCCAGATTATGAACGTTTCCCTCCCACATGAGGGATCTCATGTTGGGTTCTGTGCCCCTGGGGATGTCTCCCTAGCTGCTATCCTCACCCTGCATGTAGGGCACCACATACAGGAAGTGACCGCTGCCATGGTGGCTCTCGGGGAATCAGAGGTCATTGGCAGGACTGAGGGGACAGCGCCATGAAGAAGGGGAAGGTGCCTTACCTGCAGGGGGCTTCCCTATGAGAGAAAAGGGGACCCCAATGAGTGACACCCTAATAGATAGGGATAGATTTGATTTTGGCTGGGGTTGACTGAGAGAAAATTGATAAGCCCAATGAAATACGCTTAACTTTATGGAAGCAATTATCACTATAGCAGCAATTCCAGAAAATGCCCAAGGGGGTGAAAGACATTGTTGCAGGATGCAGTCCCACCCACGTGCTCCAGTTCAAAGACTACTTGCTGGAGTCAGGTGGAGATGTAGAGCTTTTTCTGTTTGATTAGGGAAATAGCCAAGGTGCCTGGCTTGGGGGTACACTGGACAACCAGAGGCCACATTTGGAATTAGCAATCCACTGGTCTCCCAGCCATGTACAGCGGGTGCTGGTGCTGGTGCTGGTAGATACTGGTGCAGATTGTAGTCTTGTATATGGGAACCTGGATAAGTTTCTGGGTGAGGCTGCATACACTGATGGCTATGGAGGCTGGTCAGTGAAAATGAAACCTCTGCACCTCAGCATCAGTCATTTGGCTGCCCATTTATATACTGTGTATGTGTCTCCTGTACTGGAATACATTCTGGGGGGAGACATTTTACATGGTCTGGAGTTACAGACCACAGCCAGGAAATTCAGACTTTGTGTGTGTGTGGTGAACCCAGTGCTGTGTTTACACGTGCATCACCAGCCTCAGGTTCTGCCACAGCCCTGAAAGGTTACTTCCAGCTGTCAGTACCATTTTCCAGGAGAACATACAGAGATAACTGAGAAAATTAAAAACTTGGATGAGGTGCAGATAGTGCGTGGCACCCATAGCCCCTACAATTCTGCTCTACAAAAATGTCGCCCAAAGAATGAGAAGATAAGCCACAAAATAGAAGAAAATATTGCAAAAGACTTGTTTGATGAAGGAGTGTTATTGAAAATATAAAGAACTTTTAAAACTCAAAAATAAGACAACAAATAATCCAATTAAAAATGGATAAAAGACTTGCATAGACATGTCACTAAAGTAGATATACAGATGGCATATAATGCACATGAAAAGATGCTCAACATGATATGTCCTTAGGGAACTGCAAATTAAATTAGGAACCCCTGCACACCTGTTAGTATGACCAAAATCAAAAACACTAACAACATCAAATGCTAGTGAGAATGTGAAACAAAAGGGATTCTCATTGACTGATGATAGAAATCCAAAATAGTATAGCTACTTTAGAAGAAAGTTTAGTAGTTTTTTCCAAAATTCAACGTACTCTTACTATATGATCCAGCAATTGTACTCCTTGGTATTTATAAAAATGAGTTGAAAACCTATGCCTACCCAAAAACCTGCACATGAATTTTACAGCAGCTTATTCATAATTCCCAAAACTTGGAAGCAATCAAGATTTCCTTCAGTAGATGAATAAAAGTAAATAAGGTACATACCAATAATGGAATACCATTCAGCACTAAAAAGTAATAAGCTATTAAGCCAAGAGACATGAAGAAACCTAAACACATATTACTAAGTAAAAAATGTAAAAGCCAATCTGAAAATTCCATACATACTGGATAATTCCAACGGTATGATGTTCTGGAAAAGGCAAAACCATAAAGACAGTGAAAGGATCAATGGCTACCAGATATTAGGCAGTAAGATCTAGGCAGGACACTGAAGATTTTTAGAACACTGAAGCTATTCTATGTGATATTATAATGCTGGATATCTGTCATTATAAATTTGTTCAAACCTATAGAATGTACAACACCAAGAAAGCACTAATGTAAACTATGGAACTTGAGTGGTGATATGCCAAAGTGGGTTCACTGATTGTAACGTGTGTACCACTCATGTGTGGGAGTTTGATAATGATGGATGCTGTATGTATATGAGGACAGGAGTATAGAGAAATCTCTGTATCTTTTTCTCTTTATTGATGTGAACCTTAAACTGCTCTAAAAAAACATATTTTTTAAAAACTTTGATTAATATTTAAGGACCCTAATAGAAACAGGAGGCCAAATGCAACAAATGCAAGCATAGAAAAGTAATGTAAGAAGAGAGATGGAGACTCTCAGAAAGAATCAAAGGAAATAGTAGAAACAAAAAAGTTGTAACAGATGCTAAGAGTGTTTTCAATGAGTTTATCCATAGACTGAACATGATCAAGAAAAGAATCAGTAAGTTTGAAGACGTATCAATAAAACTCTCCAAATTAAAATGGAAAAAAAGAAATAAAAATACAGAAAATAACCAGAACTGTGGTACAATTTCAAAAGATGAATATTTGTGTAATTGAAAATCCCAAAGGAAAAGAGAGAACAAAGAAAAGAAATATGTGAAGTAATAATGGCCAAAAACTTTCTGAAAATAATGAAAAGCATACAACCAGAAATCCAAGAAGCTCAGAAAACGTCTATCAGCATAAATATACTAAAAAAAAGAAAAAACTACACTTGGGCATATTATGTTCTAATTGCAGAAAAGGAAAGACAAAGAGATAATCCTAAAAGAAACCAGATGGAAAAAAAAAAGTGTTATTTATAGAAGAACAAGGATAAGAATTACAGCAGACTTTTCACCAAAAAGCATGCCACCTAGAAGAAAGTGGAGGGAAATGTTTAAAGAATTTAAAAATGTAACCCACCAACCTAGAATTCCGTATGGAATGAAATCATCTTTTAAAAGTGAAGAAAAATGAAGATAGTCTTTGAAAAAAATAAAAACTGGGAATTCATCAATAGCATATCTCTTGCAAGAAATATTGAAAGAAGTACTTGAAAGAAAAGGAAAGTGATCCAGGCATAAATTTGCATCTAAATAAAAAAAGGAAGATTGTCAGAGAAAGAATAAATGAAGATAAAATGCTTCTTTTTTTAAAATTCTTAATTACTTTAAAATATACCTACTAGGTATGCTAATTACATGGATGATGAAATAATCTGTACACCAAACACCTGGGATACTCAATTTTCCCATGTAACAAACCTGCAAATGTACCCTTTGGACCCAAAGTAAAAGTTAGAAAGAAAAAAATTAGAACTGTTTACAGTGATAATAGTAATTATATAGTGTGTGATTACAGTATATAGATAAGTAAAATGAATTCAGCAATGTCACAAGGAATAAGAAAAGGAGGGATAACATCAGGAGAAATACCTAATGTAGGTGATAGGGAGATGGATACAGCAAACCACCATGGCATGTGCATACCTATGTAACAATTCTATGTGATCTGCTCATGTACCCCAAAACTTAAAGTAAAAAAAAAAAGAAAGAAAAGGGAATTAGAAATGCTCTAATATAAGATTCATGCACTATATGTGAAGTGATATAGTGTCATTTGAAGGTTAACTTAGATCAGTTAAAAATGTATACTGCAAACTCTAGGTCAATCATAAAGATATTTTTAGAACAAGTATAACTGATGCTATAGTTCAAATATTTGAACCTCCAAACCTCATGTTGAAATTTGATCCCCAGGGTTGGAGGTAAGATCTCATGGGAGGTATTTCGGTCATGGGGGTGAATTTCTCATGAATATATTAATGTTCTTTATTGTAAAGGGTGTGAGTGAGTTCTTACTCTGTTAGTTCCCATAAGAGCTGGTTGTTTTAAAAGGCCTGGAATCTCCTCCCCTGATTTCTTCTCTTTCACTCTATGATCTCTTCACATGTTGACTTCCCTCCTCTTTGTCATGAATGCAAGCAGTCTGAGGCCTTGATTAGAAGTAGATGCTTGCACAGACTGCAGAACCATGTACCAGATAAACCTATTTTCTTTATAAATTAACCAGCTTCAGGTATTCCTTTTTAGCAACACAAACAGACTAAGACAACTAATATTCTAAGAGAGGAGATAAAATTGAATTTTATGAAGTGCTCAATTAAAACCAGAGGAGGCAGGAAAGATGAACAGAAACAAATGCAATCAATAGAAAACAGTTACAAACATAACTGAAATAAATTTAAATATAATAATCACTTTAAATATGAATGATATAAATCTTTACCAATTAAAGACAATGATCATCGGAGTGGTTAAAAAACAAGACCCAATTATATATTGTCTACAAGAAACCCACTTTAAATATAGTCTCCACTATTTTAATAATAGATGTGTGGAGAAAGACACGATATGCTAACACTAGTCTAAAGGAAGCTGGAGTAGCTATATTAATTTTAGAGAGCATACTTCAGAACAAGAAATATTGTCATGGATAAGTAGGGACATGATGTAATAATGCATCCATTCTCCATGTCTTTATCATGTGTATAGCTGCTGAAAGAGTGTCAAAAGGGAGAGAGATCCAAGATGGCTGATCACTAGCAGCTCGGGATTGTAGCTCCCAGTGAAAGCACAGAGAACGAGAGTACACCACACTTTCAGACAAATTTTTGTTGCTCACGCACCAGGAGATACCCAGCGGAGGAGCCCCATGGGTCGCCAGCGCGACTCTTATGGCCGGTGAGGCGGCTTTGCAGCTGACTTGGTGCAGCGGTTCTTAGTGCAGAGTCAGAAAAGCACCATCAATCATAACGCCGCTGTTTTGGCCGACACTGTGGGTTGCTCAGATTTTAGCATTGGGAATCAACAAGTTGGATGTCCACTCAGAAACCCAATTATAAAGACGGTAATTATAAAGACCACAGATGGATAAATCTATAAAGAAGGGAAGAAAACAGCCTAAAAAGGCTGAGAATACCCAAAATCAGAATGCCTCTCCCTCTACAGAGGATCACAGTTCCTCATCAGCAATGGAACAAGGCCTGATGGAGAACCAGTGTGTTCCATTAACAGAAGCAGCCTTCAAAAGGTGGATGATAAGAAACTTCTGTGAATTTAAAGAACTTGTTCTAACCCAGTGCAAAGAAACTAAGAACTTTGAAAAAAGGTTTGACGAAATGTTAACAAGAATATACAATTTAGAGAGGAATATAAGTGAATTAATGGAGCTGAAAAACACAACACGAGAACTTCGCGAACTATGCACAAGTTTTAACAGCCGAATCGATCAAGCAGAAGAAAAGATATCAGAAATCGAAGACCAACTTAATGAAATAAAATGAGAAGACAAGATTAGAGAAAAAAGGATAAAAAGGAACGAGCAAAGTCTCCAAGAAATATGGGACTATGTGAAAAGACCTAATCTACGCTTGATAGGTGTACCTGAATGTGACGAAGAGAATCAATCCAAGCTGGAAAATACGCTTGATGATATTATTCAGGAAAACTTTCCCAACCTAGCAAGGCAGGACAATATTCACTCCAGGTAATACAGAGAACACCACAAAGATATTCCTCAAGAAGACCAACCTCAAGACACATAATCGCCAGATTCACCGGGGTTGAAATGAAGGAGAAAATACTGATGGCAGCCAGAGAGAAAGGTCAGGTTACCCATAAAGGGAAGCCTATCAGACTCACAGCAGATCTCTCAGCAGAAACCCTACAAGCTAGAAGAGAGTGGGGGCCAATATTCAACATCCTTAAAGAAAAGGACTTTCAACCCAGAATTTTACATCCAGTCAAACTAAGCTTCATAAGTGAAGGAAAAATAAAATCTTTTGTGAACAAGCAAGCACTCAGAGATTTCATCATCACCAGGCCTGCTTTATAAGCGCTTCTGAAAGAACCACTACACATAGAAAGGAACAACCAGTATCAGCCTTTCTAAAAAATACCAAAAAGTAAAGATCATCAACATAATCAAGAATTTACATCAACTAATAGGCAAAACAGCCAGCTAACATTAAATGGCAGTATTAAACTCACATATATCATTATTAATTCCAAATTTAAATCGACTAAATCCCCCAATCCAAAGACACAGACAGGCAAAAAAAGCCAAAACCCATCGGTATGCTGCATCCAGACCCATCTCACATGCAAGGATACACAAAGACTCAAAACAAAGGGATGGAGAAAGATTTACCAACCAAATGGAGAGCAAAAATAAATAAATAAATAAATAAAAAAAAAGCAGGAGTTGCTTTAAAGCAACAAAGATCAAAAGAAGCAAAGAAGGATATTACATAATGATAAAAGGATCAATGTAACAAGAAGAGCTAAAGATCTTAAATATATATGCACCCAATACAGGAATACCCAGATATTAGATATGTAAGACTTATAAAGAGACTTAGATATATAAGATATATAAGACATAAAGAGACTTAGACTCCCACACAATAATAGTGGGAGACTTCAACATCAATATTAGACAGATCAATGAGACAGAATATTAACAACGATATCCAGGATTTGAACTCAGATCAGGAACAAGTAAACTTAATTAATATTTATAGAACTCTCCACTTTAAATACACAAAATATACACTCTTCTCAGTACCAGATCACATCTATTTACAGGTTTCAATGAAATATTGGTTGGCTTCTTGTTTGTTATTTTCTTCTGTCATTTTTTTTTCATGTCTCTATTATTAAGCACAATTATAGGCATACCCATTTTTAGACTGCATTCTAGCCCGGGCAATAAAGCAACACTCCCATTCTCTCTCCCTCTTCCTCTTTCTCTTTCTTCCTCTCCTTC
>NW_016107341.1:5848168-5880101 GCF_001604975.1 Cebus imitator
AAAAGAAAAAAAGAAAAAAAAAGAGTGTCAAAATATGTCAGGCAAAATTTATAGAACTAAAAGGAGACATGGGAAAAATTACTATTATAGATTATCCAGTATTCCTTTTAAATAATTTATAGTTCAAGCAAGCAGATAATCAATAAAGATACAGTTAACCTGATCAGCACTGTCATTCAAGTGGAGCTATTTGACATTTATAGCTATTTTATAAATATTTACAAACTGATTGTAGAGTTTATATAAAAGATGAAAGAGCCAGAATAGATAACAAACTACTGAAGAAGAACAAAACTGAAGGACTCACACCATCCAACTTCAAGACTTACTATAAAGGTACTACAAGACAGCATAGTACTGATGGTGAGAAAATAGACCCATAGTTCAAAGGAAAAAAATAAACAAACCAGAAATAGATCCATATAGTATAGCCAGTTCATTTTGGACCAAAGAGAAAAGGCAATTCAAAAAAAGAGGTACTTTTTGTCAACAGATAGTACTGGAATAATTTGACATCCATATGAAAAAAAACAGGCAAAAATGAAAAAAAAAATCCCACAAAAATATAAATTCCAAAAGAAACAAAAGAGAAAATCTAAATGACCTTAAGTACATTGATACATTTATAGGCACAATACCAAAAACATGGTCTATGAAAAGAAATTTACAAACTGGACTGGATTAAAATAAAAATTTACCTGTGAGAAACATTGTTAAGAAAAGGAAAGAATAAGTCACAGACTGGGAGAAAACATGTTTGATAAAGTGCTTGTATTCAAAATATATAAATAACACTTAAAACTCAATAATAAGCAAACAACCCAACTAAAGAATAGACAAAAAATCTGAGCAGACATGTTACCAAAGATAATATAGAGGTGACAAATAAGTATGATAAAAAGGTTCTCAACATCACTTTACATTAGGAGATTGTGAAGTAAAAGAGTTAGATATCGGTCAAACAATCCTTTGATCATCATCTCCCCATTCCTCCCTCCCCACTAACTACTCTAGCCTCTGGTAATCACCATTCTATTTTTTAATTCTATGAGATCAACTTTTTTAGACTTCATGTATGAGCCAGATCATGCTGCATTTGTCTTTTTGTGTCAAGCTTATTTCACTTATCGCAAGGTCCTCTAGGTACATCCATGTTGTTGCAAGTGACAGGATTTTATTCTCTTTTACCACTAAATAGAATTCCATTGTATATATTGCAGCACTATTTACATTATTCAAGACATGGAAAGCAAAGGTTTTTTTTTTTGTTGTTGTTGTTTACAGCCTGTAATAAAATAATTGCAATATCTGGAATTATTGGAGGTGTATTCCTGTTGCCTACTGTATTTGCTGATCCTGGCTAGTGTCTTCTTTATGATGGTTGTTATATTTGATTGCTTGCTAGCTAAAGTGTTTGAATAATTACTCTGAGACACAGTTTGAGAATGAAAATAAATGTTTCTTTAGAAGATTGTTGTTTTCTTTTGTGAGACACCAGAACTAGCAGTCTAGGACCAAGGCTGAACTGGTTCTTACCATACTCCGACTTTATACTCTTTAGAGTATAAAGCCTGTTTTACCAAGAGCCTTCGTTTTGCTAGTAGCTGACTCTAAGTCATATCCTTCTAGCCTGTGAGTATGCAGAGAGTAGTTATACCCCCTATACACTGGTAACTCCTTTTCCCCTCAGCCCCCAACCTCCTCAAAAGCAGATGAATAGAGATGGATGTAGGGGGAGGGTAGAGGAATGCAGGGCAGTAAAATGGTTGGATCTCAACTTCTGACAACACTTAACTCCCTATCTGATCTTAGAGATCCAGCAATGCCTTGCTTTCTGATAAACCTTTTGCTCCCTTTAAAAAACTTTTTGTTTTCAGAGGGGTTAGAGCAAATACTTAGTCTGAACCCAGAAGCCAAAAGTCTAATAAGAATTGTTCTTCCAATGAGTATTTGATCTCTTATTTCAGACTGACACACTATGGACTGCCATTTGGAATCAGTCCTTGGTTCTCCTTCACCTAAAAGTTTGTGTGGGCAGACTCCTTCGTGATCATGCCTTTGTGGGATGAGTAATAGTTTATAGTAATCATGCCAGATAAAATACAGGATAGATAGCTAAATTTGAAATTTAGATACAATCAAATATTTTTAAAATATATGGTGCAAATATTGCATGTGACTTACTTATACTTTTAAGTTATTTGCTGTTTATGTGAAAATCAAGTCTAAATGTGTGTCCTTTAATTTTATTTGCTAACCCTGGCAACCTTAGTGGTGGCTGGCAGGATAAAAGTTTGCTTCAGGAAGAAGTGTGTTTTTAGCAACTCCACAAGTTAAACACTATAAACTCGTTACAGCAATTAGAGTGATATGCAGTTACAGCTTATGTTTAGGCACCTCAGTAATGTTTGCTTTAAATGGAATCATAGAATCTCAGCATATGAACTTAGAAAATAAACTAATACAAACTATTTATTCTCATAAATACACCATTTTAAGAACTAGATTTTCAGGGGGTTCTGAGTAAAGGCAAAGTAGAGACATTATGAAAGTATTGACATTTGTTAATGCTCCATTAATTAAAAGCATTCCATCTTATTTCTGGAAAAATGATATTGAACCAGACTGAGAAGTAAACAACATTTACTTAAACAGGATTTCAGCAAATTATCAAAGGAATCAATTATAGGAACCCAAATCATCTTCCCTCAAACCTCTTATCATTTAAAACAAACACTGAACAAGAATGCTACCTGATAGGTACAATTCATTTAAATTTTCCAATTGTGTTTGGTGTCTTGTGTCAAGTTTTTTGCAAAACATTTGCTTTTCTAAACATGGTCAAAATTTTATGTCCGTTAGTGAAACTATGTTACATATCAATGTAACATAGTTATAGTCAAATGATCATATTCTCAAAGAGATATGCACATATAAAAATAATAATTTATTAATTATACCACAGTAGTTTCATTTTGTGATATATGAGCTAATACAATTTCAATATATTGATTATTTAAATTTAAGATGACAGCTTAATAATTTTAAAAATTTGTTTCATTTGTATTTTAAATCTGAGTTTATTTTAACTTTGAATTCTTTTGTTTAGTCTCTGTTTTACCACATGCATGAAGTAATTTTTCTACCAAAAGACTCTAGCCCCTCATTCACTTTGCCTTTGCATTTACCACTACAGCCTTCATCTTTGCATAGCATCAAATTAAACATCTTTGCAGCTGGTCTCCGTGTCCAGAACACTTACGCAGATCGTTAACAAAAAGAGCCAAAACCCAGGAAGCTTTGGACTATCCTCAAAAATTTTTAAAAGTCTGCCAGACTTCCTTTGAAACATATTTTGCTTTATGTTTTAGAAAGTTCTTTTTCTATTGCCATGTTTGCCCTTAATAATCCAATTACCGATATCCCATTTCTTTGTATAAAGTAATTGTTTATAACAAAGATTGAACAGAGTAAAAGAGAGCTCAAAATAAACATAGGCTTAATTTTAGTCCAATTCCTGCTTCAAGTTTTTTTTTTTTTTTTCCCAGCTGACAAAAAACTAATTATTCTTCAGTGAATAAAGAAGGAAAGTCTGGGTGTTTTTGTTCTCAAGTATCAGTGCTTGATTATCCCTAAAAAATTGCAATGTCTCTAAAATACATTCAAGATGACACTATCTGAGGCTATATTCATTAAGATATACATTTCAGCTACCATAAAAACATTGCAAATATTGTAATAGTTGCTATGGTTTAAATGTGTCTTCCAAAGCTTGTGTGTTGGAATCTTAATCCCCAGTGCAATTGTGTTAAGAGCTGAGACCTTTAAGTGATGATTAGACCATGAGATGAATTAATACCATCATTGTAGGGGTGGTTTTGTTATATCAGGTGTGGGTCTGATAAAATAATGAGTTTGGCCTCTGTGCCCTCCACCCTCTCTCTCTCTCTGTGTGTCTCTCTCTCTCTCTCTCTCTCTCTCTCTCACACACACACACACACACACACACACACACACACACACACGACACACTCTTTCTCTCTCTCTCTCTCTTTTTCTCTCTCATTCTTTCCTGCCCTGCTCCCTTTCCACCAAAGGATAATGCAGCAAGAAGGCCCTTGCCCGATGTGACCCTTCAATCTTGGACTTCCCAGTCTCCAGAACCATGAGCCAAATAAATTTCTGTTCACTGTTCCTAGATAACCTGTTGTAGTATCACAAAATAGACTAAGACAATAGCTTAAGGAAAATACATTTTTCTTTCCTTTCAAAATTGAAGGGAAGTAGCCCATACCTGATATTAACTGCACATTATCAACAAGCTCAGGTCCTTCCCCTTTTTGCTTTACTATCCTCAAAATATTCTGTTCCCAAAGGGCTTTGACAGCTCTCACTACCACATAGAGATCTCAGCAACCGAGAAGATAAAATGGGCAAGGGGAGGGCATGTTCTTTTACTTTAAGGGCTGAATCCAGAAGTTATAGCTTTACTGCTCATATGTCACTGAGCAGAACTTAGTCATGTGGATAAACTTAGTTACAATGAGCCTGGGAATGTCTTCCGCTTGGTAATCATTTGCACAACAAAAAATCAAGTTATTCTGTACTAGAGGGTAAAGGGAAGTGAATATTGGAAGATAATAAGCACTCCCTAGTATGATAACCATATATCTTTACTTCATTTGTTTAAATTTATCAAGTATTTATTATTTATTTATGTGCCTAGTATAGTGCCAAATAGTTGAAAAAACACAGATCAACAAAATACATTCTTATTCCCAAATAAATATTGCGTCTGTCCTGTCAGTGAAACAAAAACTCAAATAAAAATGCAAATAAATTATGTTATGAACTAAATTGTATATTAAGAGATTATAATGGTAGAGGACATAGAGTTTTGAAGGAAGAGTAAGATTAGCCAAAAGAAGAAAAGAGAATAAGGTATTCATGGCAGACAGATCAGAAATTAATTATTTGAGAAGAAAAATTAGTTTGATTTAAGAACTTAAAGGTTAGTGAGAGCAATAGCAAGAGTGTCCAAGATGATGATATAAAACATTTCTTATGTTTTCTTTTGACATATACACTAATCAAATGAAGTAAATGGGTTAAAACATGGTTTAAAGCAAAGAGATTAAAGATCAAATTGAAATGTTCTCTGCTTTTCTGGCATACTCTGTCACCAAATAACCTACATATTTTGCTCTCTTAATATATCAGTGATGTACATTAATCATATAAGTATATATACCCATACACACAAACCAGTCAAAATATAATAACAGTTGCAATTTCCAAAATAAATTATGTATATGAAAGTTTGAATAGATTTATTATTTAAATACGTTTAAAAAGATGTATCAACAATTAGCCAAATTTTAATTTCAAAAAAATCAAACTAGTAATTAAATAAAGGATAATCATATTATGATTTTATGACAGCTTAGCTGAAAAAAATCACCTTTTAATGTATATATAGTACAGCAATACTTGTTAGATCCAAAGATGTATAATACATGTGGCTGTGAATGCAGAGTTTCTTATTAATCCACTGGGATGTAATGGAACATTTGGTCCTCATGGAAACATCTTGAAGTGGTAATTTACTGTTCCCACTGAAGCTATAAAGAAAAGGTGCAAAATGCAATTCCATATAAGCAGAAGAATCAAGAGATAATACAACTAATATAAAGTGAGGAGAACATCTTTAAATGCACTCTTCAATTATCTAAATGTGAGTTAATTCCCACCCAGCAGGAATCATTGTAATGAAAATATTCAAGACTATTTGCAGAGAAAAGCTTAAATGATCTGAGCACAATTTTTTAAAACTTCTCAAAATGAGGTATTAAAATGTATACAAACATTTGAAAACCGAACTTTTAAAGCCTCAACATATTTCTGTAAAACTCTTTAATGATCATATTTCTAAGGTTGATTTCCCTTTCTTTTATTGTTTTTAGATTTATTGCTTTCACCAAAGCTATGAAGAAAATATACAGAATCCAATCCTGTTTAAGGAGATATTTTGTTGTCCATAGATTGATATATGAGGATGGTATATATATTTTAAATTATGAATATATTAAATTTATAATCTTGGCAATTCACGTTCCTAAATCTGGTTGCATATAAAAATGTAAACAGAAAATATTAATGCAAGAATGCAAAAGCAATGAGGTTCTTCCAGCTTTTATTGTCACCTCTTCAATCTTGACTATATGTTAGTTCTGTCTCCATTTCATGTAACTAAACCTTTTTCTTCCTAAGGATTCAACATTGAACGTACAGTTTTAATAAATGGCATCTGTTTTCCCTTTTATTCCCCAATTTCACAAAGACTTCTAAGCTTTTGAAATGTGTGTGTACCTAGGATCTGGAGATCAAAGGCATGAGAAGATATGCCTCTAATATTTATTAGATTTAATTGCTTAATAACCATTTTGGACAAATACAGAACAAATTGCTTTCTTATTGACTAATTTATTTTAATTGCCCAATTTTAAAATTATGAGATATCTTTAAAAAATATTTAAATAAGAAAACTTAAAAAGTAACTTCTAACGTTTATGCAACACATCATCCTATTTTTAAAATTTAGTATTCAATAAATTAATCTTCATTCAAGTTGATCTGAATGTGTTCATCTTTATGCATGTACTAATATATAAAAAATTACATAGTAATCTCTTGGTATCCATGGGGGATGTTTTTTCCTGGAACTCCTGTGGATACCAAAATTTATGGATGTTCAAGTCCCTTGTATAAAATTTTGTAGTATTTGTATATAACATATGCATATTCTCCTATATACTTTCCATTATTTCTAGATTACTGATAATACCAAATGCAATGTAAATGTTATCTACATAGTTGTTACACTGTATTGTTTGGGAAATTATAACAAGAAAAAAACTCCGCATGTTTAACACAGATGCAATGCCTTTTTTAAAATATATTTTTGATCCCTGGTTGGTTAGACCCACAGATATGGAGGGCCAACTATTTATTACAAAAGTATTGAAAGCAGTAGTAGTTACCAATGACTGGTTAACTAATTGATTAATGTTTTTAACAATTACTTAATGTAGCCTAAATACCATATTTCATCAGTTCTAATATGCAGATTCTTTCACATTTTAATGTCCTGCAATTGGGAGCATCCCAAATTAAGACAGATGATAGCTTAGATTTGATTAATTATGATAAATGAAATGAACAAGCTTTTTTCAAGACAAAGGTAGATGTAACACTTCATAATAAATTAAATATCTCTGAAAATTATCCATTCAAATTACTCTTTGCTTATAAAATTTCTGTTAACATAAAAATATTAAAGCCAGCTGCAATAACTTATTATTCACACCATTTTAAATGCCAAAAGTCCACTTAAAATCTGACATATATTGCAATCAGTATTTCCAATTAATGGAATACAGGAGTGATACATAATTTAAAACACTTGAACTTTTATACAGTAATGGGATACAGATTGTAAAGCACATTTATATATGTTATAATCACACACAGGTTTTATCATGGTAAGAAAATACCTAAAATTGTGAATTATTTGTAAAAAGCATAACTTCCTTAAGAATTCCATGTTTTCTTATATACCCCACCCTGTTATATTGGCTGAAAATGGAAATCAAGGACTCCTTCAGACATGCTTACTGGTGATTTTATTATACACATATTTACTCATTGTAACATGGTGAAAAGCACATGCCATACCATTCTCATAATTTTTGTTTAAACAAGTATCAATATTGACTAATTGTTACTGCACACATGTGTTCAATGTAGTATTGTGCTACACAAACTTCTAAAAAATAAGTAAGATACAGTCATGATAAGCCTTTATGTTGCCCAATGTAGATAAATGGCATAAAAGTAGCAGATTACAACTACCAAAATATAAATAGAATTATAAAAATCTAAATGGAGATCCAATAGAGGAAGAAGTGATATCTCTTTAGTAAATTAAGGAAATGTTTCTAGAGACTGTAACATTTCAGTAGAGGCTTAAAAAGTAAGTCGACACTAGTCATGGGAGGAAGGGAGAAAATTCGTACTAGAAGGGCATGAACCTTGAGCAGGGGCACAAAAATGATAAGATCGTTCTTGTTCAACAAACCAAAATTTGCTCTGTGTTGCTAAGACATGAAGTGAAACTAGGGAACCTGTGGAACATGTAATGGTACAGAGGACCTGTTACGAATGCTCTGCATGTGATGCTGAGGAACCGGCATGGCAGAAGTGGACAAAAATACAGGTGAAGAGAAATGCCAGGATAGTGCAAGATAAAAGATGTCAAAGGAAGGATTATTTGAAGGGGAGGGTGATGTTATCAAATGCTACAGAAAAAAATAATTGAGACTATGGATATCTGAAAAAAAAGGTCACTGGCTTATAATGTCTGTGTTCTCTTACAGAATATTCATAGTGGAATATTTAATACAAGGGGTAATAGAGTGAGAAACTGTCAATAGAGAATATAAAGGACTCTTTTAAGAAATTTAGAAAAGGAAAAATGGCTAAATCTTACATTTCCACATTTCTTATTATTTTGTTGATGGACTGTTATTAAAAATACCAGCATCCTATTAAAAATAATACTAAGTTATATCTCTCAGTCCTAGCAGAGATTCATTGATGACAAAAAAAAAACAATTTGTACTTTGCTTTGATAATTATTATATAATTTCTTCAGCACTAAAGAAGCTGTAAAACATGTAATTGCACTTTACTGTAGGGTAAGATGCAAAAATGGTCAGCAAAAGATAGTAGTTAAATTTGACCAATTTGCAACTATACAACTGCTGAATATTTGTCATTTTTTAAATAACATATGTGATAACAAATAACAAAATAGTAAAGGTTTATTATAGTAAAAGAAAAATACATAGATGAAAAGAGTAGGAAAAAAACACTCATAATTTAAACATTCAGAGAACACTTTTAATATTTGGCAGTTACAGCCTGTCAGTTGAAAGAAGAATAAGCATGTAGACATTTTAGGATCCCACCTATGTCACTGAACTATTTGTGTCACTGAACTATTTGTGCAAATTGCATGGTTTCCCAAAGCCTCAGTTTGTCCATCTGTAAAGCAAAATAACAATGCATGAGATTGCTGTGAGAATCAATTGAGTCATACACATACATTTCTTAACAAAATACTTGACACATACTACTTAATGGATGTTAGCTAAGTGTTTATGAATGTGGATGTTTTATATGCATACATAGCTCACAGGGAAAAGTGAAGGGATCATATTATCGGGATAAACTAAAAATATATTTTTGTTTTTACATTAAACTGAAAACATATTTTTACTTTTATATTCATCAAGACAAAGCATTAGCAATGTTTTCTATAAAAAGCCTGATAATAAATATTTCAGACTTTAAGTGCCACCTGGTCTTTATTAGAGCTACTCAACTCTGTCATTGTAACACAAAAAGAGAACCTGATGACACTTAAATGTATTGGTATGGCTATTGTTTAATAAAACTTTATTTGTAAACACCAGCAATGGGTCATATTTGGTCCACATGTTGTAGTGCAGTTTTCCATCCAGAACATGACGTTTTCCTTTTTAAAATTACAGTATTTATAATGTGTTTAGCTAACATCCAAGTCTTGAACATGGAGTATTTGCACACAACTTGTACACATCCTGGCATATACTTTAAATCATCTCTAGCTTATTAATGATATTGAATACAATGTAAATGCTAAGTAAATAGATCTTATACTGCAATTTTTTATATTACTTTTCCTTGTTACAGTTCAGCTGCTTCTTATTTATTTTCTAATTTTTTTTTTACTCACAGCTGATTGAATCCATGGATGGAGAATGCATAAATATGGAGGGCTGACAATACTGATAATTTTTTTTAAGTTTTTATTTTAGGTTTGAAGGAACATGTGAAAGTTTATTGCATAAATAAACCTGTGTCATGAGAGGGGGATTGTTGTACATATAATGACATCACCCAGGTATTAAGCTCAGTACCCAATAGTTACATTTTCTGCTTCTCGCCCTCCTCCCACCTTCCTTCCTCAAGTAGACCACAATGTCTGTTGTTTCCTTCTTTGTGTTCATAAGTCCTTATCATTTACCTCCCACTTAAAGTGGGAACATGTTGTATTTGATTTTCTGTCCCTGCATTAATTAGCTAAGGATGATAACCACTAGCTCTATCTGTGTTCCCACAAAAGACATGATCTTGTTCTTTTTTATGGCTGCATAATATCCCATGGCGTATTTGTACCACATTTTTTTTTTTATCTATTCTGTCATTGATGTGCATTTAGGGCGATTCCACATCTTTGTTATTGTAAATAGTGCTGCAATCAAAATATGTGTTTATGGCAGAATGCTTTATATTCCTCCAGTATAAACCCAATAATGGGATTGCTGAGTCAAGTGGCAGTTTTCCTTTTAGCTCTTTGAGGAATCTCCATACTGCTTTCCACAATGGTTGAACTAATTTACACTCCCATCAACAGTGTATAAGATTTATCTTTTTTCTGCAACCTCACCAGCATCTGTTATTTTTTGACCTTTTAATAATAGCCATTCTGACTAGTGTGAGATGATACCACTTTGTGGTTTTGATTTTTATTTCTCTGATGATCAGTGATATTGAGCTTTTTAAAATATCTGTTATTTTTTTTAACCTTTTAATAATAGCCATTCTGACTAGTGTGAGATGATATCTCATTGCAGTTTTGATTTGCATTTCTCTAATGATCAGTGATATTGAGCTTTTCTTTTTTCATATGCTTGTTGGTCACATGTATGTCTTCTTCTGAGAAGTGTTTGTACATGTCCTTTGCTCACTTTTTGATGGGGTTGTCTGCTTTTTTATTGTAAATTTGTTTAAGTTCTTATAGATCCTGGATATTAGGATCTATAAGATCCTAATATCTATAACCTTTGTCAGATGCATAGGTTGCAAATATTTTCTCCCATTCTCTAGGTTGTCTGTTTACTCTGTTAATAGTTTATTACTTTTGCTGTACAGAAGCCCTTTAGGTTAATTATATCCCACTTGTCAATATTTGGTTTTGTTGTGTTTGCTTTTGGTGTACGTGTCATGAAATCTTTTCCCATTCCTACATCCAGGATGGTATTGCCTAGGTTGTCTCATAGGGTTTTATAGCTTTGGGTTTTACATTTAAGTCTTTATTCCATCTTCAGTTGATTTCAGTATATGGTGTAACGAAGGAGTCCAACTTCAATCTTCTGAATATGCCTAAACGAACCAATAATGAGCCCCAAAATTGAATCAGTAGTAAACCGCCTACTAAACAAAAAAAGCACAGGACCTGATGGATTCACAGCTGAGTTCTACCATACATACAAAGAAGAGTTGGTACCATTCCTACAGAAACCATTTTGAAAAACTGAGGAGGAGAGACTTCTTTGCAACTCATTATATGAGGCCAGCATCATCTTGATGCCAATAGCTGGCAGAAAAAACGTTTCTTAAAAAAGAAACTCCAGGCCAATGTCCTTGATGAACATCAATGAAAAAATACTCAGCAAAATACTTGCAAACTAAATCCAGCAGCATATCAAAAAGCTAATCCATTATAATCAAGTAGGGCTCTTCCCCAGGATGCAAGGTTCGTTCAACATATGAAAATCAATTGAAGTGATTTTTTTATTTCAAATGTAAATGCCATTTGAAAAGCAAATGATTTGTTTACCTGTAATAAAAATGACTTTATTTTACATTATTATTGAAATTGTTCTTATTAAATTGTAAATTAAAAATAGCAGAGAGAAACAAAAAAATTACCTGTAACTCTACTTTTCTACGATAACTCTCTGGAAAGTGTTGTCTTAGAAAGCATGTCTTTTTCTTTTTCTCTTTAAATCTCTTTTTATTTTTATTTAATTTTTTTTTTTGAGACAGGGTTTCACTGTGTTAGTTAGGATGGCCTCAATCTCCTGACCTTATGATCCACCTGCCTCGGCCTCCCAAAGTGCTAGGATTACAGGTGTGAGCCACCGTGCCTGGCCAGAAAGCATGTCTTTTTTTTATCTCAATTCTAAATCAACTCCTAGAGCAGTGCCGGGAACATGGTGTCCAGTGAAATCATCAGAAGAATAAATAATATTAATTTTAATGATCATTCTTTTGTAAATTCCTCAATAAACACATATATACACATAACAGATGCTTTATAATTTAAATTTAATTTAAAACATTGCCTAGATTAATTTTTGCCTCCAAACACATTGCTCCCACTTCCCTTCTCACCTAGAGAGCACTTATTGTCCAATACTTTTACCCTCCTCCTAAACAGTACAAGTAAATTTGAATACTTTAACTTTATTTATATCCTTCTCTGCTTATTCCCAGTACATATTATTACTGTTCTTTTGCACAGCTATTGCTCATTTAAATGTACACAAGTTCACTGCTTTCTTAAATCTTTATTCCTTTCTGCCTCTCTACAACTTTCTTTAAGAGGTGGGTGGTGGGGGCATTTTTACTTCTTTCTGCCAATCCTGACATGTTGCACAACCCAGCAGGCCCCATTGATATGGAAAACTGCATGAACAGCAGTGCCATAGCAGCCCTGGGTTCACTCTTACTTTTTGCATTATCAGCTTATTCTGCCGAGGGTCTCCTACTTGTCACATTTGAAGTCTAAATTTCTCTCTTCTCTGCTTGGCTATGCCAAAACTCAACTCCACGTTTAAATGCTCTAAAAGTAAGGCAACATTTTGTACTCTGGGGCTTGTTTTAACCATCTGGAATTCTGTTTATCCTGAAACTTTTGCTTTGTGAAGATTATGATCTTACCAGCTGTTTGATAATTTTAATAAGATGGAAACAGGAGGATACTCATAGAATGCTACAAGTTTATTCTGACTTCTCTCTTCTTCCTTCTCCTTCCTTTATACCCTCACTCCTCTACCCCTAACTATTAGTCATTGCTGACAGTTTGGTAGCTTTTGTTTCTTGTTATTTATTAGCTTTTTGATTGCAATCAGTTTATCCTTGCAATTAGTTTTTCACTTGTAGTTCAAGAATGTTTATGTACAACTTACAAACTCATATTGACTTTATTACTATTTATTTACATGTTTTTACAAAATATTTTATTACTAAAATACTATGACAATCTTTATGCAACCGCTATCAGAATACCCAAGTCTTACAGAATTGTAACATCAGTTTCCTCTATTTATTAAGTGAATAATACAGGTAAATTTGGAATCCCTAATATGTACCATATAGGTCCAGTCCCCATCCTCTACTGTCAAAACAGCTATTGTCATTAAATTTGATATATATCCAGACCAATTTTATTTTACTTTTTACTTTATGTAAGTGTACTCGTAAATAATATTTGGCATTATGTTTTGTGGGCATTATATACTATGCCACATTTTTCATTCTGTTTTTCTTTGTCACTCAATATTATTTTAGTTCTAGCCATGTTGCTAAATATAAATCTTATTTATTTATGTTAATCGCTCTAAAATATTCCACCACCCAAACCTACTATATATATTCATTTCCCTATTGGCAACATTTGCATTGCTTATCATTTTTCACTATTATGTGCAACAAGCTTGCAATAAGAAGTTTTCATTTAGGTCTATGTCAGAATTTCTCTTGGACATAAGCCAAGAAGTGAGATTGCTGGGTCATAGAGTATGTGCATTTTCAGCACGTTTAGGTATTGCCAAACTTCTGCCTACAATACTGCCGTCTGCAGTGCAGGAAATCTTGTTTCCCCTTCCTTGCTCTGTCTGACTTAATATTGAATATCTAAAGAGTGTGAAACATTTTATTGGGAATCTTTTATGTTAATTATCTTTCAGCTTTTCTCTTCTATGAATAATCTTATCATAATCTTCAATGTATTTGGAATTTCTGAAGTATTTCCTAGTTATTATACACATTAAAACCCACTGCTCTATCTTAAATGAATGTGAATACATGCATGATTCTGAACAGTTGGAAAATATTAATTCACTGAATTATACTAATCTTTCCAATGTCAAAGTACTTCATTACACAATATCAAAAGTAATGAAAATAATAATTACACTCTTAAATTAGCACCAATAGAAAAGACTTTTGTTGTTGGGAACCTCTTAAACACACAGGGACAGATATGTTTTCCAAAAATCTATTTTTCATCTGAAATTGTAAATGTTACATCACTGGCCACAATGTCAGTTATTTTCCCTGAAAAGACAGGTCTACTTTTTTGTTTTTGAATTTTGTAGATTTGTCTGCCAAATACTCAAGTATGCCTATTAGTCATTTATTTGAAGTAAAAATTGTGCTCACTTTTAAAGTGGCTAGTTTAGACAGCACATCAGTCACAAAATTGTTTTTCTTCAATACAAACATTGTACTTTATCATAAAACAGAAGGGTTCTGTGTGTATTTTCACTTTGCCATAAGAATATTTAAAAGACCTATTTATAGGTTAAGATTTAATACAATTAATATTTTAGAACAATTAATATTTAGAACAGTTAGAACATCATCACTACAGATATCAGCACATAAAAATAGGTAAATAATAGATTAGAATAGTTATGAAAACGTTTTTAATCTAATGGGTGTCCTATGTAACCATGAAACCTCAGGGGTCTATGAATATCACTCAAATAGATTGACCAAATCTTTTATTAATTCCCCTGTAAGCATACCAAAGCTTTTCAGAGATCACATTTTGAGAAAACTGGTATAAGTGAGATTATAGAAAAAAATCCCCAGTTCTAAATTGCCTGAAACTTTAATGATTTTTTCTTCTTAAAAAATAAAGTATTGATAACTTGAATACCTGGTTTCTAATGGACATTTGCTTAATATTTTTGTTTCTCTCTAAACACTGAGAGAAATTTAGCAGCTTAAACAAATCTCCTACTTGAAGATCCTTAATTTAGGAACCCTATCAATTTGACCCTTTCATATGTATATTGCCCATATATATTTTGGGAAAGTTGTGTTCTTTTGTTTTCCAAAACTAGCAGAAGAAAATTCAAAAGATTTAATAACAGTTTGCCACATTAGGATGCCATGTGCAATTTTGTCATAAGACAGTTTATGAGTAAGTTTTATCTTGGATTTAGCAAGCTCTTGTTTATAAAAGATTACTTTTTAAAAGACAGAGGTCATTTCACTCGTTTCCATTTGTTGGAGTGGAAGCCTGGAGTTCTCTCAAGAATTTTGGCCGTAAATGGTAGGAGCTCTCCTTTGAAGCTCTCTTTCCAACACACAAAACCAATGCCAGCTCAGACCATTGACATTTTAGAGAAGAGATGTTTTCAGACTTAAGATAGGTGCCTGAATGTAGTATGGAAAAGATCCTCATATGCTATTGGGGTTGTAATATAGGGGGAATAAAGGTCAGGGGAAAATCTCTAACAGATTTTGGATTTTTGTACCCTGAAACTCCATGTCACCGTATTTAAACAATGAGATAATAGTCTGCCCTAAGAATGGCAGATCATAAAACAAAAGAACTTTTCAAAATTGCGAAAGAGCATGAGGAAAGATATCAAAAACTATTTTTAAGTGACAGTGCTTTAAAGATGAAATCTTAAGTATGAAATTAAATCTGGCTAATAAATATATTTCACATTTTAGTGATGTTTTTCTAGTAAACTTTTTATAATGTGCCTTACCTTTTTTCTTGAATAAATAAGTATAATGGTTAAAATGTACTTTTAAAACATCCTGGTTTTTTTTCTTTAATTTTTATAGAGTTGAATCTTACTGTAGGGTCCAAGGGAAAACGTCCCCTTTGCCCTCTGAAGGTTCCCTGAAAAGCAACCAATAAAAAACAAAAAAGATTAATAGGGAAAAAGCATACAAAATTATTTAATCATAATTTTACATGACACAGGAGCCTTCAGAATGAAGTCCTAAAGATACGGAGGAAACTGTCCACTTTTGTGCTTAGGTTCATACTGTGCTTAATACAGTATGTACAGCCATGCAAAAATATGATTGGGCAAAAAGGTTATGATCTAATGTTAATAGACTGAGTTAGGAGGCACAGCAAGACTTGTGTGTCTGGATTCTTTTCCACTCTGGGCAGCATTCTGGGTGTGGGTCCAGACTCTCTCTGGAGTTGGGGGGGTCTTATGAGCTACAGTCAAAAAACGTAGGTCAGATAATTTCTTTATGACCAGTTTTACACAGAAAGATGAGAGGAACATTAGAGTCAGAGTATTATTTTTGAGTTTCGTGGCTGGCTTGGTGGAAAAGGAGTTCTGGTTCCTATGATTTGCCCCAGGGAAGAGGGAATCTAGTTGCTCTCACTAGCCTCCTGGGAGAATGAGGGGTAGGAGACAGGAGGACAGGAGAAGGTCAGAGAGGAACTTTTGCTTTGAGATTATTTCAGAGCCCTTCATTTGGGGTATAGTGCTCTAAGCCCCAACAACATTACATTTAAGGAGAATGTAGTTTTGAGTAGCTGGGAGAATTACAGAAGACAACCAAAACATTTGATTATTGTTTTGCCTATGGGACAGGTCATCAACTACAATTGATTTATCTGAACTGTATAGGCCTACTTCATAGTAGTTTGGGGTAAAGTAAACTTACGCAATTTAATAGTGTCTTCCACCAGAGCTTGCTTGGCAGACCTTGTGGCTCATTCCCCAAATTCTTACTGCTGCTGTGAAATTCTCATTTGGCATAAAGGTGGTCTTGTTTAAATGATACTGAAAGTAACTTCACAAACTTCTATGCTGGAATCACCATCACCTTCCCCTTTTAAAGATGACCTCCAAGGACTATTATTAAGAAAAATATTTGTGTTTGTGTCTATGCAGCTAAATATGTGTTTATGTGTTCAAATCAGAGTCACCCAGCTGCTTCCTATAGTGACAAAGACCTGAGATTACTTTGCAGTCTAGGAATAGATCTTCTGTATCTTCAAAAGAACATTTTTCAAATGTAAGGGTAGGGAAGGTTGAGAGCCCATTCGTGAGTCATAAACCCAATTTAGTGGGTTCTAATTACATATTTTAAATAACATAGAAAATAAGTGAGAAAAAAATAGAGAAGTAAAAGTATAAGAATACATGGGCATGTAGTAAGAAAATATTTTCATAAAACTTCTTCAGATTGTGTTTGTTTGTCCACATATAAACAATTGCATATTTGGGTATGAACTGAGTTGTGACATAAAGTGTATTAAAGGATGTGGGACATCCTTCAAAAATACTTTAAAAACAGTGTTCTAAGGAACCATTTTAGTAATCCTTTTATGTGTGCATAAATAGGAAAAGGCATTTATTACTCTCGAATTAGTAATAGAACCTCTTTATTTCTGTCCCTGTTCTTAGATGCAGAGCCCTAGAAAAGGAGGTAGGCCCAATGCCATGTTGAACAATGTCGTTCTTCTGTACAGGAGGTGACAAAAACCCTAATACCTGTTTTCTAAATTTGAGGTGAGTTCAAGCCCAGTTATAGGGAAGAATAAGAAAGTATAATAAAAACAAAAACTAAAATTAATTGAAGAAAGAAGATTAGAGACTGGAGCCTTGTCAACTGAGTTCAAAAAGAAGGCCTTAGAGTTGACAGGATAAGCTTATCTTGACATCACAGCTGATTGATGTTAGTTGTCCCTTTGGCCCCTCCACTCTTTTGTATATTTGTTTTTTCAATAGACATTTATTTAGTGCATAATTTCTCCCCAGGTATATATTTACAATGCTATTCACATGGATGAATAGTACAGATATAATCACTGTTTATACAGAGGTTTTCTTAGTTCATTTTGTGATGGTATAACTGAATACCACAGTCACGGTAATTTATAAAGAACAGAAGTTTATTTGGCTCACCATTTTGGAGGCTAGGAAGTTCATGAGCATGGTACTAGTATCTGGCAAGGGCTATCCCATGGCATAAGGTATCACGTGGTGAGACAGAGAGAGAAAATGGGGGCCAAACTTATCCTTTTATCTGGAGCTCACTTCCAAGATAATGTCATTAATCTACTCATTAAGATCATTAAGTTGGAGCTATCATGATTCTCATGAATCACCTTTTAAAGGTCCCACTTCTTGATACTAACACAACGTCAGTTAAATTTCAACACGTATTTTGGAGGAGACATTCAAATCACAACAAAGGATACTCTAGTATGGAGGATAGACACTGAACAACTTAAAAAGCAAATAATAACAAATACTATGAAACAAAACAATATGATTAAGAGAATAGTGAGAGTTATGGATGTGATATTGGCAATCATGTCTGGCTGTAATGCAGAAGTAATTTTTAAGCCAGATCTTTGAATTATATGAAATCAATCTTAAAGAGAAAAAAAGTGCTTGGAAAAAGGGACATTGCTTCAGGTAGAGATGAATATATTAGCAAAGGATTTGAAATGACAAGACTAATAACATAAGAGAATTAAAATGAGATGTATGTGGATGAAACTTAGTGCAAGACAAAAGAAGGCATGGAAGTTGATGGTGGCCAGGCCATGCATTCAATTAAGTATTTATAAAGCTCTTACTTAATGTCAGACATTGTTCTAAGTGTTAGGATACAGCAGTGGGCCAAAAATTCAAGTCTTTTGGGTTATTGTTATGGAGATGAATATAAAATAAGCAGATTAAAATTGAATTGCAACTTCAGAGAATAATAATTGTATTTAAGAAAGTAAAGCAGGTTCTGAAGATAGAGAATGACAGGATTTTACTTAAGAAACATTGTTTGGAGGCTGGGCAGTGTGGCTCATGTCTATAATTCCAACACTTTGAGAGGTCAAAGCAGATGGATTGCTTGGGTGCAGGAATTCAAGACCAGCCTGGACAACAGACGTCATCTCTACAAAACATTGTTAAAAATTAACTGGGTGTGGTGGTATATACCTGAGGCAAGACTGCAGTGAGCTGTGATTGTGCCACTGCATTTCAGCCTGAGGGACATAGACCCTGTCTCAAAAAAAGAAAAAGTAAACATTGTTTGGAGCAGGCCAGTTTGAGGAGGTAATGTTTAAAGATAAGTAAACTGAGAGAATTATCCATGTAAATGACCATGAAAAGAGATTTCAAGATAGAAGGCATAGTAAGTGCAATGGAAATAAGGTAAGAACAGCCTCACTTGAGAGGCAACAGGGAGGCTAGTGTGACTGGAATTTAAGATATAGCCATGGCCAAGTCAGTCATAGTCTTATAGGCCATAGTAATTATTTGGATTATATTTTAACATGTTGAAATTCCATGGGATGATTTTCAATGAGATAGTGAAATGGCCTATATTCTAAAAGGATCACTTGAGATGCGTGCTTGACAATGGAATGAAGGTGAACCCGTGGTCCAGCCAAGAAATGACGGCAGTTTAGACCATGGTGATGGCATGAAGATTAGAATGAGTGGTGAAATTAAGCATGTATTTTAGATGTAGAGGGAATAAAATTTTGTAATATAATGATAATAATAAGGAGTATGAGAGGTAGAGGAGCTGATATCTCTTAAATTACAGACTTGAGAAACAGCCAGAAAGAATGAAAGAACAAATGAATGAAGGAAAGAAGAAAGAAAGAGAGAGAGAGAGGGAAAGAAAAGAAGAAAGAAAGAAAGAGAGAGAGAGAGAAAGAAAGAAAGAAAGAAAGAAAGAAAGAAAGAAAGAAAGAAAGAAAGAAAGAAAGAAAGAAAGAAAAGGAAAGGAAGGAAGAGAAGAGAAGAGAAGAGAAGAGAAGAGAAGAGAAGAGAAGAGAAAGAGAAAGAAAGAAATCAAATAAAGAAAGAAGAAAAAGGAAGAAATAGAAAAGAAAAGAGGAAAGTGCTATTTAGGTTAGAAGATGGGAGGTTTGAATTTGGAATATGTGTGGATAGGAAAAAGGAGAATTCTGCCTAAGATGCCAAGGGGAAGGCTGAGCAGTAATTGGAACATGGTTCAGGAGTTCAGAGAAGAGGTAAATCCTGGAGATACTAAATTTAAATCGCATAGATAGGACTGAACTCACAAGAGCTAATGAAGAGAAGACTAATTAGGTGTGATCCCAATGGGGAGGTTGGGGAGGATGAAGAGGCTCTGATGAAGAAGCCTGAGAAGGAACCGCCAATATGGTCAGTGGGAAATCAGAAGAACTTGAAGAAAGGCTTTGGAGAAAGTAGAAATGATTAGCTAAGATGTCACATAAGTAAGGTATGAGTTCAAAATTATGCGTTAGATTTGGCAAAGTAGAAGTCAGTGATAGGAAACAAAAACTACATTTGTATTGCTTTCCTAGAATCTCGAGTTTTATTACGAATGAACTCTTAGGGAGAAACTGAAAAAAAAAGGGTATTCAAATGTTTGCTGACTCATAAGCAAAGTCAAGCCACTTAACTATGAATGAGATTGGAGAAAATCAGTGGTATAGATTGCTAGTTAACTATTATAACTTCCTGTAACAAACATGTTTACACTCTAAATGAGTTAAATATTTTACAGGACATATTTTATCAAAAGCCATTTCCTGTGACAAACCTTAACGGTTTTAAAGTTTACATTCACTGTCTTTGGAAACAGTAAAGTAACCCTTTTAGCATTACTTGAGAGTTCTTAGCAAATACACTTAGACACAAACAACTCTATGAAATTAGGTATAGAAAATATAAATTTAAATTGAATTTTATGAAAAATAAATATATGTGATGATTTGAAACATTTTTCCTTATATAATCATACCAGATATATACTCTAAGTAACAGCACTGTCTTCTCCAAGCATCTCTGTCAAGATCCTTCAAATTTTATTAGAAGTTTCGGATCCATGTTAATCGAAGTCTCTTGTCTGTGGCTTCAAGTCCAATTTTCAGTCAAGGATGAATTTGTATTGCAGAAGATATAAAACTCTTTTCCACATTAGGGAATTTGCCAAGAGAAGTTTCCTTTGAGCAGTGCAAACAAGAGCTTAACTGGAAAAGGATCAAAAGGAACAGAGGAGAAGAGGAGGTAGAGTCAATGATTACCACATCTTTTGAAGAGTTTTTCTTTCAAGAGAAACAAAGGATACGTGGGATCAAGAAAGTTTTTTGTTTTTGATTTTGCTTTTTAAGATGGAAATACGACAACATGTTAATGAAAATGATCATGTAGATGGAGAACACTGATATAAGACAGAGTGGTTAAGGGGGAAAAAGTCCTTGATTAGGTGAGACAACATGGGTTCCAGTGGGCAAAGTGTGGGAAGTGTGGGTGGGTTTAACCTTAGCATAGAAAGAGCAGATTTAACCTTTGATCAAATGAGACTTTGTACAACAGGATAAGGAGTTTGAATTTCACAGACCAGAAATCAGGATGAATGTCAAGAACATTCATCAGAAAGTGTGATGTCAGTTTTGGAATATTAAGTTACTATGTAGCTTTTGGTAATCAAAAGTAATCCAGAAGCTAACAACTAGGAAGTGATTGTGAGACAGAGCAGAAGAAAATGCCATCTGCAATGAGAAAGTAAAGAAAATCAAAGGTCAGGTGTTGAATGGGACAGCCACATAGAGGCTGATATTGCCAAGAATGATGACATGCTTTGGGGAAGACAATGTGTTTATAATACAAAAGCTTACTGAGTGAAATAAGAATGAGAATTGGTAGGTGACATAAATAGGAAGGTTGAGAGCTTAAGAGGGTAACATAGCAACCTCAATCTGATGGGAATGTTTTAAGATGGAGTATATGTAATGTTGTGAAGGACTCCTCCTAGCTCAGAGGTCAAGTGCTTATCCTAAAGAAACAAAATCCAGAACATGGCAGTGTCAGTTGTATTCCTGGTGGGCAGGGGGAGCAACTCTGTAACCCTAGTTAGAGATCTGGAATGGGAGGGGCATTGCTCATAAATGGAACAGAGTGTCCAGTAACTTCTAACAATAAGTTTCAATAGTTAATAAGCATGACAATGATAATTAAGTTTGTGATAGACCACGAAGCCCATATATCCAATGCTGTGGAAATATTTGGGTTGAAAGGAAACCACAACAAAAACATACTTTCTTTTTTTCTTTTGACAAGCTCTGGTTCTATCACCCAGGCTGGAGAGCAGTGTTGCAATCTTAGCTCACTGCAGCCTCTGCCTCCCTGGTTCAAGTGATTCTCATGCTTCAGCCCCCTGCATAGATGGAATTATATGCATGTGCCACCATGCCTAGATAATTTTTGTATTTTTAGTAGAGACGATGTTGCACCATGTTGGCCAGGCAAGTCTCAAATTCCTGGCCTCAAGTGATCTACCCACCTTGGCCTCCCAGTGCTGGGATTACAGGTGTGAGCCACCTTTCCCAGCCCACACTTTCTTAATAGAGCAGATGAGATCTTTAGTTATTAATGGATCTAAATAAATGAGATGAGGCAGAATTTCTACTCTAATTTTTTATAGCTTGTCAGAATTCTTACATGTAGATATGAACATATATATTTACTACCTAAAATATTTACAAGGGTCAATAATCCCAATGGGTACATGCTTCTGTCAGAACAGAATCATTTTAATATTGTGCTAAGTAAAATGATTAAGTACTCATTTCATTACCTGTCATGCCACTTATTATTTTTATCAATTTATCTTAAGCACAGATATACACTAATAGATGCTTCCAATTTCTTACTCAAGGACAAGGGATTACTTATTTCAATTTAGGTATCTATAACTAAGAATATTTATCATTTGTACTTTCTCTTTATATATCTTGGGAAAAATACTTACACATCCACTATGAGCTGCTGTTCTAAATTCCAGAAAGCAACTCTTTTTTTATACTGTATTTTGATATGCATCTTCCTCATTCTTCACTTTAGAATATTTTACTATTTTTAATAAGTAATAAAGTAGTTTTAAATTGAACATAGCCTCATTATTCACTGAGTGACATAATTAAATTTAAAATATGCCTTTCTCCCCTAATTGGAGGAACACTGCTATTAATCTCATTGACTTCTAACATGAGACTTTAAATTGATTTAATATCAGCTATGGACAACTGTAAGGTAGATGCAACCAATCAGCTTGAGGAGAACTTTATTTGACGTTCATCTTCACCACTTTGTTCAGCATCATCTTCTTGATGACAAAATGACAATGGTATCTACTAAAAGTACAGAATGATGAGAATCCTTGGAGTCAGTTTATTCCTTTAGGAAGCCAATTTTGTCTCTAAAAGCATATAAATGTTGACTTTTACTTTTTCTTCTACATGTGTAATTGTTAGGTTATAAACTCATTGACGGTAGCAGCAGCCCATCTGGAGCAGCGGCTGATAGGACTCCAGCTGCTGCAGGGGAGGCCTGGCCAGGGCTGCATGGAGCCTCTAGGCTGGGAACAGGTGATCCAGCAGGAGCCCCGTGCCCTAACGAGTTTGTCAGGGTGAAAGCCTGTGCTTCTGGGTGGGAATGCAGCCCAGCCACCATGGCAACTGCTGATCCATGGCTGTAGATTTGGGTATTCCTGTGCTCTCAGGGATCTGAGAAGCCACCTACATCCACAGGCTCAGAAGTGCCTGCTCCCACTGTCTGGCCTCTCCCGACTCCATGGCAAAGCAAAGTTGTGTACATGTCCTAGTAGCTGAGCCCGGATGCTGGTGTAACTTGCCTGGGCGTGTGCATGGTTGGGGTGGCACTCACATACCAACCCCCAGCTGCCTCAGCCCCCTCTGGAAACTGCTTTTGAGGCTGAAACTTTGGTGAATGATGAGCACAGGAGGGAGACCAGGGGATTAAGAGTGGCTCAGCTTGGGACTATGGGTGCTTCTTGGCATGGACAGCCTGAGTGCCATGGACAGCATGTTGATGGCAGCAGGAGGCAGATAACTTCCTAGGCAGGAAGGTGCTGGTCCCTGGTGAAACCCCACCTTAAAGCCAGTGACAGCCTGAAGCGTGGGAAACTAAAGTTCCAGGTAAAGTCTGCCACTCACAGTGAGAACTTTCTTGATGCCTGTTAGCCAATCAAGTGGTGCTTTTTCCATGCCTGCCCATGGACCAATCAGCACACACTTCCTCCTGCCCATGGACCAATTGGTATGCACTTTCTCTATTCTGAGCCCGTAAAAACCCCAGCCTCAGGCAGCCTCAGACACTCATTGGTACTAATTGCCTGTGGCTAGGAGCTGTCACTTCAGGTGTCCTCTCTGCTGAACACTATTCAGTCACCTAAGAAAGCTCTTCTCCACCTTGCTTACTCTCCAGTTGTCCATGTAATCTTGTTCTTCCTGAATGCAGGACAAGAACTTGGGACCTGCTGAGTACCGGGAGTGAAAGGAGCAGTAACGCTTGTCTGGCTAGGTCACCAAGTTACTTGCAGAAACAAAAGGGGCTGTAACATGATAGCCCTCCCTCCGCTGGTGCTGGGCAGCCGCCCCATGCAATGGGAAGTAGTTGCAGGGCCAGGCCAGCCCAGGAGCCACAGTTGGAATGTGACGGAGTGAAAGAGCTGTAACACAAATGGGCTGAAACGTCTCCCTGCCACCTGCCCCCACCCCACCGCATCCCTGCTTGCCTTGCTGCAGGCGACCGGGAGGAGAAAAGAGCTGTGGCCCCCAGACCTTGGGGCTCCCTGAGCCAGGGCTGTGACATGCTGTGGGGCTCTGTAGTTCCTGGCATCTCCGAGCTTTTGGGATCCCTCATGTTCCCCTCATCCAGATGCTGCTGCTCACGGCAGAAGCCGCTTTGGTATGTCTGGTCCAGCTGCAGCTTCACACAGAGCCAGTGCCTGTGCTAGTGCCTGTAGCTTCCTACCCTACTCTAGCAGCTGGCATGCCTGACTGGGCGCAGTGGCCAGACCCTGTGCTTGCTCTCTCACACAGCCCTTACCACTCTGCACCTGGCTCGCCCTTGGCAGGTATGGGACCTGGGCCAGTAGCATGAGCATGGCCTACCAGGCCAAGTAGGCAGAACAAGTCTAGCAACCACAAACAAACCTCAAGCAGGAGCACCACCAACCACAGAGGTTTCTGGCTGGTGAAGCAACACTGAAAAAATCCTGTGTCATTATTTCTCTTATTTTTCTACATGTCAGGGACAATTTATATTCTTCAACAAATCATATGTCACTCACTTATAGAAAATGCAATAAATCCCTACCTCCCTAAAATCTCCTGCCTCCTTTTTTTTTTTTAAATAAGAAATTCTCTGGCCTGGAGTATCTGAAGATTAAGAATCATAGGGTAGATCAGGCTACAAGAACTCAGGACAGCTAATGTTTGGACATTCATTTTTCAGAGCTCATTGTCTGATTGTGTTGCCTTTAACATTTTAGAATGCCAGAGCCAAGGCTCTGGTCCATGAGTCAGAACCAAGATGGGGCTTCTGCTCCTCTCCTGTCAGACATAATTTGTCTCCTGGTTTTCTGCTGGTCTATTCTTCAGCATCATATTTGATATTACCCAGCCTTGCTCCCTGGTTCACCCATTTGGATGTAATCTATTGCCCTGATATTTTAGAGCTGTAAACTCTCCCAGTCCTCCTATAGCATGCCTTCCTTGGCAGGGTCTCGTTTGGAACAAAACTTGACTTTGCTCTTGGCGCCTTTGCCTGGCAAACTTGAGTTTCTGCTCTCCATAGATGGCTTTTCTGAAATATGACCCTGGCTAGAATTGCAGACTTTGTAATTATCTGAAGAGTTTGCCCTCAAGAGGAAGGCATGCTACTAGCAAACCACACAGCAGTTGAGCTGCCTTCTAGAGTTGCATGTACTTCTCTCTAGCTGACATCGTCTTCATTTCTGGCCCGAACTGATCCAGATGTGATCAGTTGCCTGCCATGTGAAAGATATAAAGAATAACTTTATGCTGTGTGTGTGTGTGTGTGTGTGTGTGTGTGTGAACTTAATTCAGTATTTATATGCTGATGATGGACAAAACAGAACTTTTGAAAAACTTTATGAGAACTGCACCAGTTTAGAAGAGCTTCTGCGTCTCTCTCAACTTCCTTCTGCATTCCATTCTGCTTCAATAAAAGTGTTATCCACAAGGCTGCTAATAATGATTTCTCAGAAAATGTAATGGATAGTTGTTGGTTTTTACATCACTCGGATTCTTGAGAATATTTACAAACACTGGCTGTTTTCCCTTTTTTTAAACCTTTTTTAAAAAGGCATCATAATTTCCTATGTCTTTTCCTGTACCTCTGATATCCTTTAAAGACACTTTTTTTTCTATTTTTATTCCTTAATTATTTGGATTCCTAAAAGTTCCACTAAAGGGTCTCTTAGATTCAAATATTATACATAGTCTGAGTAATCTCATTCATTTCCTTGTCTTAAATTATCATCACTTTGCAAATGTGTATCTTCTCCCACACACTTCCCCATAACTGCAAATGCATATATCCAGCTATATTGTGGATATCACCACTTAAATGTTTAAATAAGATCTTAGATAGAACTTCACTTCTCTTCGCAGAACTGCTTTTCCTCCATCATTTCTAACCTCATAATAGCATCATATGCTAGTTGCTCAGACCAGACACCAGGTAATTTCCTTCTTCTTTCCTATCCTGCCCACTAATAAAAACCACATCTTACAAATTTTACTTCTGCAATGTCTAAAATCTATCTTCCTCCTTTTCCTTAACTTCTGTTCACTGACAAACCCAGCCCTCTATCCCATTTGGCCTGAAATACTCCAAACTTTTGATGACTGCTTTCCTGTCAAACCTATTCTGTAGCCAGGTTGATCTTTCTAAATGAAAATGGAAACAATCACTACTCACTTTAAAACTGTGAGCATTTTCTGGTGACTTCAGTATACAGTACTTAATCAGGGAAATAAAGGCCCATCAAGATCCTGCACACCTGTCCAATTTCAACTTAGCACTTTCAACCCTCCTCCAAATTCCATTAACACTCTCTCTAACTTTCGTAGATATATACACTCTCAAGTGTAAACCTTACAACATTGTGTACCCTCTGCCTGGCTCTCACTTCTGCCTTCACAAGCACATACCATCACCCCTGTTTCCCTCTCACTATGCCTGGTTAACTTCCACTGATCTTTCATATCTCAACTTGATTGTGACTTTCCTCATGAAAACTCTTTCACTCATTAAGGCCTATCCTATGTGCTAATAAGCAAGCAGTAATGTGCTTTCATAGAATTTACTAAATAATTGTGGCTTCTTATAAATGAGTGTCTTCCATCCAGAATGTCAACTCAGTGATGGAAGGTACAATGTCTTATTGTTTCACTGTTGTGTTTCTGCCTTTTAGCACAATTATAGATACTACAGACAGCAGAGTTAACATTTTTTTTTCAGTAAATGGAGGAATTGATATACCTCCCTAATTAATCAAGATTTATATGAAAACTTGCAAAAGAGAGTTCCAAAGTCTTTGTTTCGTACTAAGAAAACAAACAAAAAAAGCCAAAGACCGTAAATTACATTATCCTACAAAGCTCTACATGATCTGATCCTCCCATTTTTTACTTATTTTTGATTGTCTTCCTATGATTATTTCTTTTGCTTGTTCCAACAGAGCAGCTTTTGCCTTGTTAACTACGCCTGGCATTGCCTTTATAATAGCCTTTTCTGTTGCTGTTCCCCTAACTGAAATGCTGTCCTAAAGATGTCCACATAATTTTCTCTTCCACAACTTATAGTCTCGACTTAAATCCCAGCATCTGAATGAGGTTTTCCTTGGATCACTATTTAAAGTTGCAACTCATTCCCACCAAACCCCAAACAAATACAGCTGGTGTCCCTGATTTATTTTCCTCATGAACAATTATAAATCTCTGATTTATTGTATTTTGCTTGTTTCCCCTGTTTATTTTCTATTTCCTCCCATCCCTTTATAATGTATGCTCCATAAGAGCAGTGGCTTTGATCTATTTTTGTTCATTGCTCTATCCTCAGCATAGAGCATGCTTGTCCTTGTTAAATAAATCAGTTAGAAATAAATATGCTTGTGGTATTAATTCTATGTTTCAGCTAGACTGGATCATGAGGTGACAGGTATTTGCTCAAATATTATTCTGGTTGTGACTCTGAGAGTGGATTTTTGGATGAGATTAACATTTGAATCTGTAGATTGTCTTCCCTAATGTAGGTGGGGCTCCCCCAATCAAATGAAGCTGTGAACAGAACAAAAAGGCAGTCCCTCTGGTGAGAAAGAAAGCTTTTCGTGTCTGACTGCTGAGCTAAAATATCAGTCTTTTCCCGCCATTAGACTTGAAATGAAACACTGGCTCTTCTTGGGTATCAAGCCTGCCAGCTCTCAGACAAACTATACTACCAGCTTTCCTGGGCCTCCAGCTTGCCAACTGAAGATCTTGGGACTTTTCAGCCTCCATAATAGCATGAGCCAATTTCTTATAATAAATATATATACATACATATATGGATAAGATGATTTTATTTATATTTTTAGATAATTGTATATGTTCTACATATATACATATTATCTAAAAATACATATACATTGTGTTTATTATAAGATCTGCAATTTATAAGAAATTGGCTCACGTGTGTGTGTGGGGGGGGTGTGTGTGTGTGTGTGTGCATGCACATGCAAGCACTTCCTGTTTTTTCTGTTCCCCCTCTGGAGAACCCTAATATAATGCTAATAAAAATAAGCAGCAAGTTAGTAAAACTTTAAATAAATAAATGCAAGATAGTTTTAACCTATATACTTATATGTAGCTATGAACTTTAATGCCTTTAATAATCTCTACTATAATCTCTACTATGTAATACAATTTGTGCTGTTTATTCTACTATTTCAGGAGTTATCACCACATTTTTTTGCTAGTTTCTACTGTTTATTGTCTTACTTTCATTAGGTTGGATTTTATGTGTATTTCCTATTATCCATAGATCACACTGGAGTTCAAGAGATACTTTTATTTACTGTGTTTCCTAAAATCCATGTTAAAATATATTGAGTATCAGTATCTGATAATTATTTATGGTATTGCTGCCTTTACTTTGAAAATCTGGCTTACTGATATATAATTTCCTCTAATTAAAGATAGTTTATTAATATAATTTTAAATATATGCAAAAGAAATAATTTATGTAAATACTATATCAAATGTTCCACTTACCTGAATGTCATCAAATTACTTCCAATAAATGGGCTATTCATGACTTTGGCTATCATTTATATGATTTGAAATTATTATAACGTGTGTTAGTGTTATTAGCAGAGTAGAGACTGGTCTCCTTTCTTTTCTTCCTCATAATCAACATATGGAGTTAATCTTCTTGCCTGAGACCTGCTGTATATCCACCAATCTTCATGATGGGACCAAAAGAGTACCATATGTTTCACTCCTACAAATCCTGCTTTTTATCCTGTTCCATAAAAGGCAAGTAAACAGAACAATAAAGTTTCAAGCCTTGCTGAAACACAACTTAGTTCTTGTCTGCATTAGTATTTATGGCAAATGACACAAAGAATTGGCAGCAAAGGTCATCCATATCCCTACTATCACATATTGTCCTTGAGGAGTAATAAATAATATGTGTATGTCAAAGACTGAATGCACCAAAGCATCTCATTTGGTCTAATATGTTATTTAATATGCATTTGCAGTTTGTAGCTCTAGATTCCTTTGACTGCTACAGTTGGTGCCATGCTCCTGTCTCTTTTTTTTTGAGACGGAATCTAGCTCTGTCACCCAGGCTGGAGTGCAGAGGCACAATATTGGTCACTGCAACCTCCACTTCCTGGATTCAAGCAATTCTCCTGCCTCAACCTCCTGAGTAGCTGGGATTACAGGCGACTGCCACCATAACCAGCTAATTTTTGTATTTTTAGTACAGACACACTTTCTCTGTGTTGACCAGGCTGGTCTCAAATTCCTGACCTTGTGATCCACCCGACTTGGCTTCCCAAAGTGCTGGGGATTACAAGAGTAAGCCATGGTCTTGCTGTCAACATTCCATGGGAGCCAGAGCAACCTCAGGATGGACTGTCTCCGGTGCAGCAAAGCAGATGTGTTTGACTTGACCGTTACCATAATATTCATCAAGAGATGAATGGTTAACAATTGGGCTCCCAAAAGGCTTTAAATATGTGTTTTAAATAAATTTGTCTCTTACCTTTGGCTCAGGCACCTCACTTATAATTAATATTCATCAAAAGAGTGCTGAATCTCCGGAGGCCTATATGAAATGTATCCTTGAGTCTGATGTATTCTACCTTCTTGCTTAGTACTTAGATCTCCTCACTAGCCAAAATCAAGTAGTTACATGCATGCTCACACATGTTAATGTTTGTGATGGAAAAATAACTTTGTATGATCTCTGTATACTTGGCAGATTCTATACCAAAATTTACATTGTTGTGCTCTAGTCCCTTGTACTGAAGAAAAATACGAAATTCAAATTGCAGTGCTGTATTATTTCTCTCAAAGTGTTATCTGTGGGCCAGCTGCATTAAAATAATGCAGAGTATGTCACAAAAATGTGGATTTCTGGAAGCTACTCATGACTTATTGAATCTCTGGGGTAGTTTACAAGAATCAACGTTTCTACCTTTGCCAGATTATTTTTCAGTATACATAAGTCTGAGAAATCTTGGTTTAGAAATGCTTACTATAGACTATACATAAGATTTTTCCACCAGGTAAATAAGTTCACAATTATAACTTTTATTTTCTTGCAATAATTTCAAGGTACAACAAAAATGCTTTTCATTTCAATAAGAAACTATGCAAATATGTTGAAGATTCAAGAACATTGTACCAATGAATAAAGCTATCTTATGGGTCATTTCATATGGAAAATATTGTTTTATGTTTTTGTTTCATAATGTCACTTGTTAATAAGTACAACTGATCGTGTTGTATACTTCTATAAAAGTTGTTTCTCTTGCTCAATGTTATGTGTGCATAGAATTTGAAAAGACTTACATGCATACATGTTCATGTACCTATACGTGTACATGCATAAGAAAACATATATGCACACATATGGGCCCACATGCATGTGTGTATAGACATGAAAACATAACATCCACATACATAAGCATACATACATTTGCACAAATACATGCATACACAGAAATGACATCGTGTACAAAGCACACACTTGCACATGCCCTTACATACATACACATGTATATACATATACGCTTGTGATACCCTTACTTCATACTGGAAACTCTTAAAAACATTATAAGAGTTTAGTTATAATTCATCTTGTTCTTTCTACAGTAATTTGTGACTCTTTGAAGTGTAGAAGATTTTGTCGTGCTAAAAGTGTTTATACTTTCCTCAATCCACTTAGCTAAGACTGGTAATGATTTTATAGATTCTACTTTGAAGACAATTGTAACTGATGCTGTAAAAAATGTATGGACTCTGGGAAAAAAGAATAAAAGTACAAAATAGAGTGATGAAGAGGGTCAGTTAATTTGAGAAATGAAAAGAAAGGAAGATCAGAATAATGAACCTCAGAATGTACAGGCTTAAAACTAAAAGCAACAGATTTACAGTGGGTAAAAGCTCACAGAGAATTCCTTCAAGTGGAAACTTGGAGAGCGTGGAATTTAAAAACTTCATATCACCCTAATTTTTCTTGGAATTAGTTTTCTTTACTTTGGATAATGATTTTTCAAATCTGTCATTTAAAAAAATAAAAGCTCCAAAAAGATTATATAAAAAATATCTATCTTTAAGTGTATATTGATTTCTTCCTAAAAATAAGAACCTCTTATGAGTACATTACATTGTAAAAAATTATTTTTCTTCCCCCCAACTTCTTCCTACCTAGGGTAGAGGTAAAGAAAGAAATGACTTCCTGTTTTATCTACACTTTCTTTACATTGATGAAGACTTGAAAATATTTGAGTATATTTCTGTTAAAATGTTTGAATTCCTAAGTAGAGTATTGAATTTGGAAGATAAAAATCAAGACTTGTTATTCTTTTTTTATTGTAATTTTTTTATTATTAAGCAATCAATTCTAAATCTAAATTTTCTTTTTTTTTTTTTTTT
>NW_016107341.1:5885787-5917995 GCF_001604975.1 Cebus imitator
TTTTTCCTTCAAAGCTGCCCTGCCCAGCAAGGAGGCAGCCTAGTCACTGTCTGCCTGTAGAGGCTTTGCTGAGCTGCTGTGGGCCCCGCCCGAGTGAACTCTCCTGCAGTCCTGTTTATATGGGTGTAGTTAGAACCGCCTTGGCAAGGGTGGCCTGCCTCTGTTGAGGCTGATTCTCTCTGTAGTGGCGGGTTGCCTTGGCAAAGGCGGGCTGCCTCAGCAATGGCGGGTTGCCTTGGCAACGGCGGGCTGCCTCAGCATTGGCTGACTACCTCTGTAGCGGTGGGCTGCCTCGGTAATGGCAGACGCCCCTCCCCCACAGAGCTGGACCGTCCCGGGTTCAGCTGTGCTTGCTGTGAAACTCTCAATCCAGAGAGTTTCTGATTCCTGTTCTTTTGTGGTGGTGGGGCCAGCCGAACCTGATTGTCTGGCTCCCTGCCTCAGAGACTTTTTTTTTTTTTTTTAAGTTCATGTTCCAGTCACCTGTTGAAGAGGCGCCACAGTGTGTGTTTTTTCCCGTGTGACAACTCACTGTGCTGGCTTAAACAGCAACACTGAGATTCGTGGCACTTTTTTTGCCCTGGAATCTACTGTCCTGGCTCCCTGCTCAGTCCCCCTTTTAAACAGACGAATGGGCGACTTCCTGTGGCTCCAATCAGCAGCCAAAAGGGCACCCGGACCAGTGTATTTTGTGCAGAGAACCGCTGCTCTGGGGTGCCGACAAAGCAGCCGCGTAGGGCAAAGCAGCGGCGCCCGCCAGCACAGCGGCACTGGTGGAAACAGCCACGCCGGCGACCTGTGGAGTTCCTCCGCCTGGGAATTGCCTAGTCTGTGGGCAATAAAAATGCGGCGTCCACTCACCCTCTGCACTTACACTGGGAGCTGCAATTCTGAGCTGTTCCTAAACAGCCATCTTGGATCGATCCCCCTCATTGACCGACTTGTTATTCTTCTATAATATCAAAACATGTGAATTGTGGTCAAAAAGCAAGGGCAATCAAAGCCTTTAGTTAAAGTTTAGCAACTACATTGAGAAATGCAGCTATGATTTAAAAAAATTTTTTAAAGCCTACCTATATAAATGTAATTTTCTTACTGTACTATTCAGCATGTTAAAAGAAATCCTATGGGCATGAACTCTTACAAGAAATTTTTAAAGAATTTACAGAAATGAATGGGGGTGTTGATATCATGGATACTTTCAAATCTACCTCTTTGACATAATTTTGACATTTCAGTAGTCTAATTTAACGACTTTAAGGTAATCTTGAATTTATTCTTACTAGCTTCATGATACATTTAAAATGAGGAAAGCACTAGTTACAAGTTATTGTCAGTAAAATTTTCATTTATATGTATTTCTCTTGGTATACTATATTTAAATATTTGGATATTCTAAGGTCCTTCATGTAGGGTCTTAGAATTAAAACTTCAACAGTGTTTTCTAGCTTTTATTGCAGAGATCTTTCACATCCTTGGTTAAGTTTATTCCTATTGTATTTTTTTTGTAACTATTGTAAATAAAATTTCTTTCTTGCTTTCTTTTTGGATAATTCATTAGTGGCATATAAGAATGCTGCTGATGGCTGGGCACAGTGGCTCATGCCTGTAATAGCAGCACTTTGGGAGATCAAGATGGGTGGGTCATCTGCAGTCAAGAGTTCGAGACCATCCTGACCAACATATTGAAACCCCCTCTCTATTAAAAATACAAAAAAAAAATTAGCTAGGTGTGGTGGTGGGCACCTGTAATCCCAGCTACTCAGGAGGCTGAGGCAGGAGAATCACTTGATCTCAGGAGGCAGAGGTTGCAGAGCTGAGATCATGCCACTGCACTCCAGCCTGGGCAACACAGCAAGACTCTATCTCAAAAATAAAAAAAGAATGCTACTGATATTTGCCTGTTGATTTTGTATCCTGAATCTTTACTAAATTCACTTATTTATTCTAATAGCTTTTTGATGAAGTCTTTTTAGTTTTATATATATACATACAAAATCATGTGGTCTGCAAACTGGAATAATTTGACTTCTTTCTTTCCTATTTGGATGCCCTTTATTTCTTTCTCTTGCCTAATTGCTTTGGCTTGAACCATTCTCTGTTGAATAAAAGTGATAAAATTGAGCATTATTTTCTTGTTACATATCTTAGAGGAAAAGCTTTCACCTTTTCCCCGTTCAGTGTGATGTTAGCTGTGGGTTTGTCACATACAGCCTTTATTTTGTTGAGGTATGTTCCTTCTATTACTAATTTGTTGGGAGTTTTTGTCATAAAGAAATGTTGAATTATGTATGTTTATTAATTTGCATATGTTGAACCATCCTTGCATCCCACAGAGTATCCCACTTGATCATGTTGAATAATCTTTTTAACGTGTTGTTGAATTTGGTTTGCTAGTCTTTTTCTGAGGATTTTTTGAAGGAGACACAAATAAAATATTCCATGTTCGTGAACTGGAAGATGTATTAGTCCATTTTCATGCTCTGATAAAGACATACCCTAGGCTGAGTAATTTACACAGGAGAAAGGGTTTAACGGTTGTATAGTTCCATGTGGCCAGGGAGGCCTCACAGTCACGGTGGAAGGTAAGGAGGAGGAAGTCACGTCATACATGGAGGGCAGCAGGCAAAGAGAGAGCTTGTGCAGGGAAATTCCCATTTTAAAATCATGAGATCTTGTGAGACTTATTCACTATCATGAGAACAGCATGGGAAAGACCCACCCCCATGATTCAATTACCTCTTAGTTGGTCCCTCCCACAACATGGGAATTCAAGGTGAGATTTGGGTGGGGATGCAGTCAAACCGTATCATCCTGCCCCTGGCCACTCCCAAATTTTATGTCCTCACATTTCAAAATCAATCATGCCTTCCCAAGAGTTCCCCAAAGTCTTAACTCATTTTAGCATTAACTCAAAAGTCCATAATCCAAAGTTTCATCTGATATAAGGCAAGTCCCTTTTGACAATGAGCCTGTAAAATCAAAAGCAAGTTAGTTACTTTCTAGATATAATGGAGGTACAGGCATTGGGTAAATATAGCCATTTCGAGTGGGAGAAATTGGCCAAAACAAAGGGGCTACAAGCCCATGCAAGTTTGAAATCCAGGAGAGCAGTCAAATCTTAAAGGTCCAAAATGATCTCCTTTGACTCCATGTCTTACATCCAGGTCATGCTGATGCAAGAAGTGGATTCCCACAGTCTTGGACAGCTTCACCCTTGTGCTTCTGTGGGGTATAGCCTCCTTCCCAGCTGTTTTTATGGGCTGAAAAGTGAGTGTCTATAGCTTTTCCAGGCACACAGTGCAAGCTGTAGGTAGATCTACCATTCTTCGGTCTGGAGGACAGTGGCCCTCTTCTCATAGCTCCACTAGGCAGTGCAACAGTAAGGACTCTGTCTGAGGGCTTTGACCCCATACTCCCTTTCTGCACTGCCCTAGGAGAGGTTCTCCCTGAGAGCTCAACACCTGAAGCAAACTTCTTCCTGGACATTCAGGCATTTCCATACATCCTTTGAAATCTAGGTGGAGGTTCCCAAACCTCAGTTCTTGACTTTTGTGTACCCACAGGCTCAACACCATGTGGAAGCTGCCAAGGTTTGGGGCATGCACCCTCTGAAGCTATGGTCCAAGCTGTACACTGGCCCCTTTTAGTCATGGCTAGCATGGCTGGGATGCAGAAGACCAAGTCCATAGACTGCACACAGCTCAGGGATTCTAGGCCAGGCCCACAAAACCATTTCTTCCTCCTAGGCCTCTGGGCCTGTCATGGGAAAGGGTACCATGAAGACCTCTGACATGCCCTGGAGACATATTTCCCATTATTTTGGGGCTTAACATTTGGCTCCTTGTTACTTTGCATATTTCTACAGCCAGCTTGAATTTCTCCTCCAAAAATTAGATTTTCTTTTCTGTTGCATCATCAGGCTGCAAATTTTCCAAACTTTTATGCTCTGCTTCCCTTATAAAACTGAATGCCGTTAACAGCAACCAAGTCACTATTGAATGCTTCACTACTTAGAAATTTCTTCCTCCAGATACCCTAAATCATCTCTCTCCAGTTCAGAGTTCTACAGATCTCTAGGGCAAGGCAAAATGCCACAAGTCTCTTTTGCTAAACATAACAAGAGTCACTTTTGCTCCAGTTCTCAAAAAGTTCCTCATCTCCATCTGAGATCACCTCAGCCTGGACCTTATTGTTCATATCACTACCAGCATTTTTATCAAATTCATTCAACAAGTCTAGGAAGGTCCAAACTTTCCCACATTTTTCTGTCTTCTTTTGAGCCCTCCAAGCCATTCCAGCCTCTTCCTGTTACCCAGTTCCAAAGTCACTTCCACATTTGTGGGTATCTTTTCAGCAGTGCCCCACTCTACTGGTAACAATTTACTGTATTACTCGATTTTTCACACTGCTGATAAAGACACACCCAACTGCAAGTCCATTAAAACCTTTTTCCTGTATAAATTACCAGTCTACAGACTTACTAAAGACTAAAGACTTACTAAAGACTAAAGACTTTAGTCTTTAGTAAAACTTTAGTCTTTAGTAAGACTTTAGTCTTACTAAAGACTTTAGTCTTTAGTAAAACTTTAGTCTTTAGTAAGACTTTAGTCTTACTAAAGACTTTAGTCTTTAGTAAGTCTGTAGACTGGTAATTTATACAGGAAAAGGGTTTTAATGGACTTGCAGTTCCACCTGGCTGGGGAGACCACGCAATCTTGGCAGAAAGCAAGAAGGAGCAAGTCATATCTTACATGGATGGTGACAGGCAAAGAGAGAGCTTGTGCAGGGAAACTCCCATTTTAAAACCATCAGATCTTTTGACACTTATTCACTGTCAGGAGACCAGCATGGGAAACACCCACCTCCATGATTCAATTATCTCTCAGCGGGTCCCTCCCCCAACATATGGGAAGTCGAGTTGAGATTTGGGTGGGGACACAGCCAAACCATATCAGAATTAATATTGCTAAAATGTACATGTTACCCTAAGTGATCTACAGATTTAGTGCAAACCCTATCAATGTCATTGTTCACAGAAATGGGAAAAACAATCTTAAAACTTACATGGAAATGCAAAAGATCTCAGATAGCCAAAGCAATCTCTAGCAAAAATAACAAAGCTGGAGGCATCATACTATATGACTTCAAAATATACTACAAGGCTATAATAGCAAAAATAACATGATACTGGCATAAAAAAAGATGCATAAACAAATGGAACCTGAATAGAAACCCCAAAAATAAATCTATGCATATACAGTCAACAGATTTTTACTAAAGGCATAAAGAACAGATACTGGGGAGAAAAATCTCTTTAATTAATGGTGCTGGGAGAACTGGATATTCACATGCAGAAGAATGAGACTAATTTCTCTCTCTCGCTATATACATAAATGAACTGTAAATGAGTTAAAGACTTAAATGTAAAATCCCAAACTATTAACCTACTATGGGAAAACATGGGGGATATGCTTCATGAAATTGGACTTGGCAAAGATTTTTTAAATAAGACCTCAAAAGCATAGGAAAGAGAAGCAAAAATTAGACATATCAGATTACATGAAACTAAAAACCTCTTGCACAGCAAAGGAAATAATCGATAGAGTTAAAAGATAACTTACAGGTTAGGAGAAAGTATTTGCAGCTTATCCAGCAGGAGCTTCATATCCAGAATATATAAGGAACTCAAACAACTCAATAGCAAAAAAACCAAATAATCAATTTTTTAAATGGGCGAAATATTTCTGAATAAATGTTTCTCAAAAGAAGGCACACAAATGGCCAACAGATACACAAAAAAATGCTTAACATTATTAATCATCAAGGGAATGCAAATGAAAACCACAATGAGACATCACTTTAGTTAAAATTGTTATTACCAGGGAGATTAAAAAATAACAAATGCTGGCAAGGATGTGGAGAAATAGGAATTCTTATGTACTGTTGATGGAAATGTAAATTAGTATAGTCATTATGTTTGTAAATTACAACAGTATTGAGGCTCTCAAAAAATAAAAATAGAACTCCATATGATTTAGCAATACCATTTCTGGGTATATACCCAAAAGAAATGAAAACAATGTGTTAAAGAAATATCTGTAATTTTAAGTTTATTGCAGCACTATTTAAAATGGCCAAGGTATGGAACCTACATAAATGACTGCCTGCAGATAAATGGATAAATAAAATGTGGTGTGTATATATCACATTAATAGTGTTCCATTTTGTGTGAGTATAGGTATACACACACACACACACACACACACACACACACACACACACACACACGTAGTTACAAAACAATGAAATCCTGTCATTTGTGGCAAGTAACATGGGTGAACCTAGAGGACATTATGTTAAGTTAAATTAGCCAGGTATAGAAAGACAAACACTCCATGATCTCACTGACATGCAAAATTTTAAAAAGTTGATTTCATAGAACTAGAGGGTAGAATAGTGGTTATCAGAGGCTTGGGATGGTTGAGGGGAGAAAACAGGAAAGACTGGTTAATGCCTTCAAAGTTACAGTTAGGAAGAATAAGCTTTGGTTTTCCATTACACATTAGAGTGAGTACAGCAAATAAGGCAGTGTTATTTCAAGATGGCTAGAAGAAAAGATTTTAAATATCACTACAAAGAAATAATAAATGTTCAAAGTGATCAATATGGTAATTACCCTGATTTGATCATTATATAATGTATACACACAGTGAGTCATCATAATGTACTTCATAAGTATGTACGATTAATTATGTATCAATTATAAATTTAAAAACTGATAAAGAATTAAAATTTTACAATCTATTTGTCAAGTATTGTAGTTATTTTGTTGCCTGCATTTATCTGATAACAGTCACATAAATATACATAATTTATATATCAAGTTCTCTAAGCAACTTGAAAACATATATATTATTTTGAAGTAAATCACCACTCCCCAAATTATCAAAAACCCATCTCCTTTCAGTTAGCTCATTGTTTGATATTTTAAAAATACCTTATAGGGGCCATACATAATCTAAAAATATTTAATTTTTTTTGTTTCCAAACTATTTTATATTTAATGTTACGAAATTAGTTGATTTAAAAACCCATCTCCTCAGCATTTCATTCATTTGTTGTACTTAAAATTGCTATGCATTCTATTTGGAATAACGATTATATAATCTTGACCCTAGAGTAATGTGTTATAGTATTTTTTTTTCATTTTTGTAGTGCACATTTACATTAAAAAATTATGTAAAGAGAAAAGAATAGTGAAATTGTGTGATTACTTCAGGCATCACAGTTCCTCAGGAAATAACAAATATTCCTTTTTAGTCTTATGAAGTCTGTCCTATTTCCTTGTCTTGGCTTCATGAAGTAATACTTCCTAAATAATACTTCCTTAAGCAACTTGAAGTTTTTAAGAGTTGCGGATAGATTTTACAGAATTGTGGGTACTAACAGTAAATGACAGCTATTGCAAATAACTCATTCTTTCAGATATTGGGGAAAATATTATGATGACATCATTGTAAAAGCCAAAGACTTAATGAGACATAACTATAAGACAAGGGGAAGACATAATGATTTTTAAAATTTGCATACTGACCTGTATATCAAGTAAAGTAATAGTAAAGGACACTTGCTATGATTTTCCATAAAAGCTAATATGGAAATCTATACTATCATTGCCACTTGAGAAGGTGGAAAGACATTCTTGCAATTAGGCATTGATAAATGTCTGCAAATTAGAATGAAACGGCAATTTTTGTCTATAGAATGTTTATCTGCCCTGTCAAATAGTAAGTGAAACATATTCTACTTCTACTTGTCAGAATAATGTTCTTGAATTTCAGGCCATTATATTTTCTGTCTCAAGAAATTTGGCTCCAGGTTTGCTGTGAATATAGTGTAAGGACAAACGTCACTTGAATTTACAGTATAACTCTAATTATGATTTCATTTTATGTGTATGATTATGATGCTAGGAAGATAAGCTTTTGATGGTAAGGTTGTTTTTGAGTTATTGATTTTGCTTATTAGAAAATATATTTTCTATAAGCTTTCCACCTAAAATAGGTGTCTGAACTAAAATTTACTAAACTTCTTGGTGTGTGAGTAAGTGGGGGTGCATTTGTGTGTGTGTATCTGTTTGCCTGCCTCCAACAAACAATGCAATTTTGTTAGTTTACTTTTGAAGGATTCAGTAGTAACAGATTATAGCATTTCTTATTTGTATTTTTACATTGCTATTGTTTTCTCATATATTTACCCTAATAGAGTAATTTGTCATTTGTCAGGGGTGTATATGCATAAAATACACATACACACACAAAAAAAGTGCTGGGAAGTCACATATTGAGATAGCTACGTCTAGTAGTGAGTATAACTTCCAATGGAGAGAATTCCATCCATGAGAAACTGAGATTAAGTTAAATAATTTGTCCTAGGTTGTATAGCAACTAATTGGGAGAACAGGCTTATAAAGTGAAGCAATTTGGCTAGAGGAACTCCATTTCACTATTTCTGTTCTTTGAACTATCCAAAGTGGGCTGCAAACCCTTTAATACATTGTTTAATTTTGCTTTAAATTCTCATTTAGCATTTTGTCAATATATTTTGAAACAATTTAGACTAACAGAAGAGTTGCAAAGACAGTATGGAGAGCTTCTTTGTAGCTTTACCCAGTTTCCTGTAATGTTAACATCTTGCATAAATACTGTACAGTTATTGAAACTAGGAAATTAACTTTTTTTGATAGAGACAGTGTCTCATTAAGTTGCCCAGTCTGGTCTCCAACTCCTAACCTAAGGAATCCTCCTGCTTCAGCCTCCAATAATGTTGTGATTACAGGTGTGAGCCACTGCACCCAGTCATGAAATTAACTTTGGTACAAAATTATTAACTAAACTACATTTCTCATTTCATCAGTTTTCTCATTTCATCCATTTTTCCACAAGTGTTCTTTTTCTATTCTGGGATCCAATCCAAGATGCCACATTACATTTAGTTCTCCTCTTAATCTCCTCCAATCTTTTCCTTATCTTTTTCGTGATCTTAACACTTTCAAAGAGCATGACCTGATATGTTGTAAGATGTTTTTCAATTTTATGTGCCTGATGCTTTCTTAGTAGTAGAAAGAGGTTATGGATTTTGAAGAAAGTATCACAGAGGTGTTGTCTGTGTTCAGACATCATATCAAGGGTGGATGGTGTTTATGTCTTATTCATGGTTACGTTAACATTTACCAGTTGATTAGGGTGATGTCTCCCAAATTTCTCCACTGTTAACATTTTTCTTTTTGTAATCAGTAAGTATTCAGCATGAGATACTTTAAAGCTATTAAATGCACTGTTTTGCAAACTTTTGTTTTCTGATTTCAGCATTTATCTTCTGACCCAGCATTTACTGCTGGATCTTGGCTCCAATGATTACTACATTGCTCTAATGGTGATATTATGTTTCCTTCAACACTTTTATATTTATTAATTGAAATTTCTCTATAAGAATGAGTTGACCCTTATCCTACCCAATTATCTTTAAATACATTTAACAAGAGGAAAAATATCCCATCGCCCCCACGTTTATCCATTTTGGCACTAATTTCTTTCCAATGATCCATGTTTTCATATGGAATAACTTTTCCTCTGCTCAAAGAAAATCCTTTACCATTTCTTACAGTGCAGATATGCAAAGAGCACATTCTTTCCGCTTTGTTGTTCTGCATACTCTTTTTATCTGGACTCCAGTGAAAGATTTTCACCATGCAAAGCATTCTAGGCTGGAAGTTTTATTCTTTCAGCCCTTTAAACATGTTTTTTCCCCCTTATTCCAGCTTAGATAGTTTATGAAGAAAAATCTACATTAAATGCTATCTTTATTCCTTCATACCAAAGACTGATGACATTTTTCTATAAAGGTCAAGATTGTAAAGATTTTCAGGTTTTGCAGGAGTCACATACTGACTCTGTTACATATTCTTCTTTTAAAAAAAAATGTAAAAGTATTCTTAGCTTTTGAGTGATGGAAGAACAGGACACAGGCCAAATTTGGCACATGGACCACAGTTTGTTTACCCCTATTTTATGTATTTTTTTTTCTCTTGCTGGTTTTTAGGATTTCTGTCATTCTCTTTCTCTCTATATATTTAATTTAACTATGGTGTGCCTTGGTTGTAGTTACCCACATGTTTCATCTATGTGATTGTCATTGAACTTCTTAGGTTTATGGGCTTAGATTCACCAAATTTGGAAAAATCTTGGTTATTAAATTTAAAATTTTTTTCTTATAATTCTTTCAAACTGTTAATCTTGTCTCATAAGTCATTTTTCCTGTACTTTTTCTCTTTCATCTTCTCTATTTTATTTTGGATAGTTTTTGATACTACAGTATGTCTTTAAGTTTACTGATTTTTTTTTTCTGCAGAGCCTAATCTTATTTTAACTTTAGTGAGTTTGTTACTTCAGGTGTTTTTTCATTTCTACTAATAACATTTGGTTATTTTATATATTTCCCACTTCTCTTTACATTCATGCTTTTCTTTAAATCTCTGAGCATGTTTATAATAGATTTTATAGTGTTTGTTCACGAATGCCCCCATTTTTGTCATTTTTCGAAATATTTATATTGACTATATCATCTTGTTATAAATCTCATTTTTCTGATTCTTCATATGTGTTATTTTTTCAGTTGATTTTTGTGTATGTTATGTTGTTAAGTGCATTTATTGTCTTTATTTAAAGAGTAATGGACATGTTAGGCAGTTATTTGTCAACTTCAAATAAAGATTTTTCAAAGCTACTTTTTATTTTACCTTTTAAATATTTTTTAAGGGCAGGCCTAGAGCAGTATTTAATTTAATCCTAATATGAAGGCATTACCTTCTGGAGTCTCCACACAATGTTCCACATATTGATTCGTCCCTACTCTGCATGATTAGAGCTAGAATAATTACCAGTTTTGTGTGATTCTTGGGACTTGTTTGGCTTACAATTCCCTGGCCATTGCCCTTTCCTTAGAAGATGTTCTTTGCCTGCCTTTTGGGGTTTGACTCCTCTGTGCAGAATGCAATTCCACTAAAAACTCAGAGATCCCTAAGCAGATTATTGGAACTATTTCTCTGTATATGTCTCTCATCTTGCATTTTCTACCTTGTAAATTCTAGTCATCTCAGTCTCCTAAAAGTCCAATCCTCATATAGTCAACAGAGCAAAAACAGTGATTTCTGTTTGGGTTTCCCCTCCCTGTATTGCATTCTAGAAACTGTCTCTAGGCATAAAGCTACTGCAATTTGTTTCCCTAATTCTAGGAATAATAGACCTGTACTGCCTACTATCTAGCATCTAAAAATGTTTATTTTATATAATGTATTTAGTTTTCTAGTTGTTATAGTAGAAGAGGAGTTCAGGGCCTATTACTCCCTGTGTCCTGACCACTGGAAAATCTTGAGCAGAAGAGTGCTGAAACTAATGGACTTGTCCCTTGTCCCTCAAAACTGCTGACTGAAATCTAGCACTGACTATTCTGTTTATGCCCAGGTGCTCACCTGTGACTTTTCTTTCCCTGTTCCTTTGATTACAGCTATCATCCAGTATTTGACTTCTTTGTGTCAAAGAGGCTAACAGACATTTTGCTCCATCATTCCCTATGGCAAAGCATCGAATATAAAACAAGAAATATATAGGAATGGCTGAGGTTTTATAGCATCCAATTAAACTGATAGATAATCTCCACATTTATCTATGTGTACTAAAACTGAGCCTGTAAGAACTTCACTGAAAAGATTTAACATCATCATGTCATAGAATTGTGCCTGGCCTGCATGATTGATAAATACTCATCTATAGAATGAATGAACTAACATTAATGCTTATAGTCATTTGCAGGTGTTGAGCTACTACTTCTTAGTTACGAACCCTGATAATTTTCTCTGATTTAAAAGTAGGCTGGGCATGACAGCTCACACCTGTAATCCCAGCACTTTGGGAGGCCAAAGCGGGAAGGTCATCTGAGGTCAGGAGTTTGAGACCAGCCTGGCCAACATGGTGAGACCCCATACCTACTAAAAGTACAAAAAATTAGTCAGGCATGGTGATGGGTGCCTGTAGTCCCAGCTACTCAGGAGACTGAGGCAGGAGAATCCCTTGAACCTGGGAGACTGAGGATGCAGAGAGCTGGGACTGAGCCACTGCACTTGAGCCTGGGAAACAGGCTCTGTCTAAAAATATATATAAATAAATAAATAAAAATAAAAGTAACTTGATCTTTTACATCATATTCCCTTTCTCATGTCTGGTTGTATAATGAACTAGAGCTGTAAGATTCTTCCTATGTAACATAGAAGTGATTTGCCTTTAAAGCCTTCCATCTTAATGTAGTATAGTGTAGCTATTCACACAGACAGACTCTAAAGCCAGACTGCTGGGAAATGGAGGGAAAAGGAGGAAAGAGATAAAGATGGGGAATGAAAAGAGAGGATTATTTGGTAGACAAATAACAAGTTTAGATTAAACATGTAAAACATATGTTTTGTTTCTCCACTCTCCTTTCTCTAAAATGACTTCATTTTCTGAGTTTTGGTGAACGTGATTTCTTTTCCACTTTAAATCCCTCAGAAGGCAATAATCCTTACAATGTCAAAGGCAAGCTTTCAAGCACTGATATCTGCCTTTGTAGTTAAGGTGTTCACAAAATTGCAGTTAGACACATGAGTGAATAGGTGCACTCGCACTTTCCACTCATAAAAAATAAAGGCAACTTAACATTCTTTATACTCCTTTATTTAGCCTGAAATTCTCGGGACTTTTCTAGTTACAAATTTTAGATTCTTAAAATGGTAAGCACGCTTAGCAAAACAGAACTGACTTCTGATATTTCTGTGTATAGCCTTTCTGGATTAACACATTTCCATTTCTTGTCCAATAGTATTATTTTGCTTTGATTTAATCAGAAATCAAAAGTAATGATAAAATTCATGGCAAGATAAATCAAATGTGACCTTACTCTCTGTTGAGTGGCCAATGGATAGACAATGTTCACTTACTATTACCCGCTAGTCCATTAAAATGGTTATGAAACAGATTATTTTATAAACAATAATATAGAGAAAACCCTGGCTCTAAAACTATGCTACGCTACTACTTTATTATTTAATTACTTAGCAGGAGACTTAATTATCTTTGCTATAAACATCAAATTGCAAATTTTATATATATATATATACATACATATGCACATACATATACACACACACACACACACACACACACACCCCTATATATGTGTGTATATATATAAAAAACACCGAATGCTTAAAATTCCTTTTACATATGACAGTGAGACATTTGTTACTGATTGATATAAATCTCTTCCTGTCATATTTAAGAGGAATTTTCAGCTAAAGACTTTCAGTTTGGGATGGTTTAGATTACTTAGATATTTAGGAAGTGGAAGTATGTGTGCGTGTGGGTCTGTGTGTATATATGCTAAATTTTATCATTGTACCTCATAGCAGAAAACTGAACCTTATCAAATAGGGTCCCTTCAAATTTTTCCTATTATAGTAAGCTTAAGGCTCCTTCCTATTCCTATCCCAATTGCCCCACCGTGGTATAACTTCTAAATATAAGGAAATAAAAACAATCTAACGGAATGTTATGAAAGCAAGCTGTAAGAATCTAGTCCTTGGATTACATCTATCCATAGCTGGCATCTACTGTGATGACTATTAAAAATAAAAATAGCTAACATTTATTAAACACTTATGTAGCTCTATGCTAGCTAGGTCCTTTACATATCTGAATTCACCCAGCCTCCCTAACAGTCCATGAAGTAAGTACTATTATTACAATATGTGTTTTATAGATAGGAAAACTGACATACAGAGTTTAAAAACTGGGCCAGGTTTATGCAGCACTTAAGAAACAGAGCTGGAGCTTGAACACAATAGTGGAACTTTGGAACTGGAGCTTGGAATCTCTGTGCTCGGCAGGCTCTCCCTCTGTCTACCCCTTCCATATAATCAACCCTCCACATCAAAACAAGCTGAAGCTACTGTGTTATATTTGGAAGGTAATGTAACACATTCCACAGTGGCTTCCTCATCCCTTCCTCTGCAGACTGCCGGCTCTCTAGGTCCCAGTTGTGCGACTCATGTGCAATACATGTGACATAAAATGACTTGTCTGCTCACTCCTAGAATCTAGTGAGGTTTACAGGGCCCCTGGGCCTCATGTCCATCAGCCAAATAGCTCCATGTAAGCCTCACTATGTCTTCACAGAGTCGTGGTTTCCAGAGTGTTCTAAGTGTGTATAGTATTCCAGTCTGAAAGCTGCATGTTCTCTGACTCTACCCAGGGGTGTAGTCAAAATAATTTCTAATTTTAGGGGACACTGGTCCATGGCTATCTTTCTTTTCTTACTATATCTCATAACCTCCTTTCTGGTGCTTTATTGAGATTTACCAGATAAGGAAAATTAATTCTAAAGGTATGTATTTTTCTCTGTTAGTTATTTTAGGTCAGGAATTTAACTCTTAATTCAAAAAAAAAAAAAACCTTATCATGCAACTGAAGTCTTTTGTCTTGAGGCAGTTGGGTCTCCCTTGAATTCAAAAGTAAATTTTGAAATTTAGAACTTGAGTCCTTATTTATTTCTCATTGTTTTATTTATTTATTATCTTTTCTTTTTTGTTGTATCTGTCCTTCCTTGGGGCAGTGAAACTAAAATACAATGTCTCCCTGAAATGAGAAGGGTGATGTGGAGAAGAAATGCAAAATTAAAAACACATTGGTTAAGAATTCAAAATATTCCATCATGACTTCAAAGCTCTAATTTTAAAGAATTAGAGAATTATCTCTATTAGTATCAGCAGGCATCTTATGTAAAAGTCACTTAATGGTCTCTTTCTTTCCAAAGAGTGGGAGTGTTGGGACAAATTCTAAGAAACCTTAACAATCATAACATTGCCTCTGAGTTTTAGAAGAGAGAAGGAAAAGTGAAAATATTTTAAAGGAGCCGGAAGTCTGTGGTTCTGGTTCCAGTTCTGCCAATGACTAGTTGTGTTGCCAAAAACTAGTCACTCAAATTTTAATCTGTGAATTACTCAACTAACATTTCTGGAGCATCATCTATGAGTCAGACATATTATTTGTTTAATCATCACAACCTTAGTGCAGTCAGAGAGTTTAAATAACTTGTCCAATATCTGTTAGGAGACAACTGGCAAAACTGCAATTGAAGGAAGGCATGTATTTTCCAATATAATATTTTCTGATAACTAAAAATCCCATCTAGGTCAAAATACTTTATAATGCCGAGTGGGAGTTAGCAGAAAGGTCTCAAAGATTTTGTTGGGAGGCTTTAAAGGTTTTATATATTTGACTGTGATCTGTTGCAAAATATTGTCTTTGGATGATAAAACTGGATCCCCGCTTGCCAATACACTCTACCGAAGGCCTTCCCTCTTCTTTGCTCTCTTATTTTGTATGCAGTACCTGTGTTTTATCATGTCTTTTAAATATTTTTACACACACAAGGCTTACTAACCTCTCCAACATTTGTTAATAATATCCATTTTCTTAGTGATGGTTGTCATGGACCCAAAAGTGTGCAATTTATGTCTATCCCCTCCAGGGCTATATTCCTATTAGGCAGTGTGTAATGATTTCCCACCGTGCATGCTGTCAGGCTTATAACACCAGTGAAATATGTGAATTAATACACAAGCTAAAATCATTTTAACATTATAAAAATGTCATTTTTAAAGGGACAGCATACAATGATAAACAATACTTGGGCTTGCGTTGAAAATCAGATAACAGAGAGGGTTTTCTAGTTCCCTTGGAGAAAACATTGATTAAGCAAACACTTTTCCATTTACGTTTGCAATGAAACACTTGGTTGATTTGCAAATGTGAGTGATTTTTTTTTCCAGAACTTCTAAATGATGACTTCTTGTCTAATTGACAGCTGGAACAGTATTGCATGTAATTTAATTTTCTAAAACTCAGAACTTAGAGCTTTGGTTGTCTGCAAATGGAAAGAGATTTTTTCTTGCAGTGGATGGAGGTGAAAAGTTTAGTTGTGAGTTCTATGAAAACAAAAGAAAACAACAACAACTCCTAAAAGATCCATGTAGCCTCTAGGTTGTAATTTAATTTTTCAGGTCAATTTTTATTATTTTTTGGCCAGAATTTTCTCATTTCTCTATCATCACTTGTGTAATTCTGGAAAATAATATGAAAGAGACTTATAGGTCTGGAGAGATACCGGAGAACCCTTGAAAAAGCGCCTTATACCCCTTACACATAAACTTCGGAGAAATAATAAACAGTATAATATCTTACAGTTTGTACAAAATTTTTGTCCATGTTGAAAAGAGATGATGGTATAATATCTCTTAATTTCATCAAAGCAGAATTTCCAGACTCTGTTTAGCTTTCTTTCTCTGGTGCAGAGGCTCTCAAACTTTGCTGTACATTGCAATCACCTAGGGAGTTTTAAAACTATGAGTTCTATAACTAGAGATCCTGATGTCATAGGGTCTAGGTGTCAAGCCTGGGCACCTAGATCACTGAAAGTGCTCCAAGCTGACACTATTGTGTAGTCAAGGATAAGAATCATTTTTGTAAATGTTTTGTAAATTCTCAAGACATGCTCACTCATCATGCCGGGCTGCTGATCCTACCACTTCATGTACTCTGGTGCCTCACTCTCCTTTCTCTTCATGAAGCAAACTAGGCAGGAGCTATTCTCAAGGCCATGGCACTCTGTTATCAGTCTGCTGCACCTGATTTTCCATTAAGATATGGCTTATGCCATTGTTGGCCGTTGTATGTTCAGTGTTGCTGTGCCCCGAAATTTCTGTTAACAGGCTGATGGAATGCCTGTTGCTGCTTATACTTTATCCAGGCTCCTGGTTATTGCTGGCTTTAAATATTCATCTCAATCAATAGGGTAATACCTTTTTTCTTTCTTGGAATGTCTCCTCAAAACCTGTCATGTATTAATCTCTTCATTAAACTGTATGTCATTGCAACATCTATCCAGTCAGGGAGATGGCTGGTATTGGATCTCTTGGCAAGGCAGTAGAAAAGATTAGCTAATTCCTTTCGCTTTTGTTGTTTCTCATATTAAGCGCAAGGCCAGAGGACCCGTTTCCTAGAGTTTATTCATAGGATGAAAAAGATATCTCAGCTCACTTAATTAATGCTTAGATAGACTCAGAGAGGAGGATTTAGTAAACCTAGTCGTGCTCCTTTTCCAGCCCTGGGTGATAATTGCGATAGGGAACAAAGAGAATGAGGGAAAATGAATCTGCTTACTTTCTTTGGGTCTTTGAAGCTCCTTACTGGTAAAATTTGTTTAAAAAGTGAGGATAACATTTATTGAAAAGCAAAAGGACTTCAATCTATTGCTGGATTCTCAAAGAAAAAAATACTAACCTGGCACATAGCAATTTGGCAAGCTTGGTCAAACCAAGAAAAAAAAAATAAGTAGATGAAACAATAATGAATAAATGAATAAATAAACAGGATATAAGTAATGTAGCTTTACCTAAGTCACTCTCTGTTGTTAGGAGGCATGAACTCAGTTGAGACTAAAGAACTGCTTTATGGCTTCTAAGGGAAGGTCTCACAGCAGTGGATGGAGATGGGCAGCCAGCAAGAACTAAGAAGAAATCCCATCAGCAAAAGAGAAGTGCCGGGTACTTCTTAGTACCATTGCTTGCACACAAAAAAATGCACTATGAATTCATCCACCACAGACTTGCGCATCAGAGGCCAACACTGATTTCAGCAATGGAGCAATGAACAACAAACAGCTTAGACCCAAGGATCAGCTGGAGACAGCCACAGGAGAGTAAGTCCTTATACTCCTTCAGGAATTCATTTAGATATCTACAATAAGAAGCATGTCAGCAATGACTAGGGCTGAGTAATTTTATCCAAAAAATACTGAAGGGATTGTTGGAATGTGTGATTCTGGCTAAGCTTTCACAGAATTAGGTATTGAGTTTATTTTTCAGAAAACAGATGTGTATAGACTCTGGAGGCAGATCAGTATAATGGTAGTTAAAAAACATAACAAAAACATCATGCTTTATCTATATGGTCATATTAGAGCAAGACAGAGCCACATTGAGAATATAGAGAGAGACAGCCTTAAGAACTTGCCTCTCAGAGAATCCCAGGTTTTACTCTTCTTTAGTGGTTTCTCTCCCATGATAATGAGAGACAAATCCTGCATCTTATACCCTGGATACTAGTATTTGCCTTACTAGTATCTAGCTCTTACTCTTGATTTTCTCTCTCCTGTATATTCATCCTATCCTTTTCTACTGGCTCCTTTACAATAGCTGTTAAACATGTACAAATAACTTTTACCATAAAAATATTATGCAAAGTATACAAGAAAATAAAACAACCCTCCTAAACTCAGTATATTCTCAGCTATTTCCTTATTTCTATTTACAATTAATATCATTCATTAGTCCAGACTCATTTTTACACCAAATTTTTCTACCACTGCCCTGAAAATGTTTTTGCCAATATTTCTAATAGTAGATTTATTCCTAAATAAAGAGTTTATTTTTTACTTGTTTTACTTATCCTTGCAGTCTTGTTTTACTTATCCTTGAACATGCTTTTTCTGCACTGTGTAATGTCTTATTTCTGGTTCCTTCTTATCTCTCCAGCCACTCAGTTTCATTCTCTGTTATCAGTTCCTCTTCTTCAGCAACCTCTTATAATCTCAATACTCCAGCATCTCTAACTGTGTGACTCCATCCATTTCCGTGGCTTGAATTGTCTCATGTATTTTGGTGACTCAAATTAATATGAGTCTTATTCTTATTCCTATGTGCCACAGATATTAATTCAATTAAACATTAAATATTTTTACCATTCAAGCTGAATAGCCTAAAAAAGAAACAATCATATGAGTTTCCACGTCTACTTTTGACAGTCCTGGTGCTACCATCTATCTTCTTGATTAGTCTTTATCTGGAGTCATATTTTATTTCTCTTTCTTACTGCCCTCCCCATTTTCACTTCTTCCATTTGATAAGAAGCTATCTAATTCAGGCCACTAACCATTTTTAACCTTAATCACCACAAATAACAAATTCATATTGCTGTGTCTGTTCTTAATCTCTTACAGAAAACATCTACTCTTATCAAATAGTGATTGCTTTAAAATGCAAATATAAGTATACTATAGCACTAAATAGTATTCACATTATACAACATTAAGTAAATGTTCTTTAATATATCATACCAATTGTGTCACCATTAATTCTTAGCCATAATGAAATATGTCCACTTTCTGATCCTATTACACATATTTTATCTCAGCCTAAAAGCTCTTCCTGCTCCCTGGCTAATTCCTCTTAGTCCATAGGACCCATTTCAGGTGGCTTTTCCTCCAAATGCCTTCCAAGTGATCAATGTCAGATAACCTGAATGACAAGTGTCAGTTCTACGTGTTTTCATAGCATCCTGTTTCTCTTTCTATACCATTTAATAGAAGATGAATCTTGTTGTGTTTGACAGTCTGCATTTCCCCCACTCAACCACAGCTTTGAAAGGCAAAACGCTGTCTTATTCACATTTGTATCTCTATTTCCCAACAAGTTTCTTAGAAGAAACTGAAACAATTGGATATTTAAGAAATGAAAGGATTAAAAAGTACTGTCATCAATTTCATATACCTCTAATACAGTAGTATGAAACTTGGAGTGCATGAGAACACTCATCCATCTTAAGTCACATATGAATTTTATTCTAACAAGAGTAATATTTTTTCACCTTCAACATAAACCCTTTCTGAATGTTATCTCCACATCTTTTTAAGAATGTCAAAGGCAAAAGTGGAGGCTTGGCTTATGTAGGAGAAATTCTGGGACTGGGATTTCTTATAAACAAGGCGAGATGCCCTTATCTCCTTAAATAGTTGTCTCTAGTTCTAATTTTTGTGCCGATTTGAAAGTTTCCTTAAAAGAGATGGGGAAAAGAAGCCTATACTCTGTTGGATTGGATCAACCCTTCTTTGTTTGTAGTGGAGACACTGTTTCTAGTTCAACTGAAAATACTTTACAGTCCTCGTGTGTGTGTGTGTGTGTGTGTGTGTGTGTGTGTGTGTGTGTGATGTTTCACTCGTTGCCCAGGCTGGAGTGCAGTGACACTGTCTCGGCTCACCTGCAACCTCTGCCTCGCAGGCTCAAGCAATTCTCCTGCCTCAGCCTCCTGAATAGCTGGGATTACATATATGTGCCAGCACACCTGGCTAATTTTGTATTTTTAGTAGAGACAGGATTTCTCCATGTTGGTCAGGCTGGTCTCGAACTCCCGACCTCAGGTGATCTGCACACCTCAGCCTCCCAAAGTGCTGGAATTACAGCCATGAGCCTAGAACCCGGCCCAGTTCATTTTTTTCTTTCTTTCTTCTCTCTCTTCTCTCCTCTCCTCTCTTTTCCTCCCCTCCTTTCTGTTTCTTCTTCTTCCCTCCTCTCTTTTGCTCTTTCTACTCTTTCTCATTCTCTTCTCTTTGTCTCTCCTCCCCGCTCCCACCATTGTTTTATTTTGCTTTCTTTGTTTCTAGCCTATGGCAACTCATCTGCCACCTGGGTACTGTCTGTAAAAATGTAGTGCAAAAATAATCTACTGCAGAATTCTATTAGCTCTTACTTCACCTGTTGTATAAAAGAACAGTTTATGAAAGACTTAAGTTCAACAAGGCAAAAGGACATTTGAAAAGTCAAGAATATCTGGAATTCATCTGCAAACTCAATTGTTTTACTATCAAGAGAGCATGTTTTGAGGTACATAAAACAGTAATATGTCCTGCTAATTCTGTAAAAAACATGTATCAGGCTGGGGATGGTGGTGGCTCATGACTGTAACAGCAGCACTATGAGAGGCTAAGGGAGGAAGATTGCTTGAGACCAAGTCTTAGGTTCAAGACAAGCCTGGGCGTCATGGCAAAACCCCCTCTCTACAAAAAATAAAAAAGCCAGGCTTGGTGGCATTCGCCTGTGGTCCCAACTATTCGGGAAACTGAGGGTGGGGGATTGCTTGAGCCTGGGAAGATAGAGGTTGCAGTGAGCTGTGATAATGCCACTGCAATCTATCTGAAGCAACAGAGTGAGACGCTGTCTTGAAAAAATAAAAACAAAACAAAAATACATCAAAACATCAATGGAGTTTTACATAATTTTACATTAGAGTTCTCTTTACACAATAGCATGGGAAAGAATCTGATCTGTATAACAGTGAAGGTAACAAAAAAGTTAAACTGTTCTACATACTATGCAAATATTCACTCTCACGTAAACACCTTAATAAGTTAATTTTCAACTATCCATTAAGAGCCTGCTTTATACTCAGAGTTATATCATGAATGTTCAGTTTATTTTTTATTTTTGTTTTTATTTTTGAGACAGAGTTTCACTCTGTTGCCAAGGCTGGTGTGCAGTGGCACAATCTTGACTCACTGCAACTTCTGCCTCCTGGGTTCAAGCAATTCTCCTGCCTCAGCCTCCCAAGTAACTGCGACTACAGGTATGCGACACCACGTCAGTTGATTTTTGTATTTTTAGGAGAGGCAATGTTTCACCGTATTGGGCAGGCTAGTTTCTAACTCCTGACCTCAAGCGATTCACTGGCCTGGACCTCCCAACGTGCTGAGATTCAGGCATGAGCCACCATGCCTGACAGTTTAATTAGTGAGTTAATCCTATAAATTCTGACTGGGCCATTAGTATATCGACCACTATGCTAGTTGATAATGCTACACAGGTGAAAAAAAAACTAATTTAACATAATTAAGAAGTAATAGAAGCCAGTTGAAATATAGTTTTGCTTTAAAAGTAATGTATACAATATTTAGGCAGATCAATGTAAACCTGCTTGGAAAGGAGTCTGCAGTGTTTCTGAATACATTAGCATAATACATACATTTTCCAATAGACATGAGCTTCCAGAGGGAAATGGGCCAGCTTTACTAATAGGTATATTTTTTTAATTGACAGCCATATAGGCATAGGAATAAAGATAATGGTAAAATCAAGTATCTGAATTTGTGTCACCTGTTGCTAAACATGTTTCAGCCTACCAATCCCCCAACAAAGTGGTGCCACTCACTGATCTTTATGATTCTATTTAAGAATGCTGCTTTTTTTTGGGGGGCGGGGTTTGGTTTTTTTTTTTTTTTTTGAGATGGAGTCTCACTGTGTTTTCCAGGCTGGAGAGCAATGGTGTGACCTTGGCTCACTACAACCTCTGCTTCCCAGAGTTTAAGTGATTCTCCTGCCTGCCTCCCAAGTAACTGGGATTTCAGACACGTGCACCATGGTTGGCTGATTTTGTATTTTTAGCAGAAATGGGGTTTTGCTATGATGGCTAAGCTGCTCTTGAATTCCTGACCTCAAGTAATTCATCAGCCTCAGCATCTCAAAGTGCTGGGATAGGCATGAGCCACCTTGCTAGCCAGACACTGCTTTTCTTAATTGTTCATTCACAGAGCTTTTTTAAAGAAAAGTTATAGAACCTTTTAAGCATAATTAGAAGTGGGTCTTCTTTGTGTTTCTATTTATCAGTTTATGCATAATGCTATTAAACACTGCTACTCCTCTTTGAGTATGAATGACAACAAATTTTTACCTTTATCTTCTTTTTCAAAAGAAATGTTGCTAAAGGAAGTATTAAGTTTTTTTTTTTTTAATTTTAGGAATCGGCATAAAACGGTCAGGGTACAGTGTAGGTGAACATTCCATGTGTGTTTCTAATGATTTGATCTTGAAAATTGAAGTGGACACATAAAAAAATGATGATAATATCAATTCCTCATACCAGTTGGGTAAAAAACAAAATATATGCTTTCCATGTGCATCAGAATCAGAAGTAAAGTTTCTCACTCACTCTCTTTCCCTCTATGTGTGTGTTTGCATGTTTATAGAAAGAAAGAGTACAAAATTAAATATAGTTCATTGTTAATTAAAGTCATGAAAATATATTGCTCTAATTTTAAAGTTATTTAAGGTATTTTTAATTCACTACATTAACCACATTATTAATGAGAAATTACATGCCATATTACACACAGTTTTTAACAACCAGAAATAAATGTGTAGTAAGATTATGATACTCACATACTATTACACAAACACAGCTGTTTAGCTGTACCTGAAGAGCAATTGTTCTAAACTTGTAGATTTGGTGATTCTTTTTCTCATATAAAGAATTTACTATCTCATTGATTTAATAATTCTTTTTCCCTAACAATTATTTACTGAAAGCTCAATCTATAATCTCACAGTAACTAAACGAGGACATACCATGTGATGCTGGAGGACCAATTCTTGTTTCTGTTAAACATCATTGTACTACTAATTAATTGAATAGATTTGAGCAAATTAAGTAACCTCTCCTGTCTCATTTTCCTCGTCTGTATTACAGAAATGATACTACTACATAACTTATATTTTTGTTATGAAGAATACCAGAAATAATTTATGTAAATTGTTCAGTGGCTGAAAAAGTTGACACTCAACTAATGTTAACCTATGATAATCAAATGCATAGTTATATTAATTTTTTAATGGAAATAAAGTCTAATTTAAAAACTAATGATAATTGAGTGAAGAACCAATTTATGCATTCTTGACTTTAGAATTAATCTATGTGATCATTCATTTCAGTCCTGTTTCTCCACTTATAATAAAACTTAACAATAACAAATTCCTTTTCAGTAGTGAAAGAAATGAAACAATATAGTATAAAAATATGGAATTTATATATACATTGTATTTAAATTTTGAATTGAATGTAACCAATCTTTTTATTGTTTAAAATAAACTTTTAGTTTTAGAACAGTTTTACACTTAATAGAATAATTGTGATGACAACGTAGAGAGTTCTCATGTACCCTACACCATTTGCTCTATTACTAAATCTTACATTCGTATGGTACATTTGTCACAATTAATGGACCAACATTGCTTCATTATTATTAAAGTTTATATTTTATTCTGATTTCTTTAGTTTTTGCCTAATGAGCTTTTTCTGTTTTGGGATCCCATTTAGGACAGCGTACGAATTTCATTTGTTACGTCTCCATAGGCTCCCCTTGGCTATGACAGTTTCTCAGACTTCCTTTGTTTCTGATTACCTTGACAGTTATGAAGTGTACTGGTCAGATATTCTGTAGAATGTCCCTCAATTGTGGTTTGTCTCATGTTATTTAATAATTAATCTGGGGTTATATGTTTTCAGGAGGAAGATAGCAGAGATAAAATGCCATTTGCATTACTCAAGAAGCCATTTAAATTTCTGAGACCTCAACTTCCTTTTACAAAATATAGTGAAAATAAATTTTATATTATCTCCCAGAGATATTTAAAGTTTAACAAAGAAATACATATCAAAATTTATAGGATGAGGCAGAGGATCGCTTAAGCTCAGGAGTTTGAGAACAGCTTGGGCAACATAGCAAGACCCTGTCTCTACAAAAATGTTCCAAGACTGTCTGGAACAAACAAGGATTTAGTGTCCCCTTTTTTAAAGGAGAGTAGGATTGCGAGGAAGACAAGATAGAGTAGCGATGGAAAGTGGTGGAAAGAATTTACTTCACTCCAAAAGGAAATAAACCCATTTCCTTCTGAAACAATATTAGTGGCTACCAAAGAACAGAGAGACTGGTTTTTATGGCTTTATTCACAAATATGACAAGAGAGCCTCTAGAGTAGAATTGGTCCTCTTTTGCATGAACCCATGAAAAAAAAATCAGCTAATTATTGACCTAATAAGTGTATTTGAAACATCTAAATCTGTGTCATGCATGCTATTTACACTTTACTTCTACAATGTGATGCTGAAAACTCTGTTACTCTGTATGTAGACAAACATCACAGTCTGATTTTGTCTCAGAGCTGCTATTATATATCTGGGAAATCACATTCGGAAAGCACTATGGTTTTTTACCCCCCATCTTCAGCCTCAGATATCACCTGGGATAAGATTAACTCTAATATGTAAAAATAAAGAAGAAAAATAATTTACCTTGAGAATGGCTTGGTAGAAAAAAAACCAAAAGTTGATAAGACATGCTGTTGTTGACATAGTCAAAATGAGTTACCATTGATCAAACTGAAGTTTTATATTCAAAGATGAGTTTGTCAAATACTGAGAGCCCACACATTATGACAAAGCAAATAGAGGTTATTAGCTGAAGTAATGAACATTACTTCTGCTTACATTTCAATGCCTGCTGCTCAGCCATATGACTCACTTAACCATCAATTTGGGGAAATAAGTTTGTCTGTGTGACAAAGAGGAGAGAAAGCAGTGCTACAGGAGATGATTTCAATAATCCAAGAGGAAGGAGGAAATGATCTAAACCAAGATGGGATAAGAAAATAGGTAGAAACAAATAAACATAAATTTTTAGAAAAAGAAAAGATTAATTGACAGAGCTTAATACTTGACTCAGTATGAGAGTCAAACTGGAAAGGAGTTCATTGAGACTTGAAGATTGCAAATATAGCTAGATATTAAATTTAAAATTGTGTTAATCAAGAGCATGAACTCCCAAGTAAAAGCTGTAAGACTACTTTGGGGATTGGGACCACATCTATATATATATATATATATATATATATATATATATATATATCTGTAACTATCTAAATCTATATCTATCTGTAAATACATATAAGTATATGTCCATAGTGTACATATGTATATTCTGCTTTAAACAGAAAACTGTCATGGAAAATCGTCTTAGTTCAGGTTTATTAAAGAAGAATCGATTTATTAATAATGCATGTCTAAAAAAGTTGACAATATTCCTAGAGTTATTTCATTTAAATCCCTCTAACCCAATGCACAGGTTAAACTTATCCCTTATTGTAGAGGTAAGTATGGAGTAGATAAACTACTGTTGAACCTTGAAATCTTGAATTGTGGTGTTTATAAACCTAAGCAACCACATCTTTAATGAGACCATACCTTTAACTCCAGAAATATTTTGGCAAAGCTACTTTCAGCAATATTATCTCTGGCAAAGCATACTTAATTTCATACTTACAGACTTGATTTTGCCAACATACACCTCAGCTCGCCACCTACGAGAAATTTGACCTCTGATAGTGCTCACTCAATCTAAATTTTATAACCTGTCCTCAGGGAATTGACTTTTAAACACCATGGAAATCCATTATTGAACCAGTAAATAGTGATAGAGTAGAAAGAAACCTGTAAATTTATTCAGCCTTAATTCCCTCCCCTTACCTTCCAGTGACCTCTGTCTCAGTATTTAAAAAGAGCAAGAATACCAACAACAAATTAGAGGAAAATGAATTCCATTTCCCCTAAAAATTAGATGGATAAACTAGTTATGAGTTTGACATTTTGTTGTGTAGCTAAGTATATTTAAATTAGTTCTGGAAGTATATGGAGTAGAGATGGAAGAACATGTATATTATTAAAAATGTATTTATATTATTGAAAAAGAAAACTAGGAATACCTAAACATTTATTCATCAGCGCTGGTTGTACAACTATACTCCTGATGTTGATCATCTCCACATGGCTATTTATCCTGTATTTCTTGGATAAGGGATTTTTTGAGAGAGCTCCAAAGTCATTTTCAAATCTTGGACCTTATTCCAAAGCACACAGACACAGTTACCAATAATGCAAAGAACTTAAAGCAAATACAAATTTTTTAAGAATATCTTGGATCAAACTAGTCCTTTCCTACTTCTAATGGTCCATATTTATTTTGTTAAATGAGGATTTGTAATTTATAAAAAGAGTTTACTTCCACCTTATCAAAAACATGCCAATTTAATTGACAGTGAGATACAGCTTTGAAAAATCATTTTAAATGACGAACACTGTTGAGGATAACATCCAGATAAACACTTTGCAGCTAACAATTTCTACCAGAGCAAGCTATTTAAGAATTATTTCATCTCCCATCTCCAATCTCAAATTGAAAATTTTTCTGTTTTTTCACTTAGAAAATATAAGTGATCCATATAGACAAGTCAATATAGACAGGTCTATATCGATCACTATATTTTGCCTTTTATTCTGGTCAAAACAGATTATCTTTCACTGCTTCCATCTAAAACAAACCCCTCCGCTGAGTCTGAGCTATAGCTCACATCTTTTTCTCATCTAATTCATTTGCATCATACATTTTCCTTCTCTGATCTACCATTATCATCAGCCTATAATCATCCTGAAATTATTACCATCTCATAGGATCTCCCAGACCCTATGTCGTCCTTTGGTTAAACTTTTTCTATTGAAAAACTTTATTACAACAGATCTCTCTAAGGGATGGTCTATACTTTTTTTTGTTTGTTTTGAGAGACAGAGTCTCGCTCTGTCACCAGGCTGGAGTGCGGTGGTGCGATCTTGGCTCTCTGCAACCTCCGACTTCCTGGTTCAAGGGGTTTGCCTGCCTCAGCCTCCTAAGCAGCTGGGATTACAGGCATGTGCCACCATGCCCAGCTAATTTTTTGTACTTTTAGTAGAGATGGGGTTTCATCATGTTGGCTAGGATGGTCTCGATCTCCTGACCTCATGATCCACCCACCTTGCCCTCCCAAAGTGGAGGTGGTCTATACTTTTTATCTCCAGTTTCTCACCTCCAAATTTCCTCTGAGTCTAATCTTAAAATTTTATTTAAAACATTTTACTAAAACTGGTTGTGACAAGATTATCAATGACCTTCTTTTCATACCTATTGTCTTTTCTCTGTTCTCTTCTCTGTTCTCTTCTTGTGCAATCCACTGCTGCCATTTGATACTGTTATTACTTCCTTCTTTTTTGCATTATTTTCTTCCACTGAATTTTGTGATTTCATACTTTACTAGGTTTCATTTGACATCCATGTTTACTTTTTCTGTCTGCTTTCCTAACTCCACTTGTTTGCATATTGAAATGCTGAATTTTCTTCTGTCATCATTTATGTTTATGCCAGTCTAATGACATTATGAAACTCCTAAACTTAGAACGTCTCAAATCAAGCCATTTCCTGGGTCCAGATATTTTACTCAGTTAGCTGAGAAGGGCTGAAGAATGCGGAGAAGAGAGATGTGAGAAAGGGGAGACAGAAACTGGTTAAAGGGCATTTTACAGACAGAAAAAATGGTGAAAAAAACAAATACCCCTTGCTGAGGGGTAGGATGATCAATTTTCATTACAAAGATGTTAGTGTTTGAAAGATATGACACCTGCCTCCTCACCTCAGCTGAATCCTGCATAAGGCTATGCACAATCATTGGTTGGTGCAAAAGTAATTGCAAACATTAAGTGGGAAAGATTATCTTTGTGAACATTTAAAAAATGGTCCCAGTTCCACATCTGGGTCCACGCAAGACCAAATAGAAACTACATATGGGGAAAAACAAAATAATCTATAACCTAAGCAAGTTAAGCAGAGGCAAGAAAATAGAGCCAGAAGGGACCATGATGATATAAAGTCCTCCTGGGATTTCTCAGAAATGTGGAGAAAGAAATGTAAACAACGTGATCTAAACCTTTAGAAGTAGTGATGATAGCTAATTTCTGGATTACACATGCACATTTGCATCTGAAGACTATTGTCAACAAGAAGGAAGTGTGATATGAAAAGCTAATATAAAATGAAACATTTAATTATTTTCTTAAATTCATTTCCATTCAGTGCCTGTGCTAATAAATGGAATGTGAAGATAAAATTCAATAGGGAGAAGTGGACATAATTGAAATTTTCTCATCATGTATCCTTTACCTGGCATAACAGAAAATATATTTACACAAGACTAAGTCCAAAAAATCGTCCCCTGAATTAAAATATATGGCCTCAATCAACCTTCAAACACATCTGGATTTACATAAATTAAAGTAATTTAGCTTAATATGGAAGAGAATATAAAACGTATGTAAGAAATATTTCATGTGAAAAGACTAGAACTGTGTGAATCTAGGATTAATCAACTTAAATTAATCTAAGAGTTACTTAGAATTTACTTGTATATTATAATTCATGAATTTTTCATGAGGCAAATGAATGCCAGGTTAAAGAAGTGGTCTGTAATTTTTTCTTTCCTGAAGTTCTTTATCAAAATCACATTAATATGCAATGTTTCAAAGTAATGCAGTGCTAAAAGAATAAAACTTAATTCCCTGTGTTCCTAGATTTTTTTTTAATCCAGAGGATAGCGACTGCATTTTGTATTTCTTCGTTTATAAACTACTTGGAGTTGGTTATGATATTTACCAAAAACAGACTTGAGTTTTTAAAGCCAGTGCTCCAGGGGCTATATTACCTTGTAGATGTATTGATCTAGATTTGGTTTTCAGTCAACAAATTTAGGGAGATGCCTTGAGTTTTGTTTCATGTTTCAAATCTTTCCATCTCATTTAGATGTTTCCCATACAAATGGAATTTTATGTTAGCATAGCAAAGCAAAACATTTAGTAGACTATTAAACCACTTTTTTTTTTGAAATGCAGTCTCGTCTGTCACTGGGCTAGAGTGCAGTGGCGCAATCTCGGCTCACTGCAACTCTACCTCCCGGGTTCAGGCAATTCTCCTGCCTCACCCTCCTGAGTAGCTGAGACTATAGGTGCACGCCACCACACCCAGCTAATTTTTTGTATTTTTAGTAGAGATGGGGTTTCACCATATTGGCCAGGATGGTCTTGATCTCCTGACTTCAAGATCCACCTGCCTCGGCCTCCCGAAGTGCTGAGATCACAGGAGTGAGCAACCGTGCCTGGTCTAAATCACTTATTTAAATATTAGATAGTAATTTAGAACAAAATATGAGGTAATGCAAACTAGCTAAAGCTAGATTCTGCCTTTTCTTTTATCTACCTATCCTTAATCTCTATCATTTATGTTTGAGATCCTCTCAGGCTTGAGTAAAGTGACGCTAAATCATTCTTGAAGCAAAGAAAAGCTTGTCATATAAAAGCCCAGGTGAGCATCTAGTTTCTAGTCTGATTTCCCCAGATGCTTCAAGTTTCATTTGTTTTTGAATCATCTGCCTTTGTGCTTTTTATTACAGGATAAAGTGTTGTTTGATTGCTGGTCTCTGATTTTACTTGGAGCTAAAGAGCTATGTGAATTTTCCAAGAATTGTGTTAATTTCCAGAACAGTTTTTAAGATTGCCTTGCCTACACTCAGAATTTCCAAATGTACAGCATTCCACAGTCCCCCACAGGTAAAATGAAATCACCCTAGCATGCTACACTTAGCATAATATAATCCTCATTAACGTCACTTATAAACCCCCTGAATCTAAAAAATAAAAGTTGAAAAAGATAAAAATTTAAAAGCACCAAAAAAAAAGAAGAAGAAGCATCACTTAAATGTTTGGTACCCATTGTAATAGGGCCAGATATACCCTTTGTATTAGCATGATGCTAGCTGCTGTAAAACACTCCAGATATATGGTGATCCAATTATAGAAATGTATTTCTCATTTAATAAAGTCCAAAATAGATTTTAAAAAGAAAGAAAAATGCAAACTAATCTGTATCAGTCAGGGTTCTCCAGGGGGACATTACTAGGATACATGTATACATGAAAGGGACTTTATTAAGGAGAAGCGACTCATACAACCACAAGGTGAAGTCACAATAGGCCACCTGCAGCTGAAGGGCCAGGAAGCCAACAGTGGCTCAGTCTGAGTTCCAAAGCATCAAAAGTAGAGAAGCCGACAGTGCAGCTATCAATCTGTGGCTGATGGTCTCAGAGCCCCAGGCAAACCACTAGTGTAAGTCCAAGAGTCCAAAGGCCAAGGAACCTGGTGTCTGATGTTCATGAGCAGGAAGCATCCAGCACAGGAGAAAGATGAAAGTAAGAAGACTCAGCAAGCCAGCTTATCCCACCTTATTTCACTTGTTTTGTTCTAGCCACACTGGCAGCCAACTGGATGTTGCTCACCTGCATTGAGGGTACGTCTTCCTCTACCAGTCTATTGACTCCTGTGTTAATCTCCTCTGGCAACACCCTCACAGACACACCCAGAAACAATACTTTGCATCTTTCAATCCAATCAAATTGACACAATAATAACCATCACATAACCTAAATATTTTTCAAGTTCATGTTACTTCAGTTAAGCTTTGGTAAATAAGAATATTGTTAGTTTAATTAAAATAGTCATGTCTTCAGAGTCGTCAGAATTAAATATAATGCAAACACACAATTTCTGTCTCCATTAGCTGTTTAAAATCCTAAGATAATGAGTTCAATGTAAGAAGAAATGCACAAGCGCAGTGTCCATTAATGTATGTATATGAAGCACAGCAGTAAAACAAAACCCCAATTCTTACTTTTGTGATACTTGCCTAACATGCAGATGCTGAAAAATAATTGACAGGGAAATACCTTGAGATGATGAACTTTGTCTAATATCCTATTTAAGTTTTTAAGTAATCTAAGCATAATTGTGAAGAACAAGGGAATTAAATAAGTGGAATAAAAGTTTGTAAATGAACTTTTTAACAATAAAAATATCATAAGCAAAATGATTATAGAAACTTCAGACAAAATAGAGATGTATATGAAAAAAATTAAACACTACTTTGAAACAAGCATTCCATGTTTCCTGAGGCTACCATAACATATTACCACAAACTTAGTGACCTAAAACAACAGAAATTTATTATTTTAGAGTTCTGGAGGCTAGAGGTATAAAATTAAGCAAGGCCATGCTCCTTCCAAGATATGAATTCATGTCTCCCATCCTAACCTTTGTACTATTATCACCATACATTGTATATTTTCCTATGTTATCAACCCTATACTCCATTATTTGTCCTTTATCCATTTTATTTCTAAAATATTTAAATATTAAGAAAACAGCCAATTTCATTTCTCTGGGTAATTACCATTATTTTCCATTCCTTAGTGTGGATCCAGATTTTCATCTAGTATTATTTTCTTTCTGCCCAGAAAACTTATTTTGACATTTCTTTTAGTTTAGGTTTTCTGGTAATAAATTCTTTTACCTTTGATGTCCATTTTAATTTTGATTTTGTCTTAATTTTTGAAATGAGTCTAGAATTCTATGTTGGCAGTATTTTTCTTTCAGCACATTAAAAATATTGTTCCACTGTCTGCTGGCTTGCATTGATTCCAATAGGGTATCTGCTGCAATCGAAATTTTTGGTCTTTGACGTGTGTGTGTGTGTGTGTGTGTGTGTGTGTGT
>NW_016107341.1:5918065-5953299 GCF_001604975.1 Cebus imitator
TGTGTGTGTGTGTGTGTGTGTGTGTGTATTTTTCCTCTGTTGCTTGTAAGTTTTTCTCTTCATCACTGGTATTAAGCAATTTCATTATTATGTGACTTGGTGTAGATCTTCATGTTTATTGTGACTGGGATTCGTTGAGCCTCCTGGATCTGCAGGTTTATAGCATTTATTAAAATTGGAAATAAATGTTTTTATAAGTATTCCTACATTTTTTTTTCTGCCTTTCCTTCTCTCTTCTCTGCTTTGGGAATGTTAATTACATGTATGTTAGGATACTTCAAATTGTTGCCAATGCACTGTTTTTATTTGTTTAATTTTCACCAATGCACTGTTTGTTTTATTTTCACCAATGCACTGTTTTTATTTGTTTTATTTTTTAAAATTCACTTTTCTCTTTGTGTTTCATTTGGGATAGTTTCTACTGCTGTGCCTTCAAGTTCACTAAACTTTTTCTGTGTATGTGTAATATGTCCCAATATTCCATTAAGCAGGTCCAGTGTATTATTTATTTCAGACATTGTAACTTTACCTCTAGAAATTGAATTTAGGTCTCAAATGTATCTATTTAACAGGTTCAACATACTGTCTAGATTCCTGAATGCATAGAATACAATTATAACTGTCATTTTATCCTTCTATACTTACTCTTTCATCTGTTTCATTTAATGGATCAGTTTCAAAAAAATCAGTTTTTCTATTCATTATAGATTGCATATCCTTGGTTTTTTTGAATACCTAATAATTTTCTTATTGGATACTAGACATTGGAAATTTTACATTGTTAGGTGTTAATTTTTTAGTGTTGCTCTGTTCCATAACCATATTATATTAAAACAGTTTGATCTTCTTGGGCTTTGTTTTGATTTTATATTTTTCATCAGAATTGCGACAGTGTTTAGCATGCAGCTAATTCTACCTACTCCTGAGGTAAAATTCTTCCGGGTACTTATCCTATGCCCTATGGGTTTTATGAGGTTCTGTTCTCTGGCTGCTTGGAACAGAAATATTCCCAGCCCTTTGAAATTCTCAGAGATTGTTCCCTTGAATCCCATCAAGTAGTCTTTTTTTTTTTTTTTTTNTTTTTTTTTTTTGGCTTTGGCTAAGTTTCCTTATACAAATGGACTGATCAGTATAATTTTTATTATTTATTTATTTCTAGTTTTAGTTATTTCAGGCCACAGGCAATTTTGGTAACTGTTGCTACATCTTAGCTAGGATAAGACATATTTGTATTATATTATGGGCAACTGTGACCCTAATTTGATGTACTTATTTTATTTTGATACAAAATTGAATTCAATTACAGTACAAACAGCAATATATTTAAAGATCATGAAAACGGAAGTACATGAAGTACAAAGTGTCAAATCGGGTCATTTCCTTTACAACATGATTCTACACTGTCATGTGAATACATATAAAATAACACTGAGGAACTGAAGTGAAATGTGTCACAAATATTACAGTTGCCATGTGTGCTTTCAAGTATGTCTTCTAGAATTGACTTGCCATCTCAAGACTTCATTATGGAGAGAACTACAGTTATTTTACAGACTAAAAACTTTACTCATTTGAAATTTTACAGAATTTTAAGGCCAACATACTGTGGGTTCATTTCTCTTTACCTGCAGGGTAAAATGCAATGCTTCACTCAAAATCCATTAAGCTTCTGGTTCAAATCTTAACCCAGCCTTATAACCTTCTGCATGGAAATTTGTCCCGTCAGTTTAAGCTGACAGGATCACTTTGACTCCTGATGGAAAGGTTTGAATATACCCATGCGCATTCAGATTGGCATTAGTTACTCTACCAAATGCAGAAGGTCTACAAGCCGGCTTGTGTATTGTAGTAATGCAAAATTGGGTGTTGTCACTACCAGCTCTCCAAACAAGATGTGCTGCAGTTTCAGTTTTCTCATTAACCTTCTTATATATAAAACTTCCAAGTTCAGTGCCATCATTCACATGAGATTACAGCTAGATGTCTGCAGCTTTGTGAACCAGGGTGAAATGATTCTTTGATAGTTTGGATTTGCCTGTGTCAGAAATCATCTGACAGCCATCAAGGAAAAGTTAGAAGGCCCGCAGAGCCCAACCATAAAGTGTTGATCTAGAAAAATATCCAGCAGTAGTACTGCCAAGTAATACTGCCAAGACTTACTTATTCACATGTATAGGAAGCCTTCAATTTTCTCCATTTGGAACAAATTTCATTTCAAAAGTCACTTGCAGTTGGCATTTGAGTCAATTATTTTTCCAAAGTGATTTCTGTCTTAAGAATATTATCGTTGTTTCATTTTTGGATAAAGGTAAGTTTATACTGTCAATGACAGGTTAGCTATTTGGCAGCTTTTAGCTGGATCATACTTGAGAGAAGAAGCCCATATTATTGGACTGTGCATAGTACCCATTCCTCCTTCTGATTTTGGACTCATTGCACATGGTTGGCTGAGACTGGCACAGACCTGATAGATGAGTCATATTTCTCGCTTGTTGCTGAATACCTCTTTTGCTGACAATCCTCTCTAGTATGCACGATATGAGAAACAAAGATCCACAGACTTTCTGCTTACCTTCATAAGTCTATCTTTATGCCTCTTCCTGAGACCACTTTGGCTCTGATTTTCCATCTTGTTATTTCCTGGCTCCAGTTAGACCTGCCAATTGATTAAATACTGTTTAGGAGTCTGTATATGTATTTATGTTTCCGTACAAAGTTGATGAGCATATGTGTTTCTGCCCGTTGACAGCATTTCCTTTAGCTTTGTCCTTTGGAGACAATAGGCGCTGTCTTCTAGGGACCCACACGTGTGGACTTGTAGTGCTGCAGCAGTCCAGCATATGAGCCTGATTCTTACAATAACCAGACTTGAGAGTTTTTCTGTTTTGACAGTTGACTAAAGCAACCTATCCCCAAAAGGTCATTGTTATAAGTTAGATGAGAAGCAAAAAATGCAGCATAGATAGGTAATTTGAGGCAGTGAGCTATCAATTCACATACTTTTCTTATACCCTCTGGACCAGCAAGCTTGGGCTTAATCTCAAGTCTATTATTTCCATCATAAAATGGATTTGTACTCCTCATAAGTTGATATAATATCCAGATAATGATGCAGTATACTTGACATCAGACAGAGCTCAATAGCATACAAGTAGCTAATTTTCAAATGCTGGGTAGTTATTTGGGACAGAAGACCTGTTCTCCCTTCAGATTCTAGGGATCCAAACTGACATTTCCTAAAGCATTATGCCAGTGATTTCTTGTGTAATTCCTACTTACGTATCTTTAAGTATCAAGGATATCTTTGGTTTTGTTAGGATTTCCAAGTGGGAGGGAACACTGCAGGCTGGACCTGCCCCAGAGCTCTCTCTTACTCAGAGTTTCACTCAAAATAGGTAGTTTTCACAGTCATATAATAAATAGGTCAGAGAGCCACTTTCAATTATAGAATATACTTCCCTAAAATCCAAAGAGGTCCAAAAAGCACTGTGCCTCTTTCTTAGTGGTAGAAGATTCAAGATCCAATAACTTTGATTTACTTGGCATGTTCCAGATAATTTTATCCCTAAAAAAACAAATTGATGTGGCAGGCACTAGATTGCTGTAGGGATTATCTCTCCAACACTCTGCCGTTATCTTGTCAGCATAGTCAGAATACTTGGAATTTCTTGTCTACTATGTTAAATTAGCCAAATGTCATCAGTATAGTTGATCAGCATGATTTTCTGCAAAACATAAATAGCTAAGTTTTCTAGACGATATAGTGACAGAGAGAAGGAAAATTAACATAACTTTTAGACATAGACAACAATATGACTATTAATTTTCCTGTATAAATGTAAACTATTTCTTATCATTTTTACTGATTTATTAGATCAAATGTCACACACCAGGGGCAAAATGCTGTATCAATATAATCTAGAGATGTTACATAGGGCACAGCAACTGGAATTGGGGCTAACACTTCATTAAGTTTAGGGTAATCTGTTACCCTTTTTCATATCCATTTGACATCTTTTGTGAAAAAATAGGTGGAATGTTCATTAATACAATGAGGACAACCATCCCAGTTAATTCTTTGAGGGTGGTGCCAAACTGTATCATCCCTCCTGGCATGTAGTTTTGCTTCTAGTTTACTATGTCAAGTGGGAACAGGAGGCGAGATATTTTATGGGCTTTCAGTTGAATATTTTTACTGTCATAGTAGCTCTTACTCTACAAACTAGAGATGCAATGTAGGAGTTTTGCCTGTTGCTCAGTATAATCCTCCCAATTGTATACTTTGGGCCTGGAAAAATGTTGGGTCCACCATCCCACTGAAACCACTATGAATTAATCTTGGCAGCCAACACTCCATTTATCGTCTGTCCTTTATAGTTCTCTAACTGAGGAGGCATGGTGATGTTTCAGGCCCACAGGTAGTGTCAGCCACAACCCTCAAAAGACCTAGGTGTCTACATCCCAAGATATCTTTACTCTAGTTCCTTTGGAGGAAGGTTTGGATAATGTTCTATGTTTGCAGTGAGACTGTTGGAGTCCTTCTTCAGAGAAAGCCTCCTTTTAAAATAACAGGGCCGAGTTTGTCACTTGGCTCAAAACTAGAAATTCAGCAAGAGATTATGATTTTTTCATCTTGGTGGTAGAAAGCCTTTTGCATTTTAAAAAATATTTTTCTGGTTGCAAAAGTTTTTCAATTTTAATTTTTTTTAAAATCTGGTCACACAAATCAAACATATCTTAATTGGAAGCCTATCTCTCTTACAACTGGAAATAATATGATATATTAGCCATCATATAGATCTTTGCAAATTAAAGCACCAAGACTGCCAGCTCTTTCTTGCGGTAATGGTAATTGCATCTACTTTGTCTCTGATGGGTATGTATCATCACTCGTTTTTACCTATTCTGGGAACCTATCAGGTCTATTGATAATAAGTCTAATTCCAGGATAGTTTCTCTTCAGTCCTATACTACACAGGACGACTACACTGAGCATCTCAATGATGCTGATACCCGCTCACTAGTGCATTCATTTTTAATTGCCTAAGGGAAAGAAGTAACCTCTGGGCCACCTAGGGAACATAGTTATTTCCCAGGATCTAGGAAACATGGATAATTTCTGGTCTCATATAATAAGTTCATTAGGTAATGGACCCAATTTTTTTTAACTCAAATTTTTATCTCAAAAAAAAAACAGGTTACTTTTTTGTTTCTTTTTAACAGATGGCCCTGAGTTGTGCCCTGGGCCCAATTTTTGTCCAGTTTTCTCACATGTCCAACTTTTGGAAGCTTTAGACACTCACTTTCAGACTTTGCCAAGGCAGTCCCAGTATCTGCACCTGATTTTCACCAGTCGTTCACTATTGTCAAAATTTTAAAGTGATTGTGGTATAATAGTGGATCTCAAACCTAACATATATTTGAGTCACCTAGAAGTCTTCTTGAATAGCAGATTCTGGGTCCCATCCCTGAAATTTCAGTTTCACAAGTCTAAGAAAGCAAAAAGAATTTGTGTTTCTACCAGGTTCCCAGGTGGTTCTAATGCTGCTTGTCTAGGGACTGCACTTGGAGTAGCATTGTTGTAATCAGTGCTGCTTCTTCCATCTCTGTCTCCTTCCAGTGCAATACATCTGGGAGTCTCAGGAAATGTGATGCTGAAGCATACCAGCAATTGTCACCACCCTACTTACCAAATATGTTTTTCTTATTGAAATCTAACTCGTGAGTGACCCAATTCCAGAATCCCAATGTGAAGGGCTGCATTCCAGACTCTGTGTAACAAGCTGTCCTGGTTTTCGTTCCCTGTGAAGGCCAAACCGGAGACAAGGACCCAGGAATATATAGTTGATAGGAAAGGCAATCTCAGAAAATAAAAGTGAGGTTTTGGGAAAAGTAAGACAGGAAAGCGTTAACTGGCCGTAAGTACTGTTACCAAGTTGGTTACTACTGTGAACAACTCAGAGACTATCCCTCTGGTGATATCTCATTTAAGGTATCATGCAGGACATGTCTTAGAATTATCCACCAAAGGACAAGGAAGCTGTGCACCTATGTCCCTATATTCATCTCAGTATCTGAAGGTTTCTTAGGGGACATCAAATTCTGCATTTCATTATTGCGCAAACTCATGGCTGAATGACTTTTTGTGTAAAAAGTAGCTATACATTGGACACTGGCAAATATGTGTGAAACTGTCTGTTAAGTGGGCCAAGGAAATGATGCCTCACAAGTGCCTGCTATAGCATATTACTTAGATGAATGGATATGAAGACCAGATGAAACAGTTAAAGGGTTGAAGTTACAGTAACTGGATTTGGAGAATAGTATTCATGGAGGTGGGCAATGAGACTGAAGTAGAGACATTAATGGACTGGAGTATTTTACCTTATGCTTTAGAGAGCAGTTTGACTTTTAGAATTATGCATATTCATTATTTTAAGTAAAAGTTAAAGTTCCTGTGGTTGACAAATACATTAACTATGGACTGAAATATTGTTTTGCATTCCTGAACTAAAAACTTAAGCTATTTTAACATCTACTTCTTAATTCTTCATTTCATATACTTTGTTTTGTCCAATTTTTCTCCTCTTGCTGCAGTTAAGACATAAGACAGGTTACTTTTTCCTTTCTTTTTGACAGATGGCCCTGATTGATTTGCCAAAGACCCACCCATGAATCCTGACTCATTGAAGAAGGGTGGAGATTTTCTGAGCTAAGCGAGACCTTACCTCAGAGGTCATTTTCTCTACCACTTCTCCTGAGGCAACTCCTGCAGCAAGCCCCCAAGGACAGAATCAGATAATAGGAATTCAAAAACCTGACTTCACAGTGAGCTATGATACAAGGTCCAAGAACTTCAGCAGCAGCCAGTTTTACTGAGTTACTCATAGTCAAGGAGGTAAAAATGTTTTTCTGTTTTGTCTTTTATTGATGATTAGATGAGAGTTACAGATACGTCATTATGAAGTTTCTTTTCTTTCTTTTCAGAAGTAATGTGCATATTTTTAGTAGGTTGCAAAAATTCAAGCACTGAACACTGAAATAATTTACCATGTTATTATATTACTCTGTAATACTATATAGACATCCTTTTCTGTGTGTAGCTGAGACTATATATTTCCTGAAAATAGGTACTTCACCTCTTTCATCTCTGTGATACATTTTCTAGTCACAGAATGCTGGGAATTATAATATTTAATATTTTTACGCAAATAATAATGTTAATGAATGGCTATACGTGAATATCAGAAACCCCAAATTCTTGTCTTCATTTTTATGTAGAATTCCAAATCTGCATCTTAACGAAGTCCACTCTTGGTAAAAGGTGCCCTAAGTGTGTTTACTATCATGACTTTTATTGTGAGAGTTTCAAACAGCAGTGCAGTAAGGGATATGAAGGGAATAAACTTATTTGAGGCCAGGTAGAACTGTCTCACTCTTCACAAACCACACTACAACATTTGTACTCTAGCTTATCCTAAAAAATGATCACCACTTTCTAATAGAATCACATCTATGTCATTATATTCTTATACATGCTCTGTCTCATAAATCCCAATTTATGCCCTTCAATAAAAGACACTACAGTAGTTGTTTTGCTAAACATCTGCTATATAAATATATATTTATAAAATTTGCAAATTGACAAGAAATTTGAAAATCATTAAATCTAACCACTTACCTTTATGAATTAAATAAACATAAACCACTCAGAAAAATAAAATAAATCTCTCAAGTAAACAGAAGCAAAATTGGCACTTAAAATGTATCCCCTAATTTTTAGTGCCAGTTTCATTATAGCCCACTGATATATTTTTTCCTGGACTTAACTGAAATGCATTTTCTGTGTTGACAAACTTGAAATCAAAGGAGAACAAATGATTTGTGAATTATGTCATCCCATTTATAGTGTAAACATAAAATATCTATTCTGGCTGATGAAGAAAGAAGCCAACATACTAGTAACTTAAGAACAGATGACTTCCAAAGAGCAATAAGCAGTAATTGTATTCAAGAAATGAAAATGAAATGATAACTACTTTGTATTAGAATAAAGAAAGCAATTTTCCTATTATATTTAAAACATTAAAAAATAATACGTTTTTTAAAAATGTGTTAAATGCATGATTAGGTGAAATCTGGTTTCAATAGCAATACCAATAACATTTCTGCAACAATTAAGCAACAATTAGGAGTAGGCAACCCACACATTCAAGAATACTACCTCAGCTAATGTGTACAAGCCTGAGAGTAATTTTGTTAGAATTTGTGTGTTTTTATCAGATAAGCAACCAGATTCAAAGGTGTGAGCTGGCTTAACCACAGAAAATAATTGATAAATGAGAAGTGGGAACTGAAGGACACATTTGCTGACCACAGTAGTTTTTGTTTGTATGTTGCCTTTTTATTCTTATTTTCACTTAAACTACTTCTTAGTGATTAAATTATATTCTGTTGCATAAGTATTTCATAATTTGAAAAAAATCAAGAGAAAAAATAAAGATTCCAAATTACAAAAAAATCTCAATTTTTCAGTAATGTTCCACATTTTTAAAAATTCAAGTAGTCATAACATCTGCAAAATATGATCATTTTTATAACTTTTATTTTAGGTTCAGGAACATATGTGAAGGTTTGTTACATAGGTAAACTCCAGTCGTGGAAGTTTGTTGTACAGATTATTTCATTATCCAGGTATTAAACCCAGTACCTAATATTTTTTTTGTTCCTCTCCCTCCTCCTACCTTCCACCCTCCAGTAGTATCCAGTGTTTGTTTTTTTCTTCTTTGTGTTGATAAGTTCTTATTATTTAGCTCCTACTTATAAGTGAGAACATGTGGTATTTGGTTTCCTCTTCCTGCATTAGTTTGCTAAGGATGATAGCCTCCATCTCTGTCCATGTTCCCACAAAAGACATAATCTCTTTGAATGGCTGCATATTATTCCATGGTGCATATGTACCATATTTTCTTTATCCACTCTGTCATTGATGGGCATTTAGGTGGATTCCATGTCTTTGCTATTGCGAATAAGGCTGTAATGAACATTCACATGTACATATCTTTACGACAGAATGATTTATATTTCTATGAGTATAAACTCAGTAATTAGATTGCTAAATTGAATGGTAATTCTGCTTTTAGCTCTTTGAGGAATCGCAATACTGCTTTCCACAATGGTTAATTTATGCTCCCACCAACAGTGTGTGTAAGAGTTCGCTTTTCTTTGTATCCTCGACAGTATGTGTTATTTTTTGACTTTTTAATAGTAGCCATTCTGACTGATGTAAGATGGTATCTCATAGAGGTTTTAATTTGTCATTTCTGTAATGATCAGTGATATTGAGGTTTTTTTTCATATGCTTGTTGGCTGCATGTATGTTTTCTTTTGAAACATGTGTTAAAAGATATTTAGAAATGCTAAATATTCCTACTGCATTTGTTCATTTATTTTCAGTTTGAATGATATCCCTTTTCTTTCCCAGAGTTCATGGTGTAACATATATATTTTATAAAATATATATATATATATTTATATATATATATATTTTATAAAATATATAAAATATATATATGGTGTAACATATATATTATATATATATTTTATAAAATATATAATATATATTATATATATTTTTTATAAAATATATATGATACGCCATATATAAAATATATATGTTACACCATGAACTCTATTACATATATATATTATATGTATATATAAAATAAATACGTTTGACTATTTTAAAATGAAATTTGTAACAGCAAATTGCTAGCTTATAATACACGATTTTGCCATAGGACTGTGATTATTCAGTGAATGATATAGAATTTATGCTTTTTTTAACCTTTGGAAGATAATTACAGCTCTCATTGATAACCTACTCAAAAGCCTCTTCATGATTTAAAATAATCATAGACAGTAAGTAATGGGAGGTGATCACTTGCAAGGTAAGAATTTGTTTTATATGTGCCATTAAGGTACCAGCAATTAGAAATGTTTAGACAGGGATCTGTATATGAATCAGGGAGGAGTCTTGTTGCACAGAATAAAAATTAATACCCATCAACTTGAGGAAAAAAAAGAATACAATGGATGGATATCAAATAGCTCACAGAATTCACAAAAACAATTGCCAATCAATTTTAGCAAACAGGTCAGCACCAAGGGAGGCTAGACAAAAGGGAGAACAGCCAGGGCCTGTGCAGGAATAGTCTAAGTAACATACTATCTGTAGCAGCAGAGGTGATATTTATGCCACTGGGTACTCTCTAACTTTGCTAAGGCCACCATCACTGTTGAGCCCTCAGTGCTATGAAAGGTTTTGCAACTATTTCTACATCTCAGTATGAAATGCTTATGATCCAAAGTCTCCAGTGAGGATATTATTGGCCAAGTCTAGGACACATGCTAGAGCCTTAGATTGTCACACATGGGAAGAAGTTGTGTCTGTCTCATTTGGCTTACTTATTTGGATAAGGACGATTTCCTCTCACCCAGACCCACACTGGAAGTCTCTCCAAAACAGAATGAATGCTCAGATGCCTGATGTAAACAAAAAGACCAATGCTTGCAAAGAGTCTCCATATTAAGAATTATAGCTGAAACCTTATTAATCTCTATAAAAATAAGAACTATTTTTTTCTATTTCCTATTGGAAAATTTGTGAGCTCTTATCTTGGTATATGCCATTGATGAGCTACCTTTATTTGTCCAAATGCTGATTAAGAAAATATGAAGTCACAGTTTTTAATTAAAAATAAAACTAGTTTTACTAAGCCTGATAGAGAACATAGAAGTACATTTTACACTTTTATTATATAGAAAATTGTTAAGAAGATTATCAGTATTTTAGCCTATTAGTTTTGTATGTAAATTTCTATGTATATTTGAGAAGAACAATGAACATAGTTACATAATCATCTTAATATATATATATATTTTTTTAATCCTTCTGCATATCATTTCTAACACATTCATATTGTATATGTAGTATTTTGAAATTTCAAAGTGAGTTTATACCCATTATTTTTATTCTGGAAACAAACTAGTGAGGAAACTGGGATTCAAGGACAGGGCACAGAGTGTTAACATCAGAGCTTAGGCAAGGAAGCTCTTACTCAGTTATTCAGCATGCTTTGCTAGATGTTGTGGAAGCAGAGACACATCAGATGCAATCCTACTGTATTAGGCTGTTTTTGCATTGCTATAAAGAAATACCGGAGACTGGATAATTTATAAGAAAAGAGGTTTAATTGGCTCATGGTTATACAGGTCATAAAGGAAGCATGGTGCTAGCATCTGCTTCTGGGAAATCCTCAAGAAGCTTACAATCATGTTGAAAGGTGAAAGGGTAGCAGGGTATCTCACATAGTGGGAGGAACCAACAGAGTGGGAGGGGAGGTGCCACATACTTTTAAATGAATGGATCTTAAGATAACGCACTCACTATCACAAAGACAGCACCAAGACACAAGGGATCTGCCCCCTGACCAAAGCAGCTCCCCACCAGGCCTCAATCTCCAGCATTGGGGATTACAGTTCAACATGAGATTTGGGCAGTGACAAACATCCAGATTATATCTTTCCACCCTGGCCCCTCCCAAATCTCATGTTCTTCTCACATTGTAAAATACAATCATGTCCTTCTGACAGTCACTCAAAGTCTTATTCCAACATTAACAAAAAATTCCAAAGTCCAAAGTCTCATGTGCAACAAGGCAAGTCCCTTCCACCTATGAGCCTATGAAATCAAAAACAAGTTATTTATTTCCAGGATATAATGTGGGCATAAGCAAAGGGTAAACATTGCCATCCCAAAGAAATCTGCCAAAAGAATTGGCTACTGGCTCCATGCAAGTTTAAAGCGCAGCAGGGCAGTCATTAAAACTTAAAGCTCCAAAATAATCTCCACTGACTCCATGTCCTGCATCCATGGCACACTGCTGCAAGGAGTAGACTCCCAAAGCCTTGGGGAACTCCATCTCTGTGGCTTTGCAGGGTTCACCCCCCAGTGCTGCTCTCATTGGTTGAAGTTGAATTCCTGTGGCTTTTCCGGGAACACAGTGCAATCTGCCGGTGGATCTACCATTTGGGTCAGAAGAACAGTGGCCCCCCTTCTTTCAGTTTCACTAGGCAGTAGCTCATTGAGGACTTTGTGTGGGGACTCCAACCCACATTTCCCCTTGGCACTTACCTTAGTAGAAGTTCTCTGGGAGGGCTCTGCCCCTGCAAAAGGCTTCTGCCTGGCACCCAGGCTTTCTCATACATCCTATGAAATTTAAATGGCAACTGCCAGCCATTCTTTACTCTTGCATTCTGTGCACCTATAGGATTAACGTAATATGGAAGCTTCCAAGTCTTACAGCTTGCATTCTCTAAAGTGGCAGTTCAAACTGTACCTGAGCCCCTTTGAGCCCTGGCAGGAGCTGGAGTGGCCAGGATGTGGGAAGCAGTATGCCAACGCTTCTCAGGGTATCAGGGCCCTGGCCTGGCCCACAAAACCATTGGGTCCTCTTAGACCTAGGGCCTGTGCTGGGAGGAGCTGCCATGAAGTTCTCTGAAATATCTTTGGGGCCCTTCTCCCATTGTCTTGGATATTAGCACTTGGCTCACTTTTAGTTATGGAAATTTCTCTAGCAAGTGGTTGCTCCACAGCCTGCTTGAATTTCTCTACTGAAAAAGCTTTTTCTTTTCTGCTACATGCTAGGCCGCCATTTTTTCAAATCTTTATGATGCTTTGCTTTCTTTTTAAATATAAGTTCCAACTTTAAGTAATGTCTTTGTTCCCACATCTGAGTGTAGGTGTTTGGAAGCTGCCAGACCAACTCTTGAATACTTTGCTGCTTAAAAATTTCTTTCTCCAGATACCCTCAATCATCACTCTGAAGTTCAAACTTCCACATATCCCTAGGGCAGGCGCACAATGCAACCAAGTTCCTAGCTAAGGCATAACATACATGACTTTTGCTCCAGTTCCCAATAAGTTCCTCATTTCCATCTGAGACCTTGTCAGCCTGAACTTCGTTGTCCATATCACTATCAGTATTTTGATCCCAACCATTTAAACAGACTCTAAGAAGTTCCAAGCTTTCCCTCATCTTCCTGGCTTCTGAGCCCTTCAAACTCTTCCAGCTTCTGCCTGTTACCCAGTTCCAAAGCTGCTTCCATATCATCAGTTATCTTTATAGCAATGCCCTTCTCTTTGTACCGATGTTCTGCATCAGTGTGTTCTTACATTGCCATCAAGAAATACCCAAGATTGAGTAATTTATAAGAAAGAAGGTTTAATTGGCTCATGATTCTACAGGCTGTACTGGAAGAATGGTGCTGGCATGTGCTCTGGGGAGGACAAAGGAAGCTTCTAATCATAGTGGAAGGTGTAGGGCTCACAGACTATCTCATATGGCAGGAGTGGAGTAAAGGAAAATAGGAAGAGACATACCACATACTTTTAAATGACTAGATCTCAAGAAAACTCACTCACTATTGCAAAGATGGCACCAATCCTCGAGGGATCTGTCCCTATGAACAAAATAACTTTCTACCAGGCCTCATCTCCAGCATCAGGGATTACAATTCAACATTAGGTTTGGGCAGGGACAAATATCTAAACTATGTTACCTATCTACTTTACCCAAGTTATCTATACCTTTACCTCCTAAGGCTCCTAAGTAGAGGGCTCTCTGAGTTTCTCAGGGAATTCTAGGAGTTCAAAATGGGAAATCAGAAGGATCACCAACATGACCCTATTTCCACTATTTCTGGAACTTAGAAGCCTCATTTTTCTATAAACCACTGCCCCAGTTCCAGGGAGAATTAGGTTCTGTCCTTCCCATAAAGTGATTTCCCTCATCATTCCTCACTCTCTGCCCCTTCTTCTGTTCTTATTGAGCAGGAAGTATGTGGATTTATTAAAGATGATGACTCTGTAGATGTTTTGGGTGCTATAGACATTTTTACAATCGCTATCAAAATGCCAATGACATTCTTCATGGAAATAGTAAAAACTATGTGATTGCCATGGAGTTTCTTTTTTTTTTTATTAATTTTCCTAATCCTTCTAATTTCACTGATCAAAGAATAGTTTTAGAAGTTAAATTTTCAGCCATCTCACAAAGTTAGGTGGCCTTGGAACCCTCTTGTTGGTCATCACTAGTCTAGATGGGAACATAATTGCTTTCCTGCTGTGAGATTGAGAATCTGGTTTGTAACAAACACTATGGGTTAACTGAATGCAATATTCTTAATCCAGTTTAACACTTGTTTATCAAATTCTCCTGCAGCTAGGAATGGCCATATGATATGTTCACCAATCAGACATCAAGCAGACTATGGCTGGCTAGCTGTGTAAAAATAGTTATTTTTCTAAGGGTAATAAATGTATGGCATATACAAAAAAAAAGAAACATCTCTTCCTCTGAAGTTTGAAACAAACTAATCTCTCAAACTAACTATCATTTAGCTAAAATTGATACCGTAATCCTTGCTGTAAGGATAAAATAAACAAATAAACCTTGGGGATGAGAAATGACTTCTACAATTTAAATAGAGGCAGAGTCAGTTAGCCAACATCATAGCAAATCACATAAATATCTTGTACTGATGCTGTTATTGTTGCTATTCAATTCAGTCAGGAATCTAGAGCTACTGTGTGGATCAAAACCATTAAGGAATTTGAAAGTTCTTTGAGATCATATACCTTCAAATAGAAGGCATCATGTTGCAGCTATGTTTTCTTCTAATGAACCTTAACCTTTCACATTTTAGCACTTAAATCTACTTTCACTTCCGAGATTTCTCTTAGTCCACTTTGACAACAGTGGATTTTCCACTTGCTCTGACAGCGAAGGGCATATCAGTAGCTCTACCAATCTGTATCTGGACCATATCTTGGCAAAACTGTGAAGTGGACAGCGTTTGCTATGGAAAATGCCCACTCATCTGCTGTCCTGTGTTTTATTTCCTGGTAAGTCATTCACTGGAAATTTTTAAAAGGTCATCTTGTAAGGGCTTAAGCTGTGAACTTTTGAGAAGCAGCATTTAGGACACACCAAATGATGGTTGACTGATCAGCAGTCAAGCAATAGCTCTGTAAGACTCAACCCCTAAGCAACGATCCATGATCTGTCTATTCCCACAGCCAGTTCTGCCTGTTGGGCAACATTGTGAGGCTTGCTTTTGATCCTAGTCATTGAAAATTCCTATTCAACAGAAGATTTCCCACTGTTTACATTTCCCCTAAGGAGGAAGCAGTCTGTAGACTCCTGACATTTAAATGTACCATTAAAATGAGATTTTTCTTTTTCCCATCCTTGCTGCCAATTATTTCATAGTGGCAGATTTGGAACATTTGCCAGCCCCACAAGGCGTGCAAATGGGTTCTCCATGGAGATGAAATTCTTCATTGTTGCTATGCCAAAAATGTATGCTTTGAAAAGAATGTGCCGTGTTCTGTAAATATCTCTCCCACTGATACAAGTTTATATCTTTGCTACTGGAGTTTGAACACCTTTCTTTTTTTGGCAATGCAAACCCACATAAAGTGACCTCCCTCGGTATGAGTGTCTACATATGACACACCCAGTTACAGACACAGCTGAATTACTTTTTGTTTTTCCTGCTAATGACATATCAACAGCTGGTCTCCTAAAGGGGTGGGCAAACCCGGTCATATTTTTAAGCCAGATAAATTTTCAAAAAATTTGTCAAGCATTTTAACAAATATTTAAACTTGTATTTCTTTAAACCCTTGTGTATTTGAAGAAAAAAATTTAATCCACATGTTTCTGAATAACTTGTCTTTAACTCAACAAAATATTTTATAAGAACAACCAGCATCCAAAATAGCATGTGTTGTTCCTTGCATTAGTTTGTTAATAACAGAAATTCATATTATGTTACAAAAATTGATTAGAGACTCAAATTATCTTTAGTTCAATAGAATTCTAAATTGAAAATAACACATTGATATGAATGAAATAGTTCTTTTATTATGAGGGGAGGGAAGTGATACCATGATACATATACATCGAATCGAAACTTTCATTTTTTCGCTTTTTGGTTTAATGAAAGTGGCATTTCTGCTATGTTATTTAATTTCTGCAGTGTTATGGTAGTTACATAATTTCAGAGAAAGCTATTCACATTATCGTTTACAGAAATTGCATTGGAGCTATATACTGCGTAACCTAAGTCTATACCTAGGACAACCAACTCCTATTCTAATTTAGTGTAAAATAGTAATGAATTTTATTTCAGACTAAATTTGCTTTTCTAATAAATAGTACTTAATTAAATACACTTACAAATAAATGAATAACAAATTGTGACAGATATTACAAAAGATTTGGGGCTATTTCAAATGAATTTTTTTAAAAAAACTCAGTATCAAAGACATTGTAATTCTTTTTTACTCTTTACCTCTTGGGGAGGATGTAAAGAAAACGAATAATAGAAGGATCATTGACCTCATGCAGGAACCCTTTTCATTTCAGGCAAATAAGGAGTTTTACCTTATTGTTCTGAAGTGTGCTAAAAGACAATTCAAGAAATTCCACAGAAAATCCTTTTAGTCATAGGTTGAACTTTGACCACCAAACTGTTGTTCATTGTTCTTTAAGAGAGAAGGAGAAGTAGAATGTTGAGTAAATTCTAATTGCATCACGAGAGCCTTTTTTTTCTTGGTGTTTGTTTTCTTTACCTGGTAATGCACAGCTTCTTGTGGAAAATAAATCCCTCGGTAGTGTTTGTCTTTCTTGTATATGTGTGAGACTAGTATTTGGCTCAAAAGCAAGTTCAAACCAAATCAAGAGTTCCACTGTGTGTGATGAACCCAGGGAGCTTTTACCTTGAACATAAAGAACCTGGTCTATCAGTTCAACAGGCCCTTCCAGCATTTCACTAGTGGTGCATGCAGAAATCCATCACAAAGGAATGCAGCATTTCATTTGACATGGATTCTTGCCCAGAAACTTAGTAAAACCTCAGTCCAGCAATTTACCCAGGAGTGTGTTTGATAAGATACAGGTATTAGGAAATATAAAAGGAAACTAGGGAAGTTAAGTCTACCCGGAACTGCTTAAGCGATTTTCCCTCAGTATATGCCTTCCTTATAAATCACATTACATTGCTTCAAGTATTAAAAGAAAATTAGCAACCACTAGAACTAATCTTGAACACAAATAATGACATGCAGGCTGACAGTGAAAAAAGGAGACACGTGAAAGTAAATGAGACTCCAGTGTTTCTCTGGTTTTAAAAATACATATTTCCAGATTCACAAAACATATCCTCATATGGAGACAAAAGCTGCAACGTGGCAGTAAAACAATGAAAATATTTTAAGTGCATTATAAATTGGAAATATAAAGAAGGGAACATTTTGAATATCACAAATCCACATATGGGATTTTGTGTGTGATTATACATAGGTATGAAGATGGGAAAAGACACAGAGCCAAACTATTTTAAGAATGACCTAGCCATGATGTGCAAAAAATAAGCTTAATAATATAATAAAAGTTTATGTAATATTTTCCTTCCATTCACTACATATTATTTTACATAAGAAGTTCATTTTATAATACATGTCAAGTTCATAGGGGTGAAATTGGAGGCACATTTATGGTTTTCATTATTAAGCCATATGAGGTTTAAGTTTAGAAAACAAAACAACCTGGGCAGGATATAAATTGGCTATAAGTAGGTCATAGATATTTATATTTCTTGTTAAAATATATATGATAGAAAGAATTCATACCTTTCATCCTCTGGCTAGAGATTGTGATATTACCTATTCAGGTGGGAAAAAGTTCTTCTTAATGTATAGGAAATAAGGTTCTGATATGTAGAATATCCTTTGTTCCATTTTTGAATTGGTAGTGCAATTGGTTAAGAAGTAAGACACAGGAAGACTTTGGAATCTAGGTATTTTACAAAGTTTTAAAGAGAGAGCTGTTAATCCTCTCGGTGCAGGGGGCGCCTCTAGGATCTGCTCTTCATTGTTGTGGTGTTTGTTCATGTAATGTCTGCAGTTGCCTTGGTTTGAGCATGGCTCTATAGAAAAACAGAATTCTAATGGGATTGCGTAAAAGAAGAACTCCTAAGTTATGACTGGTTTTCCCAGAACCAGTTTCTTGAAGAGCCTCTAAAATCTTCATCTTTTTCCAAATAAACATTATTGATGATCTCTTTAAGAGTAATCCCCATCACCTCATATTACTCTCACATGCTGAACTTTTAATATGCATCAAGAAGATTAAGCACACACCTCAGGTATTAAAATGTGTTTCCTCTGCAATCTCATTTTATATCAAATATCAATATGGCTATCTCATGTTGTAGAATATTACTGAACTAGATTCTATGTTGGCTGAGCTCTAAGTTTAGATACAGCTCAAGCTCTACATAGAAGCAAATTTAAATGTATCACCTTAGCTTGTTTATGGAATATGTAAAGGTTCTGGCATTATGGAGAAGACTTTAGAGACATTCAGAGTGCCTCTGTTGAATTTACCAGACTTGTGACCTTAGGCAAGTGGCTTAATCTCTCTTCCTCACTTTTCATTTTGTGATGAGATTATGAATATTAACCATCCGTATAATTAAATCAATGTTAGGAGGCTAAAGTATGAGAAGAGTGGCAGGCACAGACAAGCATTTAAATAAGACGTTGTTTGCTATGGTCTAGTTAATGTATTACAGTATGAGCAAGAAAAGTGTTCAGATTTGTGCACATTAACTATAATACTAAAGCTGACATGGTTGAGAAAAGTTGTTCATTTAACAATTATAAAGTTTTTCATCAGAATGATATAAATAGAGTGTAGAAGACCCTGAAATTGTATATATCCTTAAGTTTTGAATAAACGACTTAATTGAAGGACAAAAATAGTAAATCAAAGCTAGGTTCTGTAATTTGTAAATTTCTGTCTATGGCACTGGGAATTATCCCTGTTTTCAGATATATAGTGGGTGACCCAGACACCACTACCAGTGCACTGCCCTACAGACAAGCGTAAGCATAATCAAGCAGGTGCATAAGGGCTAAGTAAACTCTGATGTAGAGAAAACTGGTAATTGGAGCAAGGTGCAAATAGGGCAGGCAGTACTACTGCCCAGCCTTCTGCAGACACAACTATCTGATAACTTTGATAACTTTTAACTTGTAAAAATGATGCATTTTGTGGTACTTTAGGAAACCCCTAAAGTTCATCTATTTGTAGTAGCAAAACATCTTAGACTATGAGCTGTTTTGGCTGCTAGATAAGTATATTAAAAATACTCCCATCGAAAACATAGTGTATTAAGTAGATTTGAATTTGAATCTTAGTTCTACTCTTTATTTTCTGTTACCTTGGAAAAGTGTCTTAAACTCTGTTTTCTCCTTTGGGAAAAGGGATCCTAATATTAACTCATTAGGTTTTTGTGGAAGGTTTAATGGGGTAATTTTTTACATGAGCATTACAAAAGGATTTGGTGCATAGTATATGTTCAACGTATGTTTGTCATTGCTGTTATTAAGAAATTTACTAATTTGCTTATGCCCTTTATATGTGCTTTCATGTAACATGTAGTGCGGTGATTTCTGAATTCATTCCTTTTGCTAACTGAAAATGTTTTCTGGATTTGGTCTTCAGACATGATAAGTAAGAGTAGAGAGATAGCCTTCAGCTTTGGAGTCCAGTATAGCCTTAGGCCTGATTTCTCATTACTACTGCCTCAACAGTACAGAAATAGTTCTCCCTCTGTCATCACTCAACCTTTTTAGCTGCAGAGACATATAATTAGGCTTAGAGACTTAAATAGCTGAGAATCAGAGTTCTTTATTGACAGCTCCTCTTTTTTTATGAACAAGCAGTGTCATTTTATCCCTGAAAGAACACAGCAGATTATAATGATCTGATGATGCTCATATGCATATAAACAAATCGTGTGAATCTGTAGCTCACTGAGATTCACTTCTGAAAAATTTCTGTTTTTCTTTGCATCTGTCTATTTATATTTCTTTCTCTATATTTTGTCTCCATCCATTTCTTACTTTCCCTGCCTCTTGGCCTCTATTAACTGTGCACAATATGGAATTGCAATAGATATTAAAACTATTTATCATACAGCTTTTTTATACTTTTTAAAGCCTAACAATTAGTTGAATTTAATAAATTTTAGCTGACTTATGTAAGAGTAGTCTTTTCCTTTTCTTTGGGTCAGAGCTTTGAGAGAAAAACATTCACCAAATCTAGAACATAAGGTTTAAAACAAATTCCCATTGATGATGACGAATATTTCTTTCTCTTATTTTTCTATGAAGCTATGTATTTATTTTAAGTAGAAGCCTTCCCATATTTCACATTATGATTCAGAATGAAAAAATTTGTTCGATTTTATTATTTTCTACCACACCTTCATGTTTCAAGATCATTTTCAAAGCAAAATATTCTAGCTAAAATTAAGAACCAGAGATCTTCCAAGCAAAGGAGACTGCAGAGAATCATTTGTGCTAGGGCCTACCCTTCAAGTAGGTAAACCTTATTATTAAACCTTACTATTAAAACTTGTTATTAGGTTTAATAATAATTATATAATAATAATTAGATAAACCTTATTGTTATTAAACCCATATTAAAAATGAGGTGCCTGAAAAGCAAAGTTTAGTCTATTGACTTCTGAGCAATATTCAAAAATAGAGCCACTTATTCTGTTGCTTCATTATCTTGTGATATCTTGATACATGTGCATTCAGTCCAAAATACTCACATTGAATCTAATGGTTTGGTAAATAAAATATTAGCTCTCATAGAACTCTATTGAGTGATGGTCTTCCAAAAGACATGTCCATCCAGAACTTGTGAAAGTGAACTTATTTGGCAAAAAGGGTCTTGGCAGACTCAATTAGGTTAAGAATCTTGAGATGAGATCATCTAGAATTATTTGGGTGGGCCATAAATTCAATGGCAATTGTCCTTATAAGATACAGAGGAGAAGGAGACACAGATACAGAAGATTTGCAGAAAAAACCTTTTGAAGTCAGAGGGGAAGGCCAAGTGAAAACAGAGGTGGTGATTGAAGTTAAGTATCCACAAGCCAAAGCACTCCTGGGCCCATAGAAAACTGGACTCTTCACAAGGAAAAATTCTACACTAGAGACTTCAGAAGGATTGTAGCCCTGCTGCCACCTTGATTTTGAACTTCTGGTTACTAGATCTGTGAAATAATAAATTTGCATTGTTTAAAACCACCAAGTTTTTGGTGATTTGTTACGGCAGCCTTCATTGTTTAAATACACATTATTTATCTTCTCCAAGTGTCTGCCTGAGCAGCTAGATGAATATATTTTTTTTAATTTCACAATAGAGCTTTTTCTAATGTAAATCAATAAATATTAAAAGTCACAAAGTTTAAATACATACTGAATTCTATGCAGAAAGACAACTGTTTCTCTGATAGCCTCACTTTTGTGCACCCCAAGAATGCTTCTTCAATTATCAAATCCCCTCATTCCTTCTAGTTTCATTTTATTTGGTGACCTAGCTTTAGTCTTCATTGAAAAGTAGAACACATTAAACTTAAACTCTTTCATTTTACTGGTGGTAAACCTATAGATGCATCTGCATCAATGATATACAATATTTTCTCAATTGCAACAATGGATAAAATGCCATATAACTATCACCTCCCATGAAAGAACCATCAAGCCACATGTTCTTAAGACCCACTTTATTGTTGTCTTCCTGTTGACTATACCTTAGTTTATTTCTTCTTTCCAGCATTCTCAGACTTCCTGTCTCTTCTGAATTATTCCAATGAGCACAAAAAATGCTCTAATATACACTGTTTTATAAAAGTCTTCTACTGATCTCACATCTGTCTTCAGCTCCAATTCTTTGATGGTTTCCGTAGAAAAACTCTTCAAAGGTTGGCTGTAAAAGACATCTACATTGTTTATTTCCCAATCATCTTTAATGACCTTTAATCTGGTTTTTACCTCTATCAGTCCTTCAAAAGCACATATCAAGATCATAATAATCTGTGCTTTACCAAATCCAATGGATAGTTTACTCTTCATATAATTAGTCTTCTCAGTAATCATTGAGATGGTTTTTGCATTCCTTCTTGAAATTAAATTTTCTCTTAGTTTCCTTGACACCAGACCCTGTCAGTCTTCCCTGTAGCTTTGTGATTTCCCATCTTATACCCATACTCCTAATTTGATGTTCTTCATGATTCAGTCCTGGGTCAACTTCTTACACAAAAAGAATACAAAATGTACTCTTTAAGTGATGTCACTCCTACACGTGTCTTTCCATGTTTTAGTATCTAGCTCACAGATTATTATCTCCAATTTAAATCTATTGGTTGAATTGTATTCTCCCTGCCTACCTGCCTGCTGGACAGCTTCACTTGCAGGTCTCATAGCCCCTGTCTCCTAAGTTTCCACCCACTTAAACATTTTTCACACCTCAATAAATGGCATCACTGTTCAAACTGAAGATCTATTAAAACTACACACCTTACCACAAAAATTATAAATATGTGAGGTAATGTATATGTTAAATAGCTTAAGTTAGCCATACCATAATAGGTGTGTGTGTGTAAACATCATGTTTGACACCACAAATATATATATTTTTTACTTGTCATTTTAAAAACAACTATACATTTAAAAATCATCCTAAATTCTGTACTTGCCCTTACCGTCCACATCACATTTCATCTAGAATCATGCCTATGCTACTTATAAAATATATTTCAAATGTGTCTAATTAATTCTTCCTTGTTGTCACCTCCCAAACCCAGGCCAACATCCTCTCTCATCAGAATGACAGCAAAAGCCTATGATGGGGCTTCTCACTTCTAATCGTACCTCTTCCAACTGACTGCCATGTCAATTTTCTGACAAAATATTTTCGATGACTTCCTCTTGTATTTCAAACATCACTGAAGAGCTTCCCCGTAGCTATAGGCCCTTCACTATATAAATTGGTCATCACTTTAGCTTTACTGTATATCCTTCTCTCTTCATTTATTGTATCCTGTCCTTATTGATCTTTTCTCAGATTTTGGACACATCAACTGTTTCCTTTCTCGGGGCATTTGTACCATTCTGCTCTAGCTCTTCTCACTGAAGCATCCTTTCATCTCAGGTCATCAGCTTGAATGTAACCTAAGCAGTGACGCTTTACACAATCACCCTATGCTAGTAATTATATCCTATTATTGTCTATTCCAGTCTCTAATTTGTTGTTTTTAGTGACATTAACAATTTTTAATTTCTTAATCTGCATATTTTTGTTTTACTCTCTTCTGCATTAGAATGAAAACTTTATGATAGTAAGAAAGCACATCTCTTTTGTTATTCATTTAATGCCTCTGAACACAATGCCTGATACCAAATAAGTCTGCTTTCTAAAGTTGGTTCATTTCATACACTTTATTTTCTTCAGGAAATTGAAATTTGAAAATTATCTAACAAATGATGATGAGATAATAAAAGATAAGTGAACTTCTAAAGTAACTCCCCAAAAACTTTTTTTATTTATTGATATATTCACTTAAAAATATGTATTGATTTCCAACCATGTGTTGGAGCTATGGATGAGTTAACAGCCTAGTGGACTTGCTTCAGTCTAATGTTTTCATAAAATATCATACACTCAATTAAGAAAAGAAACTAGACACAAAGCAGGCATTAGAGGGGAACTACCTTAAGCCTGGTAACAAGTCAGCACACTACTATTGACCAGTGAGCAAGTGAAAGAAAGAGATGAGATTCCGCCCTCCTCATTTATGTGAACACATATCTTAGCACCCATTTATGAGTGAGAACATGTAATATTTGTTATCTGTACCTGGCTTGTTTCACTTAAGATAATGACCTATAGTTCCATCCCTTTTGTTACAAAATGCATATTTTCATTTTTTTTAATGGCTGAACAGTATTCTATTGTGTATATATACCACATTTATTTTTATCAGTTCATGCATTGATTGACACTTAGGTTGATGCTGAACCTTTGCTTTTGCGAATAGTGCTGTGATGAACATACATGCACGGGTACCTTTTTGATATACTGATGTCTTTTCTTTTGGGTCGATATCTAGTAATGGGATTGTTGCATTGAGTGGCAGTTCTATTTTCAGTTCTTTGAGAAATCTCTGTATTGTTTTCCATACACGCTGTAATAATTTGCATTACTACCAACAGTGTATTTACTTTCTACACATCCTCACCAACATCTGTTATTCTTTGTCTGTTTAACAATAGTGACTGTACCTGGGTGAGATGATATCACGTTGTGATTTGGATTTGCATTGCCCTGATAGTGATATTGTGTACTAAAACATATTTTAAATGCTTCTTTTGGTAACTTTAGTAATAAAAATAAGAAACTTGGGGAGAATTTAAGCTAGTGATAATATATCAAATTTAATCCAGCCTGACTGCTAACCATGGTAACCAACTTTTGTTTTCTTGGGATTCAGACATCCTGATTTTTTGCTGTTATTTGTATAACTTTTCTTTATAAGAGTAAAATAAACTATGAATGAATAAAAACAAATCTTCTGATATTGTAACCTGCAATTTGACCCTACAGAATGACACAGAGAGCAAGTATGTCAAAACTATATTCAAATACCCCTTTTCAGAGGGAATATTCAGGACCAGAAGAGATTTTGCAAAACTTCTGTATCACTGAATACTGTTCAGTGTGAGTCAATCACCCTAAACCACTGCTGGATTATCAAGTGCCTTAGAGATCATAAAAAGACAGGTTAAACCATATGAAATTTTGCGCTGAAGTTGAGAATATGTCAATTCATTGAAAAATTGATGATTTTGCATTGTCAATGGCTAATCAACTGAACTAAAGTCTTCATTTCCTTGTATTCTTGGTAAGAGAGAATTTAAACGTTATTGTAAAAGGGGGAAAGGCCATTTGCTGGCATTTGCTGGCATAAGGATTCTTAGAATTCTATGCAGATTAAATATCCCAGGAAAGAGGCAGGGTGCCATTTCTGTACCAAGAGGTGAATGTAATTTGCATGTTGAACACGGTTATCAAGAACAGAAGATTCTTGACTCTATAAGTTAAAGCATCCAGCTCAGATTAAGAAACACTGAAAAGCTCTAAAGCAAGCTCATTGCTCACAGACAGAATCATGGATTTTGGAAAAGCACCAGCGACATTCATGTATTTTATGAAAATATGTAAAATACCTAAAAAGCTGTGTTCAGTTTATCTAAAATAAAATAAAAATTATCAGTTGGTACCTGGTAGTTAACTTTTTATTTAAGTTGGTACTAATAGGAGAAAATCAAAGTTTATTAACTTGTGAATCTAGTAAGGTATTTAGAATTTCATTCTAGACTTTGTTATTTTATGTGAATATTATAGCTATTATAAATGATACTCTTTCAATACCGCTTCAAGATATTACTAACTTGGCAGCTATTTTTCTGTTTACTCATAGCTTTTATTAAAATCTTCAATCCAAAGACCAGTGATTCTTAACCATGAAATAAAACTTTGCCCCACCCCCAGGTCTGATTGCATCTGGGAGGGACCATATTTGTAGGCCAGATCCTGTAGTACCTGTGTTTTGTTCTTTCTTCTGCCCATTACTTTAAATGGTACTTTAAATGTCTGAAATTCAGTGGCTAGGGTAATAGACCAAGGCACTTGCTTAGCTAAAGCTATGTTCTTGTGAGTCCAAACTCTTGAGACTTGAACATTGATTCAATACACCTTCAGGGAGAAGGAAACAACTCCAACTCGATGATGCTTAAGAAAAAAAATGAAATCTGAAGCCCTTTCATATAAATCAGCCAATTAATATGCTAAGTCACAAAGGTAAATTACGAAACTGCTTTTTCCCAATTCCAAAGCAATCATTTTCTGATGTTTCCTCTCGTTTGAAGCTAATCCTGTTTTTCTCCACTGGTTTTAATTTTTAAATATAGAAACAAATGATTAAAAATTTAAAGATATGTATCATTATTTATCCTAGATGTTGACACCATGGTCTGGTGGCAAGAACACAGGACAGGGGTCTGGTTTTTACCTGGCTTATGCTTTTTAAAATGGATCAATTTATGTAACTTTTCTAATATGGATTTCCCTATCTACATGGCAGGAAGAATAATATCTTTCTCCAGATTTGAATTAAGGATTAAATGTAGCAATGGATTTATGATAAAAGGATTTGCAATTTGAACTTAGATTATGACTAAAATACAGACATGTCCAGAAAAGTCTTTAGAAGATTAGTGAAGAGAATCTATCAGCAGTTTATTTCCTAAAAGGACAAGTGGCTTTCTGAAAATAAAATCATTCTAAAGGTAGAGAAAGAGACATAATAGATGCAAACAAAAAATGTCTTGTTTTTTTTTTTTTTTTTTTTTTTTTGAGAAAAGGTAATTCTGAGTCCAATATAGAAATGGTCACTCAAATCGATTTTCTGCCCTAAGCTATGATAACCTTATGAGCAAGAATTAGGACGAGAATCAACAAATAGCCTGGTTATAGATCTGGAAGAAAACAGAGTTGTTGTGGGTGGGTCCTGAGGAGAATCACCATTGTCTTGCCTGGCAACTGCCTCAGTGGAGGCCATCACTATTGCCTCAGGCAGTGCATGGGTAATCTCTTCAGACAAATTCGGAAAAGCTGATGGCAGTAGGGGTGGGGAGGGGATGCTGGCATCACTGGGTGTGGGGAGGCTGTTTCCTCTCACAAAAAAGACTCCTCAGAATTTACAAGCTCATTGTACCCAACTTTATCAGGGTCCTCCCAGACTTCCCCTTTCCGAGTTGCAAGATCCCATTCTTTCCCAATCAATGCTCTCACTTTAACAGTAGACACCTGGCAAGACTGAGCATGAACTTTTAATTACAGATCAGCTGCTTGCATGATAAGAGCTTATGTCTAATTTTCTGCCATTTCAGCCCTTTGTCTATAGGAGGTAAGACTCCCACTCCGGACAATCTTGGAAGACTTGTTAGAATCCCTGAGCTCATCCTTTTTTTTTTTTTCATTACTTTGTCCAGCAAACTTCAGAGCAACCAACCAACTTCTTTATATTCCTTAGTTCTCCACAAAGGTATTATGTATAGGGTCACTGAGCTCCTTACCTCTCATGAGCGGCAAATCAGGGATATCAAATACATTTATTTTGTGTAACTCTTTAAACAGTTCATGTCAAGCACTATCAGTGTTCTGCATGCTCTTCAAAGTAGAGTCCTTGTCATTTTTGTGTCTAATCAGATTAAGCAGCCCACTCCAGAAACCCCAAAACCAACTAAAGAAATCTATCTTTAAAATTCTGTTCCTTTAGAACCATTCCTTGTACCAAAATCTGTATTAATTAGTATTATCTAGAGGGACAGGACTAATAAGATGTATGTATATATGAAAGGGAGTTTATTAAGGAGAACTGACTCACACAATCACAAGGAAAAGTTTCATAATAGGCCATCTACAAGTTGAGGAGCAAGGAAGCCAGTGGTGGATCAGTTTGAGTCCCCAAACCTCAAAAGCAGGGAAGCTGACAGTGCAGTCTTCAGTCTATGGCCATAAGGCCTGAGAGCCCCTGTAAAAACACTGAGAGCCCCTGTAAAAAGCAGAAGAACTTGGAATCTGATGTTAGAGGGCAGGAAGCATCCAGCATGGGAGAAAGATGAAGGCCAGGAGACTCAGCAAGTCAAGTGCCCTCCAACATCTGCCTGATTTATTCTAGTCATGCTGGTAGCTGATTGAGAGTTAGTCTGCCTCTCCCAGTCAACTGACTCAAATATTAATCTCCTTTGGCAACACTCTCACAGACACACCCAGGAAAAATACTTTACATCCTTCAATCAAATCAAGTCGACACACAATATTAACCATAACAAGCAGTAATTTTAAAAAATTGCTTTGTGTAACAAAATGTAACACAAATGTGGGACATTTGGACACTTTCTGCTTATTCCTAGAACTTAGCATCATCATGTACATTTAGAGCACATGAGAACACAGCTCATCCTCATCAAGGATTTCAGGGGACCACAAATACCTTTGCCTGTGATAACCAGAGATATCTGGCATCTGACAGGAGTGGTTGTAAATATGGAACTCAAAAGGCTCACTTTAATGTCCTCAGGAGCTATGAGCAATTTCTGTGTCTCAGGAAGTTTATGTTGAGCACCAGCGGCAGGTGTGGTATCTATATAGCAGTAATACATCAGTGACTAAGGGTAAGGTGAGACACAAGGAAATAGACTCTGTAGGTCAGGGATCAATGTCATGAGCAGTGCAACGTAAGGGATAACCAGGTCCATGCATATTTGTCTTTCCACAATGTTAGGCTTTTATTGTTACTATTTCAGTCACAAAGGTCATGAGCTACGTGGCATTCCCAAGGAGACAATTCTCCTAGTGCTTCCCATTCACTCAGTAGTCAGAGCCACAGGCATACAGGCTCAACCATGTTACAAGTCAGTCAATATTGTAAAATATATACAATAGTATACTTAATATATAAATGTTATAGATTTAAACATTCCACAAGAAATAAAGTAACATTTAACATGAAGAGGAAAAAGAGATAGGAGAAAGGGTTAGTTTGTCAGTCCAGGGGGAGCTAAGAAGACATACAAAGTTCTGGTCTTGATCCAGTCTCGGTCTTACAAGGAAGAGTCTTTCATGTGACAAAGCTTTCAGGGGCAGATCTGAATTCTTATCATAAGTGACTGCAAGACAGTGTCAGTTAAGATGGACATTTGGAGCTGCTGAAGGCCTGCTCATTTGCAGTCACAAAATCCTCTGGTGAGAACTGATAGTGGAAGAGTGTGCTTGTTTGTGTCCTTATCTGGTTGAAAGCAATCTTTATTTTTTTATCTGTTTATGAAGCAAAAACACTTTATCCTTGTTGGCAAAGCACCCTATGAAATATAAAATGGAGTCCCTTTCTAAGATGGAATTAGTTATGTCAAAGGTGCTCTAAAGAGTCAGCAAACTTTTTCTCTAAAAAGCCAGACAATAAATATTTTAGGGTTTATGAGCCCGATTGTTTCTGTTGCAATGACTCACCTCTTTTGTAACTATTTCGCTAATCATGTGGTGAAGAAACATCCATAGAAAACTGGCACATGAACAGATGATAGGCAGGATTAGGGCCACAGGATCTTATGTCCCCTGCTCTAGGGTGACTGAGAGGACTTACTCCTGAATGCTTTAGACTAACCCTTAAAGATGCTTAGAAACAAAAGAAGAAATAGAAATGAAGAAAGGGTGAGGGTGAGATGATTTTTTTCCCCAAATTCTGGCCAATGAATTGTAAAAAGAAATCTACATGAGACCACTTAGGAAGGCTTTCCTCATTCTTAAGAGAAAAAAAAGTTTCTTTCCATGTTTCTTTTTTTACCATTGTCAGCATGTTATTGTCAGCAACTTATTCTCTTGGGCAGATCTTCTCCTAGTCCTAAAAACTATTACCACACATCTCCAAAGGCAGCAAAGTTGAAATCTGTTACTTTTTTTAAGAGTGAGAAAAGCATTCCCAGAGGGTTTTCAGTACTTGCATAACGGGAATGTTATGTTGATTATAAGGGCAGCATAAAGGGAGGTTGGTAAAGCCCATATACAGTTGTAAGGCTAAACTTTACTTGAGGCAAAATATTAACACTAAATAGAATGCAAAAGTAGGTATATCTAAACAATCCACTAGAGCAATGCATAAAAATTGTAGAAAATATATAGTGAAAAATTCAATAGATAAATTAAAATGAAATACTACAAATATGTAAAAACAAAAGAAACCAGGAATATAAGATAAAAAAGATTGTACAAAAAAAACCCAAAATAGTTATATATGTCCAAATGCACCAAATTCTATAAAATAATTTTGTGCAGCTTTTTAATATCCTATATAAACCTCAGAAAAACTGAAAAAATAATATAATAAAATATTATAAAGTATTAAATAATTTAATTATAAATTATTTATTATAAAATAATAAAATAAAAAAATAATAATATAAAATGGTGGACTAATTTTCAACCATATCATCGGTTACATTTAATCTAAATGATCTTAAATCTACTTTATTAAAAGAGGATGTTATATTGAATTTTTTAGTAAGTCCAAAATATATGCTGTTTAAGAAAATAAGAGCTTGGAATATAATAATAAGGCAGATTATAAAAATAGAATTAAAAAGTATATCATGCAAGCATGAATAAAAATATGCTGAAGTGGCTATATTAATGCCTATAAAATAGACTTAAAAAAAAGAATATTAGCAGATACAGGAAAGGATATATTGCATGATAAAAGGATTCATTTCATCAGGAAGACTCAATAATATTAAAAGTACCTATACCTTTAAAATACATGAAGTAACAGACCTTTAAAATACATGAATACTGATTGATAATATAAAAAGAGAAATAGACAAATTCACAACTTCAGTTAGAGACTTCAACACTCATTTCTTAGGAATTGAAAGAACAAGGAGACAGAAAATCAGTACAGATATAGAAGACATGAAAAACCTACCAACCAACATAATTTTCATTTATAGAATACTCCACCCATCATCAATAGAACATACAATATCAAGCACACATAGAACATTTGCCAGTCAGATGACAAACTTGATTAAATTTAAAAAATTGAAATTATATTTATTGGTTATAATGAAATTGAAAAATTTTAAGAAATTTAAAATTGTAAGAAAAAAATTATATTTGTTAAAAATCCAAATATTTTTATAATAAATAATACATTTCTCAAAAATCCCTAAATCAAATAATGTCTCAAAGGAAATTTAAAACTATTTGAAATGAATAAAAGTTAAAATTTGAGGGATATATATATATATATAAAACAAAGGATAAAAGAAATGTATAGCATAAATGCCTATGGTAGAAAGAAGAAATAAACCAAATCAATCATCTATATTTTCACCTTAAAAACTAGAAATAGATCATATGCACTATATGTTCATTGCAGCAGTATTCACAAGAGCAAAGACATGGAATCAACTTAAATGCCCATCAGTGATAGACTGATTAAAGAAAATTGGTACATATACAACATGGACTACTATGCAGCCATATAAAAAAATAAGATCATGTTCTTTGCAGAAGCATGGATGAAGATAGAGGCCATTATCCTTAGCAAACTAACACAGGAATGGAAAACCAAATACCTCCTTCTGTCTCTTATAAGTGGGAGCTAAATGATAGGAACACTTGGACACATAAAGTGGAACAACACACACTGGGGTCTTTCAGAGGGTGAAAGGTGGGAGGAGGGAGAGGATCAGGAAAAATAACTAATGAGTACTAGGCTTTATACCTGGGTGACGAAATAATTTGTACAACAAACCCCCATGACACAAGTTTACCTATGTAACACACTTGCATTTGTACCCCTGAACTTAAAATAAAAGTTTTTTAAAAAAAGAAACTAGAAATAAAGAACAAACAAAAGCATAATTCATGCAGAAAGAAGAAAATAATAAAGATAAGAACAGAAATTGGTGAAATTGAAAACAAAAGCACAGAGAAGTCTATGAACACAAAAGCTGCTTGATGGAAAATATCAATAAAAGTGATAGATCTCTAGTCAAAATAAGGAGAGAAAAAAGAAACTACCTGAATTAGCATCCTCAGAAACAAAAGGGAGAATGTCACTACAGATATTACAGGAATTAAACTGATACAAGAAAATACTATAAACCACTCTATAGACTTGAGTTAAAAGACGACAACCCACATGTTTTCTTTTCTAATGGTCACAGCATGTCACTGTCATTATAAATTGTTCTACTGGACAGGAACTTTATCAGGCTTAAAGTAAATGTTTCCTAAAAATGATTTATTCAGCTGGGAGTTTGGGATTTTCTGTTTCTTCTCTGGTATGTATGTGTGCTCACTTATTATTTATTTAGTGACCACACAATGTTCCAAGTGTTCTTTATAATAATAACACTGAGACAAAAACACAAAGGACACTTTCTGAATACACAATCAACAAATTAAATAAACTGGGCCAATTTATTGACAGATGCACATTACAAAACTATTTCAAACACTATTTCAAAAAGATATAGATAACTGGAATTATCCTCTAACTATTGACAAATTGGATTCATAATTTTAAAGCATTCCAAAAAATAAAACTCAGGCTTAAATGATTTTATTAGTAAATTCTACCAATTACTTTAAAATAAAACCAAAGCTCACAATCTCTTCCAGAAAATGAAAGCCATAAAAATAATTCTCAACCTATTTTATGAGGCAACTATTACCCTTATTATAAATAGACAAAGACAGAAAGAAAAATAAAGTGAAAATAGTAAAGTGCAATTATGCCTTAAGAAAACAAAAAATTTCAACAAAATGTTAGCCTTATTCAGCAATATATAGTAATAATGGCACATAATAATCATTATCCCAGGATTATAAGGTTGCTTCAATATTCAAAAATAAAGTATTGAAACCATCCAACTAATAGACCAAACAAGAAAAAGACATTATCTCAATAGAGATAAGTAAAATGTTGTATATGTTCATGATTTTTAAAATCCCTGAAAATTAGGTACAGAAGGAAACTTTCTCAACCTGATAAAGAAATCTACCAAAAAACCTACATCTATCATCATACTTACAGGTTAAAGACTAAACATTTTTCACCTAAGACTAGGAATAAGGTCAGGATGTCTGTTCTGTATTCTCCTACTCAATGTAATATTAGTGCCCTAGAAAATGTGATAAGGCAAGAAGAAAACAAAAAGCATCACACAGCTTGAAAGGAAGGAATAAATTTATTCCTGTTCATAGACAAAATGATTGTCTATGTAGAAAATACCAAGAAATCTACAAAAACAAGTCCTGAGATTAAGCGAAGTTATAGACTATACCATCAACATAAAAATTAGTCATATTTCTATATAGCAGCAAGAAAACAGAAATGTAAGCAATATCTTTCACAATAACTCCAAAAGTAAAATAATTAACAATATGTGAAAGACCTCTAAGGTCAAAACCACAAAACACTAATGAAAGAAATCAGGAGAAATCTAAATAAATGAGGAGAAATATTGTGTTTATGGATTGGAAAGCTTACTATTTTTAACATGTGAATTCTCCCTAAATTGATCTGTAAGTTTTACACCATCCCAAACAAAATCACAGCAGATATTTTGTAAACACAATCAAGTACATTTTTAAATTTATATAGAAAAACAATTGTATTAGAAAAACAAAACAATTTTCAAACAGAAAAACGAAGTTGGAGTACTCTCACTACCTATTTTGAGACTCACAGCTGACTACAATTTTCAAGACCTTGTGGCATTAATGGAAAGGTAGACAAAGAAGCAGAAGAAACAAAACAGAACATGCAGATTTTGACCCATGCAAATATTATCAATTAATTTTTGGCCAAGCTGTGTAAATAATTCAATAAAGAAAGGATACATTTTTAACTGGTGCTGAAGCTCTTGCACATTCACATGAAAAACAAACAAACTGCCTTACGTTATATGTCATCCAGTGCAAAAACTTTACTTCAAAATATGCAGCAAATTTAAAATAGCTATAAAATTCTTAGAGAAAACACAGGTGAAATCTTTGTAACCTTGAATTAGGCAAGCAGTTTCTAGATATGACACCAAAAGTGTGATCCATAAAAAAATTTGGTAATTTGACTTCATCAATATTTAATAAAACTAGTCACAGACTAGGACAAAAATATCCTAGCTAAATATCTGACAAAGGATTTGTATTTAAAACACATAATTGAATCTTTAAACTCAGCAATTGAAAAAAAAAAAAACGGATGTTCTTCTAGTAGTTTAATAGTTTCAGATCTTAGACTTAGCATTCCAAGACATTGGTCTAGGCAAAGATTTTTGTGTGTGTAAGACCTCAAAAGCACAGACAACAAAAACAAATATTAACAAATGGGATTATATCAATTTGGCTTCTGTGCGGCAAAGAAAAAAAACAATAAAGATACAGCTAATGGAATGGGTGAAAATATTTGCAACCTATCCATCTCATAAGGAGTTAATAAACAGAATAGATAATGAGTTCAAACAGCTCAATAGAAAAAAAAATGATCAAAAGATCTGAATAAGCATTTCTCAAGAGAAGATGTACAAATGGCCAAAATGTATATTTTTTAAATGCTCAACATCACTAAGCATCAGAGAAATGCAAATCAAAATCCCAATGAAATATTACCTAATTCCAGTTATAATGGCTTTTATCAAAAGAGAATAATGGATGATGGCAAGGATGTGAAGAAAAGGGACCCTTGTGCACTGCTGGTAGGAATATAAATTAGTACAGACCTATGGGAAATAGCATGGAGGGTCCTCAGAAAACAAAAAAAATAGAACTACCATATGATCTAGAAATTTCACTTTCTGGATATATATCAAAATTTTAAAAATTAATATATCAGAGATATCTGCACTTCTGCATTCTGCAATTCTACATTTATTGCAGCACTATTTGCAATAGTCAAAATATGGAGTCAACCTAGGTGCCCATGAGTGGATGAATGGATAAAGAAAATGTGTTATATGTAACCAATGGAGGACTATTGAGCCATAAAAAAGAATGAAATCCTGTCATTGGCAGGAACATGGATAGAACTAGAGATCATTATGCTAAGCGAAATAAGCCAAGCATGGAAGAAACAATATCACATGTTCTCACTCTTATGTGGAAGCTTAAAAGTAGTTCTCATGAAGATAGAACACTGGTGGATACTAGAGGCTGGGAAGGGAAGGGATTAGGCAAGGATGAAGAAAGTTTCATTAATGATTATAAATATACAGTTAGATAGAAGAAATAAGATGTTGTGTTTGATAGACCAGAGGGGTGACCATAGTTAACAGTAATATGGTGTACCTTTAAAATAGCTAGAAGATAATTTTAATGTTCTTAGCATTAAGAAAAGATAAATATTTAAGATAATGAAAATCTCAATTACCCTGGCATGATCCTTACACATTATATGACGTGTACCCCTAAAATAAGTACATCTATTTTGTATCAATAAATTTTTAAAAACTAATTAAAAAAATAAAATGAGTGAAAGACCTGAATAGACTCTTCATAAAGAAGATATACAGACAGCAAGTAAGTATATGAAAAGAAGCCCAACAACATAAGTTATTAGAGAAATGCAAATTTTAAAACACAATGAGGTACCACTATACTCCATTAGTATGGCTG
>NW_016107341.1:5953360-5992575 GCF_001604975.1 Cebus imitator
AATTACAATGATATGCTACCGAGGATGCATTTTGCTGATGGGAATGCAAAATGATACAGCCACCCTTGAATATAGTTTTTGTATATTTTAATAAAGTTAAACATATATGCATGTGATCTAGCAATACCACTTTTAGGTATTTATCCTAGAAAAATATTTATTTTTGGATAATTTTGCAGCCAGGGGACATTTGGCAAAATCTTGGGACATTTTTATTTGTCACAACTGAGGGTGCTTCAGCCATGTGGTTGATAGAGGCCAGGCATGCTTTGAAACATCTTACAACGCCAAGGACAGCCCCCACAACAGTTACCAAGTATAAAGTACCAATAGTACTAAGGCTGAAAAACTTTATCCTAGCTAGGTGAAAAGGTCTGTTCACATACACACAAAAATTACACAAAAATAACAACATTATTTATCATTGTTCCAGAAAGGAAACAATCCAAATATTCTTAAACTGGTGAAATAATAAACAAAGTATTGCACATCCATATAATAGGATACAACCTTGTAATAAAAGGAAATGAACTATTAATACATGAAATGACATGGATAAATCTCAGATATGTTATGCAAAATGAAACGTGCCAGTCTCAAATATTACATAATGTATGATGCCATTTATGTGACATCCTCTTAAAGCAGCAGTCCCCAGCTTTTTTGGCAGCAGGAACTGATTTTCCCTGGGACTGGGCAAAGGGGTTGGGGGATTATTTTGGGATGAAACCGTTCTACCTCAGATTACCAGGCATTAGTCTCTAAGACACATGCACAGTTCACGATAGGTTCACACTCCTTTGAAAATCGAACGTCATGGCTGATCAGACAGGAGGCAGAGCTCAGTCAGTAAGTCAGTAATGCTCACTCACTTGCCACTCACCTCTTGCTCTCTGGCTCAGTCCTAACTGGCCATGGACCAGTGTTGATCTGCCGCATGGAGATCGGGGACCCCTGTTTTAAAGAACACACTAGAAGCAGAAAAAACAAATCAGTAGTTGCTAGGGATATGAATCGGGGAAGTGATTGACTACAAAGAGGCAGCATGAAGGAATTTAGGGAGTAACACAATTGTCCATATCTCATTTTTTATGGTGGTTCCACAAATCTATGAATATGTTAAAACCCATAGAGCTGCACAATGAAAAAATGAAATTTATGAAATGTTTAAAAAAATGATTTTAGAAGTACAAATTTTTTAAATTGACAACCAAGCAGAAATTTTATGTTAATTTTTAAATGATTACACCTCTTAATGAGATCTTGTGTTTTTTAAGAGACTCTGGAGCAGTGATAACTGGATTCAGAATCCAGCTCTGCCACTTATTAGCCCTGTGACATTGGACAATTAACGTCTCTAAATACAGAATGGGGGTAATAATAATTTCCACCTCATAGGTTTATTGTAAGGATTGAGTTAAGATATAATAACACACTTAAAATATTGCCTGATGGATACACTATGAAAATTAGTTAATTTTCATTATAAATGACAATATTTATATAAATGTATTTTTATTTTAATTGTTGTTTAAACTGGAAGAACTTAAGGGACATGTATAATAAATTAATAATTTTATTCAAATTCCTTTTAAAATGCTTTATCATATTTTAATAAAGAAAATGCTACTTGAATATTATTAAATATATTATTTCTTCTATCTTTTTGTGTGTTTATTTTTATGTTGATAGACCTTTCATGAAATCCATTAATGTAATGCTGATTTAAATCTGCATCTTTCCCTTACTATAACATGAAGGTTTTCTCACTGTCAATAAGTCTGTCTCAAAAATGTACTTTGAAATGGCCTGTTTTTTATATAGATGTTATATACTTTATTTAGCTGATAAAACATTTAGATAATTTACAGTTTTGAAAAGCCATTTTAACTTTATAGAATTCATTTTATCATTAGGATGGACTTTTGTCTATTTCTTCTTGAAGACTTTTTACCAACATTTATTTTTAAAAACAAGCCCTATCATTTTGCAGTTGCTAGATTTTGAATATCCTTAGCAAGAATTCCCATGAACTCAAAGTAAATCTGCCTTTAAAAATATTATGAGAAAAACATAAATTTTGAGAAAAATTTATATTGTCAAGAAGCATGAATAAGTATGTATGTATGTATGTATTCTGAATAAACAAAGCAGTGTGTCCCAGTTCTATTCTCTCCGAAGCATGAATTAGTAACTTTATCTTAGGAAAGGATCTCTGGCTGTGTGCTCTGTTCATTCATCTTTGGTTTGCAGGTCCCAGACTCAGCAGCCATGGAAAATGAGTCACCTGCTCTGAAAATGGACTCCTCTTTCTTGGAGATAGCATCACTTTTATTATATGCAGAGTCACAGGTCAGGCTACTCTGTGAATCCTTAGAATAGATAAACAATTTGAACTACAAAACAATTTGAACTACAAAACAATTTGAACTACATATCATTGGTTCAGAATATGACTTTTCAAAGTGCTTCCAAATTGTGTTATCTAAGAACAAAAACAAAACACCCTCTCCTACAATATATATATTTCTCCAGTAGACTATAAGCTTTTCAAAACTAGAAACCTGATCTTACTAATTTCCTATATCCCAACATATGTATAATGCTCAAATGTTTGTGAAATAAATGCTACTAGAAGTATTTTTAGAAAAACAAATATATGTGCAAGTGTGAAATGCTTAAAGGGGGATAGAATAAAAGTTTTCTAAACATAAAACTTCTTGTTGTTGTATCAAAATACGATGGTATAACCAAATAATGAAGGAGTTCAAATAAGCCACAGTCTTCCTTCCATTTTCCTCAATTGTAATTGAAATGTAACGTCACTGTTGCTCTATGTTACTTAAAATGAGATACACATCTAAACTGCCACAAGAAGTATTAAACAGCAAGGAAAATATATTAACTTGAGGGAGTTAGGTTATTCATCACCCACATTAAATGAAATGGCTACTTTAACAGTTAAAGAATTTCTATTTGTTCTTGTGCAGTTTTTAATTTGTAAGAATTTCATAAACTTTTGTAAATTTTAAGAATTTTGTAGATTCTATTATCTGACAATCATTATTTCTCCTCAAGATGATGGTGTCAGCTGCTAGTTTTATTTAAATAGCTATAAAGAAAGTTAGGAGGAAGACAGAAGGATAATCATTCTTTCGTTAGATTAATACTATTTTTGATAGAGTTTATGTAGCTTCTCAGAATTCTCAGAGGGGAATAACAGTAACTTTTAGTTAATCTGGAAATTAAAAAAAAAATCTTGTCTCTTTTTATTTACCAAGTGATCATATATTAGGGAAAATCATGAAAACTGAGCAGGAACATGTTGGGAAGCAAAATACCATAAATTTACTACTGGGCTTAAGTTAACTGAGAGATTGATGACCCACTTGTTAATGTGGGAGAAATATACACAGGGTATATTGAGTTACTTTACTGTGGGTAGTTTGATGTGGTATATTATGCTGGTACTACCCTACTTGACCTCTGTTCAGTGATGCATTGAAAATGTGAAGTATTGTACTTCCTTAGAAAGCAGACTCAATGCATTTCAACCCCATGCTGTTTGTTATCCAAAGCAAGCATGGTTAAATTATATGCATCTCTTGGTTTTAAAGGAAAGGAAAAGAGAGAGGAGGAGATACGTTTCTCATCGATTAGCATCCTCTGATCTATTTTGGCAACTAAACTAATACAAATTCAGCAGATCATTTTTTTCAGGGTTGAAAATAAAAATAGTCTGTGTTTTTAATATTTATCTGAAAAAGATCTGAAAAAATATTTTTAAGTCCTAGGAAACCGAGTGGTCTCTTTAAATATAAATATCTTGCATTATATGAACACATAAACAATGTTTATTGGGAAATTAGCTTTTGGAATCTTCCTGAAGTTTCCCCTTCTTTTATATTTACACCTTCCAACATACACATACATATAAACATGGACTTAGCCATATGTGTTCTTTTCTATACTTGATCTTAGCCGAATGGCAGAGAAGTGATTGTGTTTGTTTCCAGACTAAGCTCTTAATGGTTCAGAATTTTCTAATTCATTCTGGTACACATTTTGTCTTCATCCTCCATCATATTACATAGTCTTGTATTTAGACAGTAGATTTTAAATAAACGATGAAGACACAGTGAGGGTAAAAGTGAAGAAACATGAATAACTAACTGTCATTCTATGTGACTAGTTAGAGCTTTTACTTATATTTACAATGTTGTAAGTGTAACAGACTAAACATGAAGGGGTCATGTTTTCTTTTTCTTTTTTGTGGGAGAAAGTACATATTTAGTGACAGAGTAAATATCTGAATAATATCTTTAAAGCTGGGATTCTTTTCTCTTTTAACTTGTTTGATTTTAATTAAAGAGTAATTTAAGTAATGATTAGTGATTGTTGCAAGATTATTATTGCACATAGTTTTGTTATAGAAATATGAAGGATGTTAAAAAATAATCTGCTCAGGACAATAGATATGCTAGGTATGCCAAGATTTAAATCAAAAGGAAAGAAGTTGGAGTGAGAAATGTAGAGGTGCAATGCTACCTAACAGATTCTATCATGTCAGAACATTTCCATTTCATTAGCATTTCTTTTTAAATTATTTCTTCTTTATACTCCTCTTTTCAAGATTAAAACATCTCATTTGGACTAAAATTATTATTCATGAGTTCAGATTAAAATTTGTTTCAGTTTCTCAGATATACTTGTTTTAAACTTGGAACATGATGAATTCCTCTTGGTTTGAGTTATTAACATTGAATGATGTCTTCAAATTGACACTTAGACCAGACTATAAAGGACAGCATTCAGATTTCATGTGAGCTATGCCTCTTGGAAGCCAATAGAACGTAAAAGCTTGTTTATAAAAAGCATCCACTTTGCTCTACATTTTAAATATAGATAGCACTGTGTACTTCCATACATGGACCCCTAAAGCTGAAAGTTCTATTTGATTGTTTGACTTTTCTTTGAAATTTGAGAGGAGTCATTAGGAAACTGAAACTCAATTATTTATTATGGGAAAATTCAATAATTGAAAAACAGTTAAAAATATTAACTTAATAAATGCAACTGTTAATTGGAATTTATTTATCTAATGTATTATTAACTAAAATGGCATGTCCTGTGAAATCCTGTGATTTTCCAAGTGATCTCTCATAAGTTAGGTGTGGAGCTATGATTAGAACATGTGGCAGGAAATTAAAAAACAAAACAAAACTAGAGATTGATAGAAGGATAAGAAAATAAATTGGAATTATGATAGATGCTCTACTGAGAAATAAGGAATTAGCATTTGTTTCTAAATAAAAAGCAAATTTGAAGTAGAACAATAAATACAGTATTAAGTTGTTAAGCTGGGATTTTGGGTCTTAAATGTTTAAGATTCCCATCATATTGCTGATGATAAACAAAGAATACTAACATTTATATAAAGCTCTAGCCTTTTATGGTAACCAGGATTTAAAACAAATATTGTTATGTGGGAATTGTGCTTCTAATATAGCGATCCCTATTTCCCTGACGTTGATTAACGTGCTCCTACGTTCTATTCTGAGGTTTAGTTCAATGAACTACACATCTCTTTACCTCAAATGTGGGCTTCCCTTCTTTTTCTTTCTTTCTTTTTTTTTCTTGGAGTTCACTGCCTCGTCTGTGGTCAGCTTTCTTCATATTTTCTGCCTCTTCTTTCGGTTCTTCATGTTGTACCTAAGCATTCCTTTCTATCTTACACTTCAGGGGTGATAGGGAATATTTGGTTTTTAGGGAACAAATGAGTAATGTTTGCATGAAAATGTAACTAATAGTAAAATAGCTCTCTGTTTGCTTTCATGGCAGTCATTCAATAGTGGTTATTCATTAACAAGTTCTCCTCTAGTGTAAAGTACTTGGAAAGAACTGGTTCAGAATGTAGCCTTTGTTTCCTAGTCTTCCTTTTATCTTGGTTTGTACCCTATGTCCTCATGCCTGAAGCAGTCACTCTGTTCTTCTATGTCAAACTGTTACAATTACCTTCACATTCTACTGGAAAAGTCATCACTCACAAACTCCCACTCAGTGTCTCTGTGTCCTCGGGAATGAAGCCTAGTGGATATAATTTCCCACCAATTCAGCATTGAAGTCAGAAATGTAATGAATGGTTAACGAGTCACAGACTGGAAGCCACTTCTATTGAAGGATAAAAGCCCATGGGCTGAATGTATGTGCAGTAATTTTCTGAACATACAGAGCCCTAAAGATTTAAGTGAACAAGAAAAAACAAAATGCATCATAAAAATGTCTGGAAGAGAGGTGTAGTAACCTGTTGTGACAAATCTAATGATTCAACTACAAAACAGCGTTGTTTACTAAAGACTAAAAAATATGTGGGCAACATTAAAGCACAGTTTGAGATTGCTATTAGGATTATATAAGCATAATGAGTAAATCAGACATTTGAACTTTTGTTTTTAAAACTTGTATCTTTTTTTTGAGACGGAGTCTAGCTCTGTTGTTGCCAGGCTGAAGTACAGTGGCGAGATCCTGGCTCACTGCAACCATTGCCTGCCTCCCTGGTTCAAGCGAGTCTTCTGCCTCAGCTTCCCGAGTAACCAGGACTACAGGCGCACACCACCACGCCCAGCTAATTTTTGTATTTTTAGTAGATTTGGGGTTTCACCATGTTGGCCAGAATGGTATAAATCTCTTGACCTCGTGATCTGCCCACCTCGGCCTCCCAAAGTCTAGGATTACCAGGAATGAGCCACTATGCCTGGCTATCTTTTTTTTAAATTAGCAAAATTACCTAAAACCAATACAACAACACTTGGAAAAAATAAAAATTCAAATTAAAAAGTTATCCATACCTTCTGTTATGGCTTTGTGTCCCTCTAAATCCATCTGTTGAAATCCTAACCCCTAGTACCTGTAAAGGTAACCTTATTTGAAAAATAGATTAATTACAGATATAATTAGTTAAGGTAAGATGAAGTTATTATGATGGGCTTTCTGGTGTCCTTGTAAAAAAGGAAAATTGGGACACAGAGGCATGTACCCAAAGAGAATTTTATGTGAAGAGACTGTAAACCAAAAAGTATAAGATATGTCTCAATAAATTTAGAAGTTTATTTTGCCAAGGTTCAGGATGTGTGGCAAAATGTGCCTTCTCCAAAGCTGATTTTTAGGGCTTCAATATTTAAAGGGGAAAGGGCAGATACTGAGGAAAGACAAAGACATTTTTTAAAGGTATGGTTAGATAAGGAGCAAATGGTTGCATTCTTTTCAGTCTTTGAGCAACCATTCGCATGCAAAAATGTTGGGACAGAGGAATAGTCACTTATTCATTCTTCTAGCTCAGTGAAGCTGTATTTTTACATAAAATAAAAAAAAAAAATAGGGCAGAAGAAGCAATCAGATTTGCATTTGTCTCGGGGGGAGCAGAGGGATGACTTTGAGTTCTGTCCTTTGTCCCATACCTCTGAAGATAAGCTATCAAGTTACATTGTCAGGGTGAAATTCAACAGAACTGTTTTAGGGTAAGGGCCCTGGGGCCCACAAGGAATTTCCTACTGGGCAAATTGTGAGGGAGGTATGTAGCTTTTTTTATTTTTGTAGCTGTCTTATTTAGAAACAAAATGGGAGGTAGGTTTCTGTGAGGCAGTTTCCAGCTTGACTTTTCCCTATGGTTTAGTGATTTTGGGGTCCTGAGATTTATTATCCTTTCACAAGACAAAGGAAGACGGCCATCTACATACAAGTCAAGAGAAGAAGCCTGGAACAGATTTTTCTCTCACAGCTCTCAGAAGGAGCCAATGGTGCCAACACCTTGATCTAAGACTTCTAGCCTTCAGAGCTGTGAGACAACAGTTATTAAGGCACCCAGGTTACAGTACTTTGCTACAGCAGCACCCAGCAAATTAATGCACCTTCATTACCCAGAGATAACCTCAGCAAACACTTATTATACATTTTAAAACCTGTGGCCTATTTGTTTATTTATTCACATGTTTTGCTTTAATTTTTTTTCACATAACACTAAATTGTGAACAAATTTTTTAGTCTACAACAGTGAAGTCTTCTGCCCTACCCTGAAGTCCATTTTTCCCTCCTCCTAGTAACAATGCTCTAATTTTTGTGCTAAATTGAAAGATAACATTTTGCAGCCTCCCTTGGGCCGTATGCTTATTTATCTAAATTCTGGACAAAATGATATTAACAGAAATGTTGTATTGGAATGTAAAGAACTATAAAGTTTCTAAGATTTTGCACTACCTGCAAGCAAAAAAATAAACTCTTTCACAGAAAGGTAGCAGATAATGTGTGATTCCTAGATCAGAAATAAAGGACTTTATTTCTCACAGCAGTAGCAGTAGTCAAATTATCAGCATTTTCTTGTCCTAGTTTTCTGAGTGCCGATTCCCACAGGGCCAGAAGAGGACGAGACACAGAGCCTAAAAATTAATAATGGTCAGTAAACCTATGCACTCTTTGTGTATAACAGAAATGCTGTTTCTCCCTTGCAAAGCTGCTTACTAGAAAAATGTTCTTAAAAAGATAGACCAGACTGGGTGCGGTGGCTCATGCCTATAATCCCAGCACTTTGGGAGGCCGAGGTGGGCGGATCATCTGAGGTCGGGAGTTCGAGACCAGCCTGACCAACATGGAGAAGCCCCGTCTCTACTAAAAATAAAGAAATTAGCTGGACGTGGTGGCATATACTGGTAATCCAAGCTACTTGGTAGACTGAGGCAGGAGAATTGCTTGAACCTGGGAGGTGGAGGTTGCAGTGAGCCAAGATCATGCTATTGCTCGCTAGCCTGGGCAACAAGAGCAAAACTCCATCTCAAAAACAAAAAAAGATAGACCATCAGCCAACGTTTTGAGGATGCACTCATGTTTTCAGAATGACAGCAAGAGGACAGGAAACTGAGCTCCATACTACTCCTGGCCTATGCACCCCTCCCAGACTTCTTTTATGCCTGAGGAAATTAAACTTCTTTAGTTAAATCACTTTTGGGGGAATTTTCTGTGATATGGTCCAATCCTAGGTCTAATTGATATGCAGTCAATAAAACTTACACTTCAAACTTCATTTTTCAGCCAGATGCAGTGGCTCATGCCTGTAATCCCAGCAATTTGGGAACACCGAGGCAGGTGCATCACCTGAGGTCAGGAATTCAATACCAGCCTGGCCAACGTGGTGAAAACCTGTCTCTACTAAAAATACAAAAAATTAGCTGGGCGCGGTGGTGCGTGCCTATAATCCCAGCTACATGGAAGGCTAAGGCAGGAGAATCATTTGAGGCAGAGGTTGCAGTGACCAAAAACCACCCCATTGCACTCTAGCCTGGACAACAAGAGTGAAACTCCGTCTCAAAAAATAAAACAAAATAACTTTATTTTTCATAATGGCAAAGAAGTAAATCATATATTAATACCATTATTTCCTTAGCTAACCTTGTTATTGTACTCCCTTGTTTTGTTCTCATTTTCTTCTATTCCAATCCAAAGTTTGACGAATGCACCTTGTTATCTGTGAATATTTTTGTTCTTTAAAATTATTTCCTCAAGATTGGCTTTTCTTTTTTATTGTGGGTTTTGTCTAGCATATTTCTATATTTTTATTTAGCATATTTTAATTTTATACAAAATGTGTACACATGTAGCCAAAACAATAAAATTTTAAAGTTAAAAAATAAAAATTAATCACACTTTATATGTCTGCCACCTCTTTTCTCTCTCTGCAAGTATATAAAACATCAGTCCAAAATCTGTTTTAAAACGTAAGTATATTTGAATTTTTCCATTCATAATTCTTCAGATAAACAGTATAGCTCTAAATGGTAGGTTTTTCTTATGATATTATGATTTATTAAATTTAACCTGTATTAGATAAGACTCTTTAATGAATTTAAAGTGACTTAATATGCTCACTCTGCTCCCCTTTCCCTTTCCAATTTTTTTCATGTACATTTATTTTTACTTCTCTTGGTTGCTAATTTCCAAAGCGTCATAAATCCAATTTCTTTTATATAGTCAATAGATATGCTTTTCTACTAATGGATATCTTAATCAACAAAGAGAGCTAAATGAGTCTATTTGGATAGAAATAATATTGATGCAAAAAAAAAAAAACAAATATTATTGATGCAGCAAAGACCTGGTTGTATGATCTGAGCAGCTTTTATCTCAGTAATTCACAATGCTTTTAGCTCTTAAGATAATGATTCAGGGTGTTTGTATAATAAATGTAATTACCTTGATTTATATGCCACATAGGAGACATAAAACATTATTTTAAGGGTTAACATTTATAGACAAAATGCATATTATTTGAAGACATATCCATAAAATTTTTCTCTTTTTTGTGAAAAGGTGAGTTTATCCCTATTGCTGCTTATAATTTTCCTACGTATAGCTCCATTTGTAACTAACAGATGGGCAGCAGAAAGAGTAGCTTAGTGTGTGTTTGCTTGTGTGCCTGTGTGTGTGTGTGTGTGTGTGTGTGTGTGTCCATGTGCTCAAGGGCATATGTCTTGCATGCCTGTACTAAAAGCTGAACAAACGCATTTAGATGTGAAGAGACAATTGTCTAAGAAATAGATCAAGGAAGCTAACAAGGGTGTGTTACATTCACTGATATGCTAGTGCTAATACTGTGGAGCGAGCAAACAAGGTCTTAGAACAAATGGGAATTTTCTGCTGTTTGTGTACCAACAGTACATTCTTTGTCAAGATTCACTAGTAACAGCTAAATAGCATACCTAATACCTAATAGAAAGGAGGCTACTTAATAATTGGATACTAGATCAGTTTTTCCATCTGCATAACCTCACATGTTTAGCTAAATCCAGCTGTTGAGGTCATCTTATCATGAAGGCATTACCTTGGTGCAATTTAATTCTTCATTATTGATCATGAGCCAAAGCTAAATAAGATACAGAAATGAAACATTGAAATGTTTAGCAAGAACAGTTATGGAAAACAAAATCATTAGTGGTAAAGAACATTGCCAATCCCTAAGAAATTCAGGAAGCGGTCTAGATAGCCGTTCAGAAGAGTTTAATCATTTAACTTAAAAATATTGAGAGAGGAAAAAATCAAAAACAACAACAGTCAGATGGCTATTCTCTGCTTTTTGGCTGATTAGCATCAAAATGTTTTCCCTATGACTGAGCAGTCTGACACTTAGGGACCTGGTGAAAAGTCTTTCTCTGAAACAGAAAGGGTCAGATAAGTCTCTTCACAAGCCTTTGGCAGCTCAGATGCAGGCATGTGACTCAGCTTAGGCTTGGGACCTCTGCTCTGTCAGTCAGAGCCTGCACTTCTGCACTGTCAGATAGTTTACAAATCCTTTGGAACACTGTGGTGGCAACAAAAATAGCTAGAGTTCACTGACCACATTGGCAGCTGTATTGAATTTGAACAGCTCAGCAGGACACATCCAGTGGTCCTGGCATCAGGGACAATTTTCTAACCAGCCTGAGCACATGATGAGCTAGTGGCTAGGTTCTTGGCTGGCTGGCCTCCTTTACACCCTACTATTTTTTTCAGCCCAGCCCAGCTCTATTGAATTCCTGCTAATTTGGGAAGGTACCAGATATCTCTTCAATAATGCTTTTTTCTGCTTAACTAACCACATGTGATTTCTCTTCATTGAAATGAATAATTTTTTGCTTAATTGCATTAGTAATCCTCAGGATAACATGATTCTAATCCTCATTTGTAATCATGATACATTTTAAAACATATCCAAAATATTGTATGTTAGTCTAATATTTTAGTACAGAAATCTTTTTATTTTGAACCCAATACACCTATGGAACATAATTATTCTCATTAATAACAACTAAATAAAATAAGACTTTTTGTTGAGGCCTATTTGATACAGTTGTTCTCGTCTGATTAATATGGATCAATATAAAATCATTGATTTTTTAATTATTCAATAATGTCAAAATATATGAGTGGACATCCATGGCATTAGCTCGTTTAATTGCATTGACCTTCATTCTGGCATCCCTTATCCCTGGCTTCTAACCCAGATAACCTGAGCCTCAGCCTATCTGCGATCCCAAGAAATAGTCATTTTTCACTTAGGATTAAAGACAATGTATGATTAAGGAAATGACTGAGGAAATCTACCTCATACCCTACTTAGTAACTTTAAGTTTGACATTCAACTGTTTTTATGTTGCATAAAAGTACCTGTGTCAAATTGCATTGTGACATATACCTTGGCTCATGATTGTGGTAATTGGAGAACGGAAGGCAAAGAAAGATATCAGTATTTTAAGAGTAGAATATGTGTTGTTTATAAAGCCCTTTCTCCACTCAAATCACTGTAATAAAGCATTCATCACTGTTCATTAATAACAACATGTAAAAAATGTTACTATCTCTGAGCATGTGTATATGTATTTGTGTGTTAATGTATAAAATATCTAGAGGAAAGGAGGTTGATTGGAAAGGAAGTACTTACATAAATTACATTAGATACTTTGCCCCCCATACACTAGTATTCTTTAAAAAAAATTTTTAAGTACACAATAGGTATATATACATTTATAGGATACATGAGATATATTGATACAGGCATACAAAATATAATAATCACATCAGGGTAAGTGGGGTATTCATCATCTCAAGCATTTTTCCTTTCTTTGTATTACAAACAATCCAAACATACTCTTCTAGTTATTTTTAAATGTACAATAAAATATCATTGACTCTTATCACCCCATTGTGCTATCAAATGTCAGGTCTTATTCATTCTATCTAACTATACTTTGTGTCCATTAACTATCTCCCTCCAACTACCGTTCCCAGCCTCTGGTAACCATCATTCTACTCTCTACCCTCATGAGTTAATCGTTTATTATTTTTTTGCCTCCCACAAATAAGTAAGAACATGCAACATTTGTCTTTCTGTGCCTCACTTGTTTCACTTAACATAATGACCTGAAGTTCCATCCATGTTATTGCAAATGACAGAGTCTCATTCTTTTTTATGGCAGAGTAGTATTTCACTAGTGTATATGCACCACATTTTCTTTATCCCTTCTTCTATTGGTGGACACTTAGGCATTTTCCAAATCTTGGATATTATAAAGAGTGCTGCAATAAACATGAGAGTACATATATCTCTTCAATATGCTGATTTCCCTTTTTTTGTTTTTTTTTGGGGGGTATGGGGAGGATAGCAAGAAAATTCCTGGATCATATGGTAGTCATATTTTCAGCTTTTTAAAGGAAGCTACAAAATGTTCTCCATGGTGGGTGCACTAATTTACATTACCATCAACAGTGCATTGATGGAAATGCATGAGGGGTTCATTTTCTCCACGTCTTTGCCAGCGTTTGCTATTGCCTGTCTTTTGCATGAGAGCCATTTCAACTGGGGTAAAATGATATCTCATTGTAGTTTAGATTTGCATTTCTCTGCTGATCAATGATGTTGCGCACTCTTTTATATATTGGTTTGCCATCTATATCTTTTGAGAAATTCAAATCTTCTGCCCATTTATAAGTCAGATTATTAGATTTGTTTTCCTGTTAAGTTGTTTGAGCTCCTTACAGATTATGGTCACTAATTCCTTGTCAGATGTATAGTTTGCAACTATTTTCTCTCATTCTGTGGGTTGTGTCTTTCCTTTGTTGATTGTGTTCTTTGATACGCAGAAGCTTTTTAATTTGATATAATCCTATTTGTTCATTTTTGCTTTGGTTGACTGTCTTTATGGGTATTTCTCAAGAAAAGCTCTGCAATGTCCTGGAAAGATTTTGCCAATATTTTCTTTCAGTAATTTCATAGTTTAAGGTCTTACATTTAAATATTTAATCCATTTTGGTATGATTTTTGTATATAGTAAGGGAGAAGCATCTCATTTTATTCTTCTACATAGATATATATAGTTTTCCCAGCACCATTTATTGACGAGACCATCCTTTTCTCAATGTGTGTTCTTGCCACCTTTGTCAAAAATGAGTACACTGTAGATATATGGATTTATTCCGAGTTCTTTATTCTGTTCTTTTTGCCTATCTTTCTGTTTCTATGCCAGTACTATGCTGTTTGAGTTATAATAACTCTGCAGTATAATTGGAAGTCAGGTAACAGGATTCCTCCAGTTTTTTTTCCTTTTTGCTTAGAATAAGCTTGGATATTATAGGTCTTTTGTGGTTCCATATAAATTTTAGGAGTTTTTCTACTTCTATGATGAATTTCATAGGTATTTTAATAGGGAATGCAATGAATCTGTAGATTGATTTGGTTAAGTATATACATTTTAACAATGTTGATTCTTCCAACCATGAACATCAAATATCTTTCCATTTCTTTTGAGTAATTTTAAATTTCTTGCAACAGTATTTTATAATTTTCATTGTAAAGATCTTTCATGTTTTTAGTTAAGTTGATTCCTAAGTATTTAATTTTATTTGTAGCTATTTTAAAAGGGATAACTTTCTTGGTTTCTTTTTCAGATTGTTCACTGTTGGCATATAGAAATGTTACTGATTTTTGTATGTTGATTTAGTATGCAGCAACTTTACTGAATTTGCTTATCAGTTCCAATAGTTTTTTGGTGAAGTCTTTAGGCTTTTTCAAATATAACATCATAGCATCTGCAAACAAGAATAATTTGACGTCTTCCTTTCCAATTCAATGCCCTCCATTTTTTCTTCTTGTCTTACTGCTCCAACTAGGCCTTCCAGTAATATATTGGGTAACAATGGTAAAGGTGGCCATCCTTGACTTATTCCAGATCTTTGAGGAGAGACTTTCAGATTTTCCTCATTCAGTATGATATTACCTGTGGATTTGTCGTTTATGGTTTTTATTGTGTGGAGGTATGTTCCTTCCTTTTTTCACAAAATAAAGGTAAAGTTTATTAATTTTCATGACGTGAACACCCTTACATCATGCTAGTATAGAAGTAAAACTTTGAATAATCACCTCAAGAATCTCTCCATATGGTCCATCCCAGCCACAACCCTTCTCTCCTTTCCAAAAGTAATTGATATCCTGACTTAGTTTTTTAATGGTGAGTCATATTTTAAAAATTTTACTTTAAGTTCTTGGTTACATGTGCTGAATATGCAGAAGACTTCATGACTAAAACACCAAAAGCAATGGCAACAAAAGCCAAAATTGACAAATGGAATCTAATTAAACTAAAGAGCTTCTGCACAGCAAAAGAAACTATCATCAGAGTAAACAGGTAATCTACAGAATGGGAGAAAATGTTTGCAATCCATCCATCTGACAAAGGTCTAATACCCAGAATCCACAAGGAACTTAAACAAATTTACAAGAAAAACAAACAACCCCATCAAAAAGTGGGTGAATCATAAACAGACACTTCTCAAAAGAAGATATTTATGTTGTCAATAAACATATTTTAAAAAAGCTCATCATCACTGGTCATTAGAGAAATGCAAATCAAAACCACAATGAAATATCATCTCATGCCAGTTAGAATGGCTATCATTAAAAAGTCAGGAAACAACAGATGCTGGAGAGGATGTGGAGAAATAGAAATGCTTTTACACTGTTGGTGGGAATGTAAATTAGTCAACCATGTGAAAGACAGTGTGACGACTCCTCAAGGATCTAGAACCAGAAATAGCATTTGACCCAGCAATCCCATTACTGGGTGTATACCCAAAGTATTATAAATCATTCTACTATAAAGACACATGCAAAAGTATGTTTACTGCAGCATTATTTACAATAGGAAAGAACTGGAAACAACTCAAATGCCCATCAATGATAGACTGGATAAAGAAAATGTGGCATATATACACCATGGGATACTATGCACATAAAAAAGGATGAGTTCATGTCCTTTGTAGGGACATGGATGAAGCTGGAAACCATCATCCTCAGCACACTAACACAGGAACAAAAAACCAAACACCACATGTTCTCACTTATAAATGGGAGTTGCACAATGAGAACACATGAACACAGGGAGGGGAGTGTCACACACTGGGGCCTGTCAGGGGTAGGGGAAAAGGAAGAAAGAGCATTAGGACAAATACTTAATGCATGCAGGACTTAAAACCTAGATGACGGGTTGATTGGTATGGTTTTTGCTTTTATACCCAGGTATTTTTAGAGTTTTTATCATGAAGGTTGTTAGATTTTATCAAATGCTTTTTCAGCATCAATTGAAATGATAATATGGTTTTTATCCTTCATTCCATCAATATGATGTATTACAGTGATTGATTTGCATATCTTAAGCTATCCTTACATCCTTAAATTCCCACTGGTCATAATAAATGATCATTTGAATGTGTTGTTGTATTTAATGTGCTAGTATTTTGTTGAGGATTTTTGCATATGTATTTATCAGGCATATTGGCCTATAGTTTTCTTTTTTTGATGTAGCTTTGGTTTTGACATCAGGGTAATAATGGCCTTATAGAATGGATTTGATAGTATCCCTTCCTTCTCTATTTTTCAGGATAGTTTGAGTAGACTTGGTATTAGTTCTTCTTTAAATGTTTGATAAAAGTTAGCAGTGAAGACATTGGTTACAGGGCTTTTCTTTGCTGGAAGAATTTTTATTGTGGCTTACATTTCATTACCTGCTATTCATCTGTTCAGGTTTTGAGTTTCCTCATGGTTCAATCTTGGTAGGTTGTATGTGCCTGGGAATTTATCTATTTCTTCTAGATTTTCCAATTTATTGGCATACAGTTGCTCATAGTAGCCTTTAGTGATTTTTTTTTTTTTTTTTTGAGACAGAGTCTCAGTTGCCCAGGCTGACATGGATGAAGCTGGAAACCATCATCCTCAGCAAACTAACACAGGAACAGAAAACCAAACGCCACATGTTCTCACTCATAAGTGAGAGTTGCACAATGAGAACACATGGACACAGGGAGAGGAATGTCACACACTGGGGCCTGTCAGGGTGGAGTGCAGTGGTGCAATCTCATTCCCAGGCTGGAGTGCAGTGGCACGATCTCTGCTCACTGCAACCTCCACCTCCCGGGTTCAGCGATTTTCCTGCCTCGGCCTCCTGAGTAGCTGGGATTACAGCCTGCCACTACACTGGCTAATTTTTTTGAATTTTTAGTAGAGATGGGTTTCATCATGTTGGCCAGACTTGTCTCAAACCCCTAACCTCAAATGATTCACCTGGCTCCACCTCCCAAAATGCTGGAATTACAGGCATGAGCCACCATGCCTGGCTGCTGGTGATCCTTTTAATTTCCACAGTGTTAGTTGTGAAGTGTTCTTTTTCATCTCTGATTTTATTTATTTGGGTTCTTCTCTCTTTGTTACCTAGTTAGTGTGGCTAAAGTTTTGTTGATTTTGTTTACTTTTCAAAACACCAGCTTTTCATTTCGTTGATTTTTTATTTTTCACTTCAATTTTGTGTATTTCCGCTATGACTTTTATTATTTCTTTTCTCCTAGTAATTGTGAGTTTGGTTTGCTCTTGCTTTTCTAGTTTTTTATGATGCATCATTAGTTTCCTTATTTGAAGTTATTCTACTTTTTTGATGCAGGCACGTATTGCCAAGTTTTTTTTTTATTATTATTGCTGCTTTCTCTGTATTCCACAGGTTTTGATATATTGTGTTTCCATTTTCACTTGCTTCACGAAGTATTTTAATTTCCTTAATTTCTTCATAGACCCATGGGTCATTCAGGAGCACATTGTTTAATTTCAATGTGTTTATGTAGTTTCCAAAATTCCTTTTGCTATTGATTTGTAGTTTTATTCCATTGTGGTCAGACAAGATGCTTATTTCAATTTTTTTTTAATGTTTTGAGGCTTGTTTTGTGATCTAACATATGGTCTATACTTGATGATTAACCATGCGCTGTGGATAAAAATGTGTATTCTGCAGCCACTGGATGAAGTGTTCTGTAAATATCTATTAGATCCATTTGGTCTACAGTGCAGCTTAAGTCTGATGCTTCTTCCTCAAAACAGCTCTTTTGAATTTTGTGTCTGAAAGGTTACATATCTCTGTCTCTTCAGGATTGATCACTGGTGCCATATTTAGTTTGCTTGGTGAGGTCATGTTTTCCTGGATGGTCTTGTTGCTTGTGGATGTTCATCAGTGTCTGGACACAGAAGAGTTGGGTATTTATTATAGTCTTCATGATCTGGGCTTGTATGTATCCGTCCTTTTTGGGAAGGCTTTCTAGGTATTTTAAGAGACTTGCATGTTGTGATCTAGGTTTGTGGTTACTGCAGCCATATCTGCTTTAGAGGGTAACCCCAGCCCAGTAACACTGTGGTTCTTGCAGACTCATAGAAGTACTGCTTTTGTGGTCTTGGCTAAGATCCAGGAGAATTCCCTGAATTACCAGGCAGAAACTCTTGTTATCTTCCCTTACTTTCCTCCCACACAAGCATGCCCATGGCCACCAGCACTGGTACTTCACTGGGTCAGACTTGAAGCCCGCACAACACTGGTTTCTCCCAAGGCCTGCAGTGACCACTGCCTGCCTGCCACCTATGTTTCCTTGTAGCCCAAGAGCTCTACAATCAGCAAGTGGCAAATCCAGCCTGACTTGCATCCTTCCTTTCAGGGCAACGAGTTCCCATTGGCCCCAGATGCATCCAGAGATGCATCTGGAAAACAGGGCCTGGAGTCAGAAGCCTTAGGTACCTACCTGGTGCTCTATTCTACTGTGGCTAAGCTGATACCAAAGCTGCAAGACAAAGTCTTCCTCACTCCTGCCTCCTCTATTCTCAAGCAGAGGAGTCTTATTTTAGTAAGCACCACCATCCTAGGCCCACGGCAAGTACTGCCTGGACTCTGCTAATGTATACTCAAGGCCCAAGGGCTCTTCAGTCAGCTCATGGTCAAGGTTACTAGTTCTGAGTTTCTCTCTTCAGGGCTGTGGGCTCGCTTCTGGCCCAGAGGAGGTCCAGAAATTCCATCCAGGATCCAAGGCATAGAATCAGGGACCTCAGGAGCCTGCTTGGTGCTCTGCCCCACTGTGGTCAAGCTGGTACCCAAGCAGCAAGACAATGTTCCTTTTTCTCTTCCCTCTTCTTCCCTCAAACAGAAAGGAGCCTCTCTCTATAGTCACAACAGCTGGGAATGTTCCAGGTCTTACCTGAAGCCAGTATGGCTCTGAGTCTCATCAAAGGCCCACAGCAAGTAGTACCCTACTACCACTGCTGATTATTCAGGGCCCAAGAGCTCTTTAGTCAGCAGTTGATTAGCTCTGCCAGGACTAGGTCCTTCCCTTCAAGGCAACAGGTTCTTTCTTCTCCATAGTGTGTTTAGAAATGTCGTCCAGTAGCTAGGGCCTGGAATGGAGGCCTTAGGACTCTTAGGACTCTGGTGCCTTATTCTACTGTGGCTGAGGCTGAGCTGGTATCCAAGTTTAAGACAAAGTCCTCTTTACTCTTCCCCTCTCTTATCCTCAAGCAGAGGGAAATAATCTCTCCTGGAACTGGAACTGTGAGTTGTACTGCCTGGGGTTGAAGGCGGGGTGATACAAACACACACTTGGCCACCATGGCTGGTATCTCACTAGATCATATACCCCAAAGTCCCTATCTCTGAGCCCAGGACATCATGGGGACTTGTCTAGAAATTACAGTCCTTGCGGCCTGGAATGCTTTTCAGGTTTATTTAGGACCCCACAGTGCTTTAACCACCAGCATGGGGCTAGCTAGAACTCAGGTTTTCACAGCTGGGAAGCACAATTTGCCTCTGGTTAGGGGTGGTGCAAATGCTCTTCATGGGTGCCAACTGAGCTCTGCCCCATGTTGTTTTCTGTTATGACAGAGCACCACCGAGTTCCAATGCAAGGTCCCACAGTCACTGCACTCTCCCTTTACCGGGAGCACAGATTCGCTCTGCACTATGTGGCTGCCGTCAGGGAGTAGGGGAGGGGCGTTGTAGGTGTTTTAAAACTGTCTTTCCTGCTCCCTCCAGTGCCTCTTACTGAGATCATTCATCTGACTTTTTGTTTTTTTTTTTTTTTGAGATGGAGTCTCTCTCTGTTACCCAGGCTGGACTACAATAGTGTTATCTCGGTTCACTGCAACTTCCGCATTCAAGCAATTCTCCTGCCTCATCCTCCTGAGTAGCTGGGATTACAGGCAAGTGCCGCCATGCCTGGCTAGTTTCTATATTTTTAGTAGAGATGGGGTTTCACCATGTTGGTCAGGCTGGTCTCGAACTCTTGGTCAGGCTGGTCTCGAACTCTTGACCTCTTGATCCACCCCACTTGGCCTCATAAAGTGTTGGGATTACAGGCATAAGCCACAATGCCTGGCCTCACCTGACTCTCAGTTGTTATGAAGGTGTTTTGTTTTGTTTTGTTTTGTTTTGTTTTGTTTTGTTTTGTTTTGTTTTATGGATAGTTCCTCAATTTGGTGTTCCTGCAGGGGGGGATGACACTGGAGGCTTCTGTTAAGAACATCTTGCTCTACCTCCTCCTCACATACTAGAATGTTCAACCTATATGAAACATATAACAATTTCACTGATTAAATAAGTATTCATCAATTTGTTTATAATACTAATGCATTTGCTTAATGGGGACTAAAATTTAAAAAAAAGATTCTACATTTCAAGAATCACAGGACTTGGGGAAAATTTATATGCCTATGCTAGAGGGAACATCCCTGAAGTAATATAAACAAGTATCCAAAGTGAGCAATGCAGTGTAATGGAAGAAACAGTATGGGTTGGGGTTAGTCCAGCTTCCTGGAAGAAATGTGGCCAAATAGCTCTTCAACTCTGGGGGAATAGTTTAACCTTTTTGAATCTCAGTGACCTCATCTGTGAATGAGAAGCTTGTTCTCCATAATTTCAGCCTGCATGCAGTTCTCATGGTCTATGAAGTCATGTTTCTCGGCTTAACTCCACAGGAGTGGAAGTCGTGTATTGGCAAAGAGAAAGAGTACGCCTTTCTTGAAAGGCAAGCACAAAGTTTACTAGTTAGACATTTGCTCAACAGTTTTAACAAGGCTTGTCTCAGAGGAGATTTGGGGAAATGGGCTTAAAATTATATATATGTTGGCTGGCCTAACTAACTAACCAAGTCAGCTAATTTGTAGTTTACATATTTACACAACTATGTTAATGTAAACTGTCACTTATTAGCATTTTGTTATATGCCAGACGTACTACATATTTTGTCAATGCACTTTACTACAACTACTAAGACTAGGTATTACATTTATTTTATGAATGAAAAAAATGAGACTCAATGAATTTCACATGTCAAGAAGTGAAGAACTAGGGTTTAAGAACAAAACTGACTGGTTCTGATCACGTTATCATTCCACTAGGAATAACATTTTTCTCTCTAACATTTAGGGAGAGCTTACTGGGGCACTGCTAAAAGGATTTCACAAGTATTTAATTCATTCCATTCTCAAACAATCCCATGACATATGCACATTTTTTAATCCCTGTATTATAAATGAGAAAACTGAAAAACAGAGAAGTTAAGTAACTTGTGGGAGGTTACACAGCTACTAAGAAGCAGAGCTAGGATACACTGTGTCATGGATTCTCTCCTATATAGCACTGTGTAGATGCCGGGCAGGTGTATATGACCATTATAGTGTATTAGATGGGGAAGATAACCCATTTTAACATGTCTCAGTTATTTCTTAAATACTGGACAAAGTGAATGAAATGATGCACAGTAAAAGACCTACCCAAAGGTTAGGTAAATTGTTTATCTATCCAGAGTCAAAGGAATTATTTACTTTGCCACATGTGAAAATAGCCTAATAGATTTTCTTATCAGGCAGATTACTGCTAATAAACAGAAACATTTAATTGGCAATTACTACATAGCTAAGGGTTGTAATAGAGTTCAAATTTTAAGTGCATTTATCCTCAAGCACCAAGGGATTTTTTTTTTTTTTGCAAATAAATTGTATTTTATGTAGACATTATTGTTCCATATGAGATCAAAGAAAATTCTTTCCTACTCATTTTACTATGCCAAAAGAGTACTCATTTTACTATGCCAAAGAGGGTCTTGGAATGTTTTTAGGTAAGAATTGATTAAGAAAACTGAACTATTTTTATCCTATCTTTAGAGATAGCTTTTTTAATAAATTAACCTGAAGTGAAAAGTAATTGTATACATCAATAGTAGAAATATGAACATTCTCTTGCAAAAAGAAAAGAAAAAAAAAAGAAGAAAAGAAAAGAAAAGAAATATTTATAAGACTGCATTCCTGGAGGACTTTCCTCTTTATTAAAGTCCATAAAACAGAGTGATTGCTTCCTTTCCATATCCCAGTATCAGATGTTAGAATAATGATATTCTCTGACATTTATTAAAAACATTACTGTATTTTTACTGTAATGTATTGGTGGCTAAAAACTATAAAAATATTTATGAATATTAAGTCCAATTTCATTATCAAGTTACTAAAAAATTTCTCAAGTAAAGAGATTATATGATTGAAATAAAAGAAACGAGAGAATGGAGGAAGGAGAAGAGGAGAATTAGGAAGGCAAAACATTATAAATACTCATGCAAAAATAGTATTTTAGGCAGAAAATTATATCAGTAATTGCTTATAAAAGAAGTTCTAGGTCAGAGTATGGCAAATTGTGTTCTGTAAAAGACCTAATTCTAAATATTTTAGTCTTCGTGAGCCCTAAGATCACTTTTGCAGCTATTCAAAATCTGCTATTTCTGATGACAGGATAGCCATAAGCTACTTGTAAACAAATGGATATAACAAATCCAATAACATTTTATTTTCGAAAATTGGTGGAGGGCCAATTTGACTCCCAGGCCCTACTCTAAATCATAATGCTGAGATTATATCCTCGTGCTTTTTGATAGAATTTTCCACTTAGAAAGAAATGTTTTATATCTGTGCTGTTCAACATGGTAGCCACTTGTCACTTGTGGCTACCAAGAATTTGAGATGTGGCTAGCGGGGATGAATAACTGAATTTGACATTTTATTTGATTTTAATCATTTTGTATTTAAGTGGTCACATGTGAGTAGTGGCTACATATTGGACTACATACTATATTTCTTTGCTTCTTACATTTTAACCTGAGGGTATAATTACAGAATTTATTTTTATTATTACTTAACAAAAAGAAGCTTTTTATACATTGAAGTTTTTCAAACTGCAAAATTTTAAAAGATACAAATATTTATATATTGAAAAATTAAATTAAAAGACAATTTAACCTATGTTATAGTATATAATATTCATATACACAAATTAAAAATACAGCACATATCTGTCTTTACACTTTTAAGGGCTCCCTAGCCTTAAGATGGAATTGTGGCAAGAGCTACAGAAGTGAGAAAAATGTGGATAAGATAAATACAACATATTCGAGTTTGCTCATTCTATATATTTTACTGTTAATGAACTAAAGAAATAAATCAATTGTAATTCCATATAATTTCAGAAAAGTATGTGGCATCATTATGTGTGGCAAAGCACTGTTCTAAAAGGGTTACAGAATAATTTGATGAAAAGAAACTGAGCTTTGTAGTCAAAAGCTTTGAGTCCAAGATTCTGCTTTATTCTTACTACTCAAATGGTATTTTCAAAATATTACTTTATTTCTTGAAGTCACAGTTTCACAGTTTCCTTGGAGATAAAATTGAGATACAAATATCACCCACTAAAACAAGTTGTGGTGGGGATTGTGGGGTTTAAATAATATGTACACCCCACCCTATGTATACCATGAACTGCTATGCCATTATTATTCTCAATAAGATAAAGAATAAATTATACAGTATCTAGAGTATTTGTGGCCTCCTTAAATTATGTGTTGAAATCATAATCCCCAAAGTGATGGTATTAACAGTTTTGGCCCTTGGAAGTTGATCAGGTCGTGAGGGTGGAGTCCTTATAAATGGGATTAGTGCCCTTATAAAAGACCTGAGAGAGGAGCTCCTTTTCCCTTTCTACCATGATAGGATTCAGCGAGAAGATACAATTCTATGAACCAGGAAGTGGACGGTCACCAGACCCTGAATCTGCAGCACCTTAATCTTGGACTTCCAAGGTTCCAGGACTGTGAGAAATAATTTCTCTTATTTATATGCCAATAAAGTACAGTATTTTGTTTTAACAGCCTAAATGGACTAGACAGATACACATTCCACACTCTGCCTGAAAATGCCTAAAACTAGTCAGCCCATCTCTCCTGCCCTCCAAATGAGTGCTCACCTTTCCAATCAGTAACCTTGCTGCAGTTATCAACCTCAGCATTCATTTCTGAAGAGACAAGTCATTATATTAAGTTCCAGGAGAAAATGTTTCCACAGTGTTAGAATGTTTTAACTCTCTTATAGTTAACAGCAGTGAAGAGATAGAAAGAGGCATAAACCAAAATCAATGACAGCCCAAGTATGTTGGTTAGGAAATGGGTAAAAAAAAAATTCTGCTTTATATTTATAGAGCAAGCATCATTGTTTTCCAGGAGAAAAGTCAGTGTTGTCTTAAGTGGGAGGTTTTTGTTCCGGGACTAAGAAAGCCATTCACTCCATTTCCAACAATGACTTTCCACTCAAATATTCAAGAGTGATGGGTGCTTCATACACCTTCTATTCTTCTTTACTTCAGACTACCCATATCCACATTTGATCTGTGAGAATGAAGTGGTGAAGGGAAAGAATAAGAAAAGAGCTTTTCACCAGTTGTTTTCTGCTCACCAAAATATATGTTTAGTTCATGCAAGCTTAAAGATTATAATAACAGTTATTTCTTGTTGCAAGTGTTAAATACAGGGAGTCAGTTTCTCTTCAAAGAATCAGTGTGTGACAGTATGTTCAGTTTCCTCGTTCTTTGTTCTCCATTTTAAAGTTTAACATCCTTATCTCCTTGCCCCTAGTTTCAGTAAACAACCTTCCCACTGGCTCTTATCAGTAGTTCACATCTATGTTCCCCTGGTCGCCTGCTCCATCCTGAGTCACCCCTGGTCACCTGCTCTGGCCTAAGTCACCTTTAGTCACCTGTTCTATAACCATCTTTTTTGCCAAAACGGCTCACCCCGACACTCTGGCTTGTACCCCTGCTTTCTTTAAAATAGCCAATCGGAATTAGCTTAGACTGTGCGGTCCAACCCTAACCAGTAGGGGAATGACACAGCAGTAGGGGCTACCTGCATCAGGGATAAGAATATTTTCCCCTCCCTTGTTCAGGTGTGCTCTGGCCATTGTTCCATCCACAAGATGCACCCTTTTATAGAAGCAAATTGCCTTGCTGAGGAAATTTATGTTCAAGTGCTATTTCTTTTGTAGCACTGAAAATTTAATTCTAACAAACTATAAAAAAAGACTGTTAATATTCTGTTACTGTTACTGCCACTCCTATGTCCACTCCAAATTAGCTCCTTAAAAAAGTCTTTTGAGTGACATTTGGGGGAAGTGATATACTAGAAAATTAATGATCACCTTGCTAAAAAAAAATACATTTACAAATGTTAGCAAAATTAATGCCACCACTGGAGTTCTAACATAAAAAGCCCTGCTGAGAACTACATTACATAATTTTAGACATAAATCTTAAGTGAACGTACCCAACTTATTTGCAGTTTACACCTATAACTTGAATATGAAGTACACTCAGGTTTTATGGTTCTATTATCAGCATTGTGTGACAGTAGAGACAGGCTCTAAAAATATGGTTTTTATCTGACTCAGCAAATAAGTCGCTCCCGTCATTAATGCAAGATCATAGATCATCATGAATATGGACTGACTCTTCTTTTTTCCTTAATCACTAAGACAAATGTGATCAAACAAAGATGTATGTCTAACCATCACTCATTTATCAATAATGTGAGTGGCTTCCTTGTTGACTAAGATAACCCTTTATGAATACTGAAAGATTGTTTTCAGATTTTAAGCTATTTTTATACTTTTCATAATGTAAATCGATGCAGGTACAAAACATACTTTAAACATAATTTGCATTATTAATATATACTTTATCATTTTATTACATCTGAGCCATCCAAGAACCTAAATCAAGCCTTCTAATTGTCATGGTTCCAATTTTCTCATCATGCAAAATTTCACACTCCCAATATAACATCAGTGAGCACAGTGTTGAAAAATTGCATAGAACTACACCATTGTATAGTATTTCAAACATATATATGGACCATAATATAGATAATAAAATTATTAGAAAAGTATGCAAATTTAAGTATCAGTACTTTGCCTTGTCTTCAATTTATAAAAAACACAGTATTTATGAAGCGCAATAAAGTGCAGCACAATTAACCATGCAATGCTTATACATGGAAATTATGTTAAATCTATTTCATGTATATAAACTTTTACAATTTAAAAAAAAAAATTTCGTTTCCCAGCTAATACAAATAAATTTACCAATCAAATATTTATTGAGTGTTTATCAGTATAATAAAAATAAGGACTAAAATTTATTGAACACTATTGTAAGCTGATTTGTTCCCTATAAATTCATGTGCTGATGTCCTGACACCCTATTGTGACTGTATTTGGAGTTAGGGCCTTTAGGGAGGTAACTAAAATTAAATGAGGATGTAAGGGTGTGCCTTAATCCAGCAGGACTGGAATTCTTATAAGAATATAAAGAGACACCAGAGCCCTCTCTCTCCAGAACTGTGAGAAAATATACTTCTGTTGTTTAAACCATTCCATCTGTGATATTTTGTTATGGTAGCCTGAGCAAACTAAAACAGATTTTTTAACTGTCATCAGTATTTCCTCTTTATTTTGTTATGAATTGTGTGTGTGTTTGTGTGTGTGTGTGCATGTTTATAGGAAATATCTTGTTTTCTTCCCTCATTATTCTCTTATGCAACACAAAAGGCATTAACTTTATATTGAAGTATTTAAATATTGTTAGCTTTACATCAATGTACTTAACTTATAAGATGTTACCTTCTGAATGTTTGTGTTTCCCCAAAATTCCTATGTTGAAACCCAATTCCCAGTGTAATTGATAGTATTAAGAAATGGGGCATTTGGAGATGATTAAGTCATCAGGGTGGAGTTTTCATGAGTGAGACTAGTGTCATTGTAAGGAGTTGCAGAGGCCAGAGTTCTCCCCTTCTACCATGTGAGGACACAGGGAGAAGGCACTGCCTATGAAGAACAGGAAGCTCAACAGATCAAATTTCCTGGCACCTTGATCTTGGCACTCTTTTTAAAAATACTAGTTTAGCATACTGCATAAATAATACCTGTATTTGTCCGTTTTCATGCTGCTAATGAAAACATACCTAAGATTGGTTAATTTATAAAGGAAAGAGCTTTAATTGACTCACAGGTCCACATGGCTGGGGAGGCCTCACAATCATGGTGGAAGGAAAAGGGGAAGCAAGACACATCTTACATGGCAGCAGGGAAGAGAGCTTGTATAGAGAAACTCCCTGTTGTAAAATCATCAGATCTCGTAAGACTTATTCACTATCAAGAGAACGGTACAGGAAAGACCCACCTCCATAATTCTATTACCTCCTACAGAGTCCCTCTCATGACACGTGGGAATTATGGAAGCTACAATTCAAGATGAGTCTTGGATGGGGACACAGCCAAACCATATCAATACCTACTATATACTAGGCATTCAATAAAAAGTTTTTCAATTAATAAATGAATGAATAAGTAAAACTAAAGACCAAAGCACTGTTCTTTTCTTCTAAAACATTTGCCTAATCACCTCAGGACAGTAACATTCAATACTGAACACTGGTAGTGGCTAAATAACTTACTCTTTTTGCTTTAAGTGTTCTTGAGTCGAGTGTAGGAGATGGGGTTCATTTCAGGTTCTATAAAAATGGCTAGAGAATAGGGGGATTTTGGTTGAGGACTTAGGGTATGTCATATGTGAATGTTGGCAATGAGATTGGATAAAACGGGTATTGGCCAGCTATGAAAGTCAAGTGATAATTTTTATTTAAAAAAAATTATAAAATATTTTCTACAAAGAAAAGAAGAATGCCTAAAGATTTTAAAGACAATCGAAGAACTAGATCTGAGAAGAAAGAGGACACAGAGCTCAGGTGTACCATAATAAAATGAGGGTGCCATAGCAGAGTTTGCAGCCAGAGTCAAAGACAGCTGAAACTGAAGGAATTCTTCACTGACCTTGCTGTCATTGCTCTCCTTTGTAGTACCAATTTTCTTGTCATACTCGTTTCATTTGCATCAGTCTTTTTAAATCTGACTCATTTTCTGTTCACTGCCAGGATGATGCTATTGCCTGTCTGAAAGTATCTAATGAGAGGGTGGAAGCATGGAAAAGATAGTCTCTCTCCACCTATTGTCCAGCCAGCATCCCTTAAGGTCCACATTGCTGCCTAGTGTCAGTGTTCTTTACATGTTATTCACACTGACAATCATCCACAATGTGTGATTCAAGAATATATGTGGTATAGGCTGGGCACGATCGCTCACATCTGTAATCCCAACACTTTGGGAAGCTGAAGCAGGCAGATCACCTGAGGCCAGGAGTTCGATACCAGACTGAATAACATGCCGAAATTCTGTTTCTACTAATAATACAAAAATTAGCCAGGTGTGCTGGCATGTGCCTGTAATCCTAGACTCGGAAGACTGAGGCAGAAGAATTGCTTGAACCCAGGAGATGGAGGTTGCCATGACTCAAATCGCACCACTGCACTCCAGCCTGGGAGGCAGAGCCAAATTCTATCTCAGAAGGAAAAAAAAAATACATATATACATATATATATATATATATATATATGTACACACACACACTTAAATATATGTGTGTGTGTTTGTGTGTGTGTGTATGTGTATACACGTGTGTGTGTGTGTGTGTGTGTGGGCACAGCTAGGTCAACAAGCATTTCTTGCCACAGATGCACGGCATACCTAGAACCAGGCTTTCCCAATGACATTCTAGGTCAATAATATTTTTTGGCCATAGGTCTGGACTTCCTTGTTTTTCATGATGTGCTACCCCTTTGGAGGGATGGTTTTGTTGCACGTTTTTGCCCATGGATTTCAATTAGGATATTTCAATCATCAGAGATGCCTAATTGTACTGATCATCAAATATGAAAAGGATGTGAGCCTCAATCATTTACTTCCCCAAACCTACCTGTTACTCTAAGCAATTTTTCCTGTTCCTTTTCAAAAACCTTTATGTTTTATGTAACAAAGTTTGTGAGAGTTGGAAAACTCTTACCAAGCCAATTTACTTGTCTCATATAACAATTAAGTAGACAAGAAGGACCTTAAAATTAAAAGAATAAAAACATTTGAATGAAAGAGGGCTATACTGTATTCAAATATATATTTTCTTCCTGGCTAAGTTATTCTAAAGAGTCTGAACATAAAGCAATTTTGTCTCTAGTTCTGAATACTAGAAATATAATTTCTTGCTAATTGAAATTATTAAGTGCCATTGGAAACAAGAAATGCAGCTATCCTGTAGAGATCTTTTCAATGATTTTATTTTTCTATAAGCCCAAATGGTTATAACAAGCAGTTACACTGTGTGCAATATACATATAGATCCTGTAGAGTGGCTACTCACTACGGATACTAAGTGACAAAACTTTTTTATTTACAATGAAGCGAAACCCACACAAAACAAAAATAGAAAGGTTAGCTTTTTAAAAGATATCAAATTGAAGTCAAACTGCAAGAGGTAAGGTCAGTTGATTAAAAAAAAAAGAAAAGAAAACATTAGCTTCAATTGCTTGAAGTCTTATGAAGAAAGTATAGGATTCAATGACACACTTCCATCTTCCTCTTTTGGGGTATAAAGATTTCTTATTTCTGATATTTTTTGCTTGTCAACTGATTCATTTTCTCATATTATTCGTAGTGTCTATCTCCATAACTCAGGGTGGCCCTGGTTTTCCTTTGTCAAAGGAGCTCCAATCCACCAATGTTCATGATCAATCAACTCCAAGGACCACTATCAATTACTTGAAGATGTTTGCAAAAGAAACCTTATCCTTTTGACCTATAGTTGGATGGATTTCTTTGGGTCACGTACTCATCTACAGCTCAATTGGCTATGGACAGGAAAAACTGTGGTATGAATCTGACAACCTATACTCATTCTTTCAGTAGAGAATGTGATCTAAGCAGGCATGAAAAAATACTGGCTACAAATGAGCAATAGAGTCCTTGTTCATTAACAACTCAACAATTTCCAGAAGATAAGTAATAATCATACATATCAGGCTTATAAGAGTGAATCTAGAGTAAAGGACTGATATGCAGTGAAAATACAATTCTAGTATGATTTCTGTAATAGGTTCTGGTGAAAATTCAATAAGAGCCTTATAAATGTTTCCTTGTTCATCTACAAGAAACACATAAAACGATATGAGCAAAATGACACAAATAGCCTACAATTCTAAGATGTATGTTAGTTTTTATTTGAAGTATCTTTTGTGATATAAAATATTTTATATGGATGACAAATACCCTGATATAGTAAATCCAGCTGGAATAAATATAATTTTGGCTAAAGTTGTACATAATAAATAGGTGTTTCTTAAAATAATAATTTTCCTGGTTGACAAATTAAATATGGAAATAGATATTGATTTAAATAATTTTTCATTAATCACTGCATACAAGGCCATACATTTCTTCAGTTCTATAGACATATAACAGACTTACAGTTAGAACCTAATTCATTTTGTTTCTATTTCTATTCACCACCCTGTCTGTGCAGAGATCTCTGTGCTGTGGCACTCTCTACTCTACGCCTGGACCTAGTTCCAGGTTTTTGGTGCACCTGCCTCCATGGAATAGCAGCTTGGGCCACCACTTCCTTTCCATACAAATAATTTGATGCAGGGGCACTCCCTCATCTCCAGACCCAGATGTAGTTCCACACATTTGACACAACTTCTTCCATAAATTAGGAGTTTAAACTACCCCTTCAATCCCATGCAACAACCTTGTTGTGGTGGTTGTTTCTCTGCTCCTTCTCCAGGCATATGACCCATCTTAAAGCACGCCTGCTCCCCTGGATTAGAAGCTTGATCCACTCGTCCTATCCCTGCAGCAGTTACTTTTCTGTCCCATGCCAGGGCATATTTCCAGGTACTTGGCACACCTGCTCACTTGGATTAGGAGCCTCAGATACCACCCCTCTTCAAGTGCAGAGATCTTTGTGCAGCAGCACGTTCTCTACTTGATTCCCGGAAATATATCAAGGCATTTGGAACACTGACACTTCTACATTAGTTAAGTCTGCCCCATCTTCCTGTGCAGATAACTTGGGATAGCAGAGGTTTCCCAATTCCATACCTAGACACACCTCTGGAAACTTGGTGGCCACACCCAATGTCTGGGACCAGCCCTGACATGGACCGTGGGAGTTGCAATGGCAGTGGAGACAAAGAAATGAGAAAACACAAGTTAAGAGTGCATAAAGTGGGGACCAGGGAGCCAATGAAAGTATGGAGGCTGCGAAAGCTCTGAGCTCTGGAAACCTAAACCATTATTGGTGTACAACACAAAGCAAACATGTGGTAGGGGTGTGGGGGGACATAGCTTGGGCGGTTGGGCATTTCCTTTGAGGCATATAGAACAAATTCTATTCTAGATTTAATCATTAAACAAGCTAGAGGGGTCGTAGATAGGAACCAGCAAGTCTGGTCTCATTCTTGTGCTTCTAAGAGGCATTTCTCCCTTGAGCCCAGAGCATGGCGTTTCATAAGCTCTTTCTTTCTGTGCCAGATAAGCAGGTCATGCCACAACCTACCTTCCAGCACCCAAGAACCCTTCAGAGCTGGTGCTTTACCTTCCATTGGGGAACCTGAGGGTGGGCTTTCCCATCTTGGGCCCCAGTCTGTGGCTGAGCAGGGAGCTCAGACCACTGTACATAGATCAGCCCATTGCCTGAGGCAACAGACAGCTTGTCCTGGTAATTAACGATCAATTATATACTCATTTACATTGGCTGTAGCCAGCTCTTACCCATAAGCACCACCCACTGGCCTGTGACATAAGCTTCCAGACATCTCCACCATCTCAGCCCCACAGGATGCACTGAGCCTGCTCACACATCCAGTACATTGCTACTACAATCAGCATTTGGGAAAGCCACCATACAAAGGCTATCTATAACGAAGGAACTTATACAGACTCTTTGCCACTGAAAGCATCCAGAACAAAAGCCAAAGGAGACTATACAGCATACATTATAGACACCTCCTTGAGAAGGAAAAGAGTCTCATCCAAACAAAAGCAAATTCAATAAATAAAGCGAGATAGCTTATCCAGATGACAAAGAACCAGAGAAACAACTCTGAAGGTATGAAAAAACTGAGTGTTATACAGCCCCAATGAGAAACACTAACTCTTCAGCAACAGATGCTAACCAAAATGAAATCTTTGAAATACCATATTAAGAATTCAAAATACTGATTTTAAAGGAGCTCAATGAGATTGAAGAGAAAGCTGAAAACATATGCAAAAATATCAGAAAAACAATTCAGGATCTGAGAAAAGATATTGACATCATTGAAAAAAATGTAAATGAAAATGAAAAGATTATTGAAGGAATTATGAAATATAATTGAAGGCTTTAAAAATTGGCTAGACCTAGTGAAAGAATTTCAGAGATGGAAGACAGGTCCTTCAAATTAGCCCAGTTAGATAAAAAACATTTTTTAATAAACATAGCCTTAGAGAAATATAGAACTATCTAAAGCATCCACACCCACAGTGTTATAGGACACCATAGGAAGAAGAAGAAAAAGTAAAAAGTATGGAAAACCCACTTGAGAAAATTATTCAGGAAAACTTGCCAGGTCTTGGGAGAGATTGAGATATCCAGATACAAGAAGCTCAGAGAACTCCTGGAAGATGCATTTCAAGAAGGGTCTCACCAAGACATACTGTATAGTCATTAGACTAACAAAAGACAACGAATAGGAAAAAAAATCTTAAGAGCAGAAAGAGAGAATTGTCTAACTGCCATAAAGGAAATCCCATTTGACTAACAAAGATTTCTAAGCAAAAACTCTGAAAGCAAGAAGAGACCAAGAACCTACTTTTAGCCTCCTTAAAGGAAAAAAAAAAAAAATGGCAGCCAAGAATTTTATTCCCTGTCAAACTAAGTTTCATAAATTAAAAAGTAAGGTCTTTCCCAGACAAACAAATGCTCAGGAAATTCGTCACCACTAGACTGGTCCTACGAGAAATGCTCAAAGGAATTCTAAATATGAAAACAAAAGGACCATACTCATCATCATAAAAGGACACTTAAGTACAAAGCTCACTGATACTATAAAGCAATTACACAATTGAAACTCCAAAGAAACTAGCTAACAACACTGTGACAGGAACAGAACCTCACGTATTAATATTAAATTTGAATGTAAACAGCATAAATGCTCCACTTGAAATATACAGATTGGAAAATTAGATTTAAAAAAACAAAACAAAACAAAAACCTCAACCAGAAGAAAGAAACCTGCAGACCAAAGACAGAGATAGACTCAAAGTAAGAGGTTAGAAGAAGATACATCACACAAATGGAAAACCAAAGCGAGGAGGAGCAGCCATCCTTATATCAGATAAAACAGTAAAAAGGACAAGGAAGGGCATGATATGGTGATAAAGAGTTTAATGCATCAGGAAGATTTAACTATCCAAAATATATGAACGCAACACCTAAGCACCCATTTTCATAAAACAAAAAACACTATGCCTTAAAAAACAGATTAATAGCAATACAATAATTGTGGGGTTTTCAATATTCCAATGACATCACTAGACAGATTATCAAGGCAGAAAATCATCAAAGAAACTCTGGAGTTAAACTAGACTATAGACGAAATGGACCTTCTGGACATTTACATTTCATCCAACAATGGCAGAATATGTGCTTCTGCAAATAGAGCATTCTACAAAATCAATCATATGTTTGGCCATAAAGCAAGTTTCAATAAATTTTTTAAAAAATTAAAATTGTGTCAAATACCTTCTCAGACCACAGTGGAATAAAATTAGAAATCAATACCAAGAGGAACTCTCAAAACACATAAATACATGGAAACTAAAAACTTACTCCTGAATGACCTTTGGGTAGACAATGAAATTCAGGAAGAACTAAAAAAAATTTTCAAAACAACTGAAAATAGTGACACAACATACCAAAACCTCTGAGATACAGCTAAAGCTGTGCAAAGCAGAAATTTTGTAGCATTAAATGCCTATATCAAAAAAGTAGAAAGATCTCGAATTAACAACCTAACATTACAACTCAAAGACTAGAAAAACAAAACAAGTACAAACTAAACCCAAAGCTATCAGAGGAAAATAAATAACCACAATCAGTGAAGACAAAAACGAAATTGAGATAAAAAATAATACAAAATATCAATTAAAGAAAAACATTGGTTCTTTGAAAGAATAAACAAAATTCAGAGATGGTAGATGGATTAACTGAGAAAAAAGAGAAGATTCAAATAAGTACAATCAGAAATGATAAAGGTGATATTACAACTGATACCACAGAAACAAAAAACGGTAACCAGAGTCGACTATGAATACCTCTATGCACAGAAACTAGAAACCTTAGAGAAAATGAACAATTCCCTGGAAACATACAACCTCCCAAGACTGGACCAGGAAGAAATAGAAATCCTGAACAGATGAATAACAAGGAATAAAATTGAATCAATTTAACAAACTCTTCCAAAAACAACCACAAAAAGCCCAGAACCCAGAAGATTCACAGCCAAATTTTACCATCTGTACAAAGAAGAGGTGGTACCAACCTTAATGAAACTATTACAAAAAAATGGAGGAGGAGGGATTTCTCCCCAACTCATTCTATGAAATCAGTATCACTCTAATACCAAAATTAGACAAGGACTCAACAGAAAAAGATAACTACAGGCCAATATCCCTGATGAATATAGATGTATAAATCCTCAAAAATATGCTAGCCAACTGAATCCAACAGCACATCAAAAAGATAATTGATCACATACAAGTGGATTTTATTTCGAGAATGCAAGGATACAACCTTCACAAATCAATAAAAATGATTCAATTCATAAATAGAATTAAAACTGAAAACCATATGATTATCTCAATAGATGCAGAGAAGACACTCAATAAAATACAATATCCCTTCATGGTAAAAACTCTCACAAACTAGGCATCAAACATACTTTAAAATAATAAGAGCCATATATAACAAATCGATGGAAAACATCATGCTGAATGAGGAAAAGCTGAAAACATTACCCCTAAAACATAGAACAAGAAAAGGGTGTCCTTTCTCACCACTCCTATCCAACATATCCCTGGAAGTTCTAGCCAGAGCAATCAGGCAAGAAGAATAAATAAAAGGCATCCAAATTGGAAAAGAAGAAGTCAAATTATCTCTTTCCACTGATGAAATGATGTGTACCTAAAACACCTAAACTCCAAAAGAGTCCTAATGATAAATGCCTTCAGTAAAATTTCAGGATACAAAATCAATGTACAAAAATCAATAGCATTTCTATACACCAATAACATTCAAGCTGAGAACCAAATCCAGAATTCAATCCAATTTACAATAGTTACCAAAAAAAAATGCCTAGTAGGAATACATTTAACTAAGGAAGTTAAAGGTCTCTACAAGGAGAAATACAAAATATTGATGAAAGAAATCACAGATGACACAAACAAATGGATAAACTCCCATGCTCATGGACTGGAACGATCAATATTGTTAAAATGACCATATTGCCCAAGGCAATCTACAGATTTAATGCAATCTCTATTAAATTAACAATGTCATTTTTCACAGAATTAGAAAAAACAATCATGAAATTCATATGTGACAAAAAAGAGACCAAATAGCCAAAGCAATCCAAAGCATAAAGTACAAATCAAGAATCATCACATTGCCTGAATTCAAATAATACTACAAGGCTGTGGTAAAACAGTAAGATATTCATACAGAGACACATGGATCAATGGAACAGAATAGCAAAGCCAAAATAAAACCACATACCTACAACCAACTGATCTTGAACAAAGTCAACAAACATAAGCCATGGGGAAAGGACACCCTATTCAATAAATGGTGATACCATATTTACTAGCCATATGCAGAGTGACTAAACTAGACCCCTGTCTCTCACCATATACAGAAATTAACTCAACATGGATGAAACACTTAAATGTAAGTTCTGAAAATATTTAAAAAGAAATCCTAGAAGAAAACCTGGGAAATACTCTTCTGGACATTGGGATATTGGCCCAGGCAAAGAATTTATGATGAAGACCCCAAAAGCAAATTAAACCAAAAGAAAAATGAACAAATGAGACTTAAACTAAGAAGCTTCTGCACAACAAAAGAAGTATCAGCAGAGCAAACAGACAACCTGCAGAATTGGAGAAAACGTTTGTAAATTATGCCTCCAACAAAGGACTAATATCCAGAATCAATAAGAAACTCCAATAACTCAGTAAGAAAAAAAAAACCCAGCCCCATTAAAAACTGGACAAATGACATGAACAAATATTTCTCAAAAAAAACCAAACTGTAAATGGCCAACAAACATATGAAAAAATGTTCAACCTCACTAATAATTAAATAAATACAAATTAAAACTACAATTATTTACCATCATACACTAGTCAGAATGGCTATTACTAAAAAGTCAAAAAAAAAAAAAACCTAGTAAATATTGGCATGGATACAGAGAAAAGACAATGCTTATTCACTGTTGGTGGGAAAGTAAATTAGTTCAACTTCTATAGGAAACAGAATGGAGATTTCTTGATTTAAAATAGAACTACCATTTGATTAAGGAATCCCACTACTGGGTATCTACCTAAGGGAAAAGAAATCATTGTTAAAAAAAAGACACCTTCACTCATATGTTCAGCACAGCACTATTCACAATAGCAAAATCTTGGAACCAAACAAAGTGACCTTCAGTGGTTGACTGGATAAATACAATGTTTTATATATATACCGCGGAATACCATGAAGCCCTTCAAAAATGAAATCATGTCTTTTGCAGCAACATGAATGGAGCTGAAGGCCATTATCCTAAGTGAACTAACTCAGAAAGACAAATTCTACATGTTTTCACTTATAAGTGGAAGATAAACAATCAGTACACATGGACACAAAGATGGAAATAATAGATACCGGGGACTCCAAGAAGAAAGAGAATGGAGGAGGTAAAAGGCTTGAAAACATTGGAAGCCCAGTCCCCATCAGTACACAACATACCCATGTAACAAACATACACGTGTACACCCTAAATCTAAAATAAAATTAAATTTAAAAATTAATATTTGTGCTAACCCACAGAAGAGATACCTTTTAATTGTAATCCACTATACCCAGACATTTGCACCTAAATGCATAACTGGAACAAAAGAGCTTCATATGTGCAATGCAATATGGTATTGTCCATCCTCTTATATTTCATTTTGAAAAGTCTTAGTCACAATGCCTTAAGTGAATTTCATGACCCACTAATAAATTTAACATACCCCAAATTTAAAAACATTGACATAGTTCTCAGCTAGTAATATGACAATGATGGTGGCATCAGTGCAAACATTTGTTTGAGTTTTGTGCTGATTTTGTCAATGTTACTGCACAGCATTACTGACATTTTGGATAGAATAGTTCTTTGTTGTATAGATGGCTCCTCTGCACTGTGTACTATATTTAGTTCTAAATGCTAGAAGTACACCTCAGTTATTGACAAACAAAACCACCCCTACATACGTCTAAAGTTTTGGACAGAGCAGGGCTATGTTATTGCCTCTGGTAGCAAACTCATATGCAACAAGTGCTGAGTGTAAAAATCAATGATACTATTGATATATGATAACTGTAAAAATCAAGCCCATAATTAGGGAATATGTTATAAGAAGGTAACTATAGCATTACAATAAAGATTTAATCAATTAATCCTTTGGTTACTATATTATTGACAAACAGCGATGCTTATATAAGGTACAGTTTGTTCCTAGCTTTGAAGAACTGAAAAAATATTGGATCCAGATAAGTCACTCATCGAAAACCTTAAATTTCTCACCTGTAGAAAGAGCCATAACATCGAATTCACAGTGTTATGAAAATTATATTGAAAATATATTTAAAATATCTGGCACAGTGCCTGACATATAGTAGATGCACATAAAGATTTTTTTAAAAAATGAAATAACAAAGAAAAAAATCAACACATAAAGAAATATGTGGAGGGAGAGGGGTTGGAAAAAAAAAAAAGAAATGTGTAAACAAACAAAAAATGTATTCCAGCAAGGCAGACAGTCCTCCTAATAGTGTGTGGTATTTGTGCTCAAACCCTCTTCCCTTGTGCAGCAGCAGTCATGTGAGAGAGAAGAAATAAAATACTTTTTGGAAAATTATTTTCACAAAATACGTAGAAAAGATTACTATTTTCTTTGTTCATTGTTAAAGAATTTGACTAAAAAGAGCATCTTGTTTGCCACTTCCATAAAATATATTCAAATGATTATTAACATCAGAAAGGTACAGTATCTCTAAATTATAATTTTGCCCTCAAGAAAAAACAAAGAAACAACAATTATTTTTTAAAGAAATCACTTGGAACTCCTCTTCTCTTTAAAAATAATATATAAATTTGTACACACACAATGTGAACATATGATTTAGTTAAATGCAAAAAATATCCCTTAAATTGTTTAAATTGTTTAAATTTAAACAGAATGAGGCATGATTTACAAAGAAATTATTTTTCATAATTTTAAATAAATAAACAAAGCCTTTGTCATTGTTTTATAATTTCTCTGATGTTTGTAGACTGCTAAATTTGCTTCCATATTAGAGGCATAGCACCTTATTTAGTTATTTAGTATATCTCTAGGAAAATAAGTAAAATGACAAGAAAATGAGAAATATTTTAAAACTACAAGAGAAGTATATCTTCCAGTATATCTCCTGAAATTAATATCTAAGCGGCCTACGTTTTTCTTTGGGAAAATAAAAAAATAACCATTAATTTATTCTTGTAGTACATAAAAGTTATTATCAACAGCATCATCATTATTCAAAAACTAGCTAATTTGGGATCTGCTAGGCAGGCAAAGCAAAGGAATATTTTTAAGTTCCTAACAATGACCAAAACTTTGGCATCAATGAACTCTGCCTCTAAGGGTGTTTTTTTTTTTCAATATCAGTTTGTTTAATAAATTGCTTCCAACCACCTCTGTAGCTCCAAACAGTTTAAAATGCTTTGCACTTTCTTTTGGATATATGCATGTGTGTGTGTCT
>NW_016107341.1:5992785-6054776 GCF_001604975.1 Cebus imitator
ATATATATATATATATAGACACACACACACACGCATATTATAGCAACAGCAATTTTTTTTGCTCAAAATGTATCATATCATTTCCTGTGTTCCAGGACATTATCTCTAATGCTGGGGAAGTGAGAATATCTCATATAAAATAATTCCCAAAAAGACACTAGTATTACACCTCTGAAAGAATTTTTATACTGTTATCGTTGTTAATCATGTCAGTGTTCTATTGATTACAGATCATCTGATGTAGCTTCAAGCTATTCACTCTGAACCTTCTTGTAAAAATAGAACATTCTCTCTGCTCCATGTGGGGAATATCAGAGCCAGAAACTGAGAAGGGTCTCACAAATCTCAGCTATCGGATCAGTTTTCAGGACCTTGAAGATAAAGGACAGACCTTAAGTGGGTATTAAGGTCTATTAAGAAAGCAAATAAATATGTGACTCTTCTTTGTGCAGCTATTTCTTTCTGCTGTCACACAAACATAAAAAAGGTAAATAAACTATAAATGTGATTCATATACAGCCAAGTATATACATATATATGTGTGCACACATATTTTTCTTTTTTATTTAACATACGCAAGACTGTAGAGAATAAATGAAAAGTTCATAATTGCCATAGATATAGCAGTGGTGAACATATGACTTTTAAAAATGTTAAAATAAATTTAGTATATTTGAAATGGGTCTAAATGTATATATATTCAGCAGATAAAATTAGTAAAAAAAAAGTATCAATATTACATATTTTTCGTTGATTTTTTTAAAGCTTTCTAGATTGAGAGTTCAGGTGTCTTATAGAATTTGGGAGTTGTCTTGAAATACAGCTGGGGGAGCTAGGTGGTGGCAGAAAGAATGACAGGGCAGTGGGGTAGAATAAAGGTCAGAGTACTTTGGTTAGGCAAAATGATCCCTCCTTGGGATAAGAAAGCCCATCTATTGCTCCTAGGGGACACACTGATATATTGATATGTCCCCAGAGCACCCTTCAGTAATTGGCAGAGCCATTTGAGGGAATCTCCGGGGACACTTTTGCTTTATCTTCCTATGGCATGGACACATTTATTGAATGCCCTCTTTTTTTTTTTTTTTTTTTTTTTTTTTTTTTTTTTTTACTAAGTAGAGAAATTCTGCTGCAAGTCTTAGGTCAGTGCAGAAGAGAGTGATTCTATACTTTCGGTAGATCATTGTTACGTATCATTAAAAATATTGAGTTCTCTTGAGTAAGAATAGTGAACAAAAGCCAGAGTAATCAAACAGCAGAAGCTTTACATACACTGCTGCAGCCACATTTTAGCTCTCCTTTAGCCTAACCAGGGACCTGGTGGCTGAGGTGGACATCAGTTCCAAGGCTAGGGAATTTTTGTCTTGAGTATGTTTCTAGTTTTACTTTATGAATGTTAGCTCCAAGTGCTGAATAGAATTATTACTTTCAGGTTTTGAGACAAGGTGGAATGTGACAGAATCACACATCCTTTAGGCTTTGGGGTTATTGTTAATGTAAGAGAATAGAGTAGAATTTCTTTTTTCTCAAAGACACATCATGAGAATATTGTCATTTCAAGGCTATCTCATAATTTTTAGAAGACAAGAACCACAATCACTTTCTAGTGCATGAAAGACTTTCAAGAAGTTCTTGCTTTGCATAAGAATTTGAGTAAAAAGTGGTGGGCTAATTTGACCTCAAATGAATAGCACTGGAAACGTATAGCTTAAAATAGTCTCACTTTGAAGACCCACAAACTACTTTCTTCTACCTCTTCATTTTTATGACCCTCAATGAACACCCACTCCCTGTCCAGGCTTCAGGGATACTTCCACATCAACAAGTATAACTCTTTTTTTTCTACCTTTATTCTGATAAAGAGTGTTCCAATGCACACTATCTCATGCAAAATTTTGAAGTTCATATTGATTCCTTTACTATTTTTTTTAAAATATCTCCCATGTGTGGTGTTTCTAATGTTTGTGGATTCCACCTTCAGACTATCTCTGGAAGTTTTTTTCTTTTTCTCAAACTTCTCTGTTGGTACCGTAGTTCAGGCACTTAGATCTTATTTTTTACCTTTCAATGACTCAGAAAGTCTGCTACCTCAAAAAAATCATCTTCAGTTCAATCTAATAGTTCCCAAAACGTACAGAGGACTAAACTTTTTGACAAATTTGCTAAAACGAATTTCTCAGAAGCTGTTTTCTACCTCGTCTCCTGAGACTGGGTAGGATAGAAAACTCTGCTTTTTAATAAACATTCAGATGATCCTGACACAAGAACAGACAAGCAGCAAACCCAGCAAAAGAGTAATAACTGCCAAACAAGCCATGAGCCTGAATTAGAAAAAGCTGTAACTCTTTGAGAATTAAAGTAACTTGTGACTCTCCAAACTTCTATAAGCAGGAAGTGAGCTAAGAAAGTTATATAGCCTCATTTTGGAAATGGTCAAGGTGGATAATGGAAAATAAACAGGGTGAACTGGTAGCAGCAGGAGGCAGACAAATACATAGGCAGATGGGGGGAGAGCGTCCCTGGTAAAACCCCACCTAGAAACCAAAGAGAGTTTAAAGCCTGAAAGCCAAGCTACAAGTCAAATTCCCAGACCTGATTGAGAACCTGTCTTCCCTTTTGGCGCACTTTCCTCTGATTGAGCCCCATTCTTCACCTATTTTACATATACCTATCAATTCTCTTTTTGGCTTTGTATACTGTCATGCCCACCTTTGAGTGGTGCCTTTGTTTTAACATTTTTTCCCATACTCAAAAACCAATCAGCATGCAGTCCCCTATTCTAACCCCATCAAAGCCCTGGACTCAGCCACCCTGGGAGATAAATCACTTGAGTTCAGGAGGGGTAATACCCCCCCACCAACGCCCCCCCCCGCCCCCGCACTGCTGCTTACCTTCTCCACAGGGAGCTGTTTGGTTGCTGAATAAAATTCTCTACCCTCTTGCCCTTCAATTGCCAGAATATCCTCATTCTTTTTGGACGTGGGACAAGTCCTAGAAACTGTGAAATATGGATGCAAGCTATAATAAAGGTGGTCTGTGGCACGCCTGACCCAGCTGTTGGCTGAACTGGTGCACAAGGCAGATGTAGCCCAGGCAAGGTGAATGGGTGGGCCACCACTGGTAGCAGATAACAAGCCCAAGGAAGGCCTGAGTGGGGGCATTGCTAGCTGAAGGTTCTACACTTGCAAAGTGAATAAGAAAAATCCTACATCAAAATCATGTCCTATTTAAGGAACCTCCTGACCTCCAGGATAAGAGGCCTATATAGTGACCACTTAGTAGGATCTCAGAATAGTTATAGACTAGTGGCAGTATTTTGCCTGCCATTCTTCCCTTTCGAGAGAGAGTGTGTGTGTGTGTGTGTGTTTTGTGCTTCTGTTCTACCAGGATATATTGGGTGTACATGAAACAGATAATCTTTCCTTTTAATTCTTAGACCTTGAGACCAAAAGGAGCCACATTGATGGAGTAACCACTACTTATCAACTATAGATTCTGGACTTTGAAATACACTTCTTTACTGAATGTTACCATTGGTTGTTTCTAAGAAAATAATTTCCATTAAATATACTTCTATCGATAGATTCCATGTCTAGCTTTGAATTATAGAATCACTGGCATAGATGAATTAATCATTTGAAAGATTGCCCAAACTTCCTTTTAAGTCTTGCCTTCCCTGCTGACACAGATATGCCCTATGCCATAGCCAAGTTAGGCTGCTCTTAACCCCTTGGGTTTTATCAGGTGCGCTTACCAGAATTCATGGTGGCAAATAAAAGAATAAGATAACTATCTTAAGCAAAGAACAATATTTAATTATATTAAATATTTGGATTTTGCTGTGGTTTGACTATTTCTGTATTCCCGAAGTTCATGTATTAAAATATGATGATGGTATTAGGTGAAGGTATTGGGATGTGGGGCCGTTGGAAGATGATTACGGCATGAGGGTGGACTCCTCATGACAGGGATTAGACCTTATAAAAGAGACCCCAGAGAGCCACCTAAATTTCTTTCATTATGTGAGAATACAGCTAGCTATAAGATGCCATCTGTGAATCAAAAAGCAAGTGCCTGCCAAACACCAAATCTGCTGCTGCCTTGATTTTGGACTTTCTAGCTCCAGAACTGTCAGAAATAAATTTTTGCTGTTTATAAAATACCTGATCTATGATATTTTGTTATAGCTGCCTGAGTAGATTAAGACAGGCTCATGTACCTAATGTTAGGCTGGAGAATGAGACTTAGAATGCGGTAAGACAAGGGGACTCTGGATAGATCACACACAAGAACTATCATGAACCCAACCAGCAGAAATAACTAGATAGGTACCAAAGAATCCCAAAGATGATGAAAAATATTTCCTCAGCAAAGATGCACAGGAAGCCACAAAACTTATTTAAAAGAAAAGAGAGCTAATTAAAGAAAGAGAGATGCTGAGAAATTGGCATTCTTAGTCAAGTTAAATAACAGATTTAATGGGTGTGGAGAAATGGAAAGAAAACAAGACAGGAAGTTTAGATTATACTTGCCAAGTACAAAGTTTGAGTTGTTAGATGTGGATATGCTGAATGAGGTTAAGGGTGAGGTTATATTACTGGGTGGTCAATAGAGAGTGAAGATAAGTAAAGGTCAAAGCTAATGGGGAGAATGAGGGATATGAATTTGAAGATTTGCACTGATAGCCAACATCAATTTGGAAATCATGAGAATGATGTCAGCTGAAATTGGTTGGAGAATAGATGTGTGAACCACCTACTGATGTTATCCACAAAGATAGAAGCCAACTATGTGGGGCTGAATGATAACAGTGATGATTTGAAGAAGAATTTAGACTCAGTGTATAGCATTTAACAAAAATAAAATTAAAAAATAAATGAAATGGTGGCATTAGTCTCTGGTAGAGAAGTGGTCCTAGAAAGAAAAAAGCACAACATCTTCACTTATGCTTTCTGATGATTAGGAGAAAGCCAGTTAATTCAGCCCAGCCTTTTTATCATATAAATGAAAGAGGCTTCTCTAGAGACAAGATATAGTGGACAGGGCAGTAGGTATCTGAAGTAAACCCCGCCTTCATTGTTGTGCCAATTATTGATCAACGATATAGTAGGTATTAAACTTTACATTTTATTTATTTTATATATTTTTTATTTTTATTTTTTGAAATGGAGTCTCACTCACTCTGTTGCTGAGACTGGAGTGCAGTGGCACCATCTTGGCTCACTGCAACCTCTGCCTCCAGGGTTCAAGCAGTGCTTATGCCTCAGCCTCCTGAGTAGCTGGGATTACAGGTATGCACCACTATGCCTGGTTAATTTTTGTGATTTTAGTAGAGACAGGGTTTCACCATGTTGGCCAGGCTGGTCTCAAACTTCTGACCTTGAGTAATCTGCCCGCCTTGGCTTCCCAAAGGGCTAAGATTACAGGCATGAGCCACTGCCCCCGGCCAACATGTTTTATTTTTACTGTAAAAGTAATTGAAAATATTTTTAAGATATAGAAGAAATATATAAATTACAATATGAATGTTACTCAATCTCCTTACTATCACCACTTTCAAACACACATACATGGGCCCCAGGAATTTTCACAATGATTTGGAGTGCCATTTGAATTTTATAAAGCATCAAATTTTGCTTGTTTTGCTTTGGTAGCAGACTAAAAATCTGAAGTTAAATATTACTATTAATGTATAAAAAGTCAACTCTCTAACATGACTCACAGGTTGGTGCATGCTGAGCAGTTGGGCCTTTGTCTCGGAGCTGTTTTAAGACTGATGGTAATTTCCTGTTCCAGGTATATACCTAAGGATACCTGCTCATGGTCTCACAGCAGCATGGCCTGATTCCAGTTACCAATAGCTCCAATTGCTCCTTAGATATTTCAGTTTAAAGTGATTTTGGCCAATCTAAAGCCATGTAAAGAGGAATATTCTTTCCTTATAAACGTAGTGTGATATAATCATCTTTTTCTTACAATGTCAGGGAAGATAACAGAGTGGTCTAGGATATATTTAATGTATGCTAAGTACTGTATAAGATGTGAACACATTTATAGCTCAATCATAGGAAAACAATGATACTTTGAGAACTCTAATTAATGCTTTGAAAATATTCATTCTCCAAAACAATATTAGATGAAAATTCATTAAATATTGTTATCAATTATGTTGGGAAGAGTGGTGCAAAAAATCAATTACCTTTACTTGTTAAAATACAGCAATGCAATTATATAAAATTCAAACTCTTAATAAGATATGTCCATTGATTGTTTTTACAAAAAAGTTTAAATATTAAACAATGTAATACAAATTGTGATTGTGCATTAAAAATTGGATATTACATAATTAATTTTATGTTTTTCTAAGTTGGTAATTAATTTTCTTGATTTTTTTTTTGATAGGCTGTCAGATCAGCATTGTAACTGTTAAAGAAAACATTATTCTGACAAATGATAAGACCATAAGGAAGAATTTATTTAAGACTATTGAGACAGGTGTCAAACCTAACACAATAGAGGAGAGAAATCAAAGTCAATTCTGAATACAGCATGTACAAGTGGTGCTTTATGGTCAATGAGCAGTTTAGAGAGTTGGCCTTTCATAGATGGAAAATTACTAGGAGGAGTCATCAAGGTGAGGGGAGATTTTTGCTGAAGGCAGGCCAGGGCAAGGTGACCAGATATCAAGGGTAAGAGATGAAGAATTTCATTAGATAATGAGGCAGATCAGATATTAAGGTTAGGGGATATTCTCTAAAGTGACAGGATTTTTTTATTCAACTTGTCTAGACAAGCGAGAGGACCAAGGCCTATTCTAAAAACGCCTCAGTGAAGCCTGACCAATGTTTGGTCAAGAAGAAAGTCTTTATCAGAACCACTCCACTACATTGTAGCTATAATTTTAATCGGTACCTACTTTAAAAGGAAAGGATTTAAACTGTAAACGTCTCCACACTGTAGTCTTGATAATAATTTTAATGATGACTAGTATACTTGTATGCTTCTTTAAGCTTAAAGTTTAGTACCAGCTATTTTATCACTTGTCCCACTTTATTGCTTCCTTACCCCTCCATGTAGGGCAAAGCACAAAAAGCCTCAGGATTGTATTTTGTTGTTAACAAGCTACTAAATTTGTGTTTCCCATATGATGTTGTTATGCTTGGTGTTTGCTGGGAAAATTATAGTAATTGTTCTTAACAAGTAATAAAATTTATGTTCTTCATGGTCAATTTGAGGCAAGCATGTTAATTAGTGTAAGACTTATCCAGAAACTTAATTAAAATTAACACTTGAAATTGTTTTTTGTTTTTGTTAAATGTACTGAATAATTTTCTGGAAATTTGTTTCTACTGACTCCTAGGGATATATTCAGTGCAAACCCTGTACTAAACTGAACTAAAACTTAATATCCACACATAGTAAATCACATAGGAAATGACACAAAACAATTTTGAAGTGACTAATATCATTTTTTAGGTACCACCAAAACACAAAACAAGAAAAATTAAGCAAGTTATTCTTAGACTAAACTTCCTACATTTACATTGCTTTAATAGGGATATACATCATACTTGAGCTGAAAGTGTTATTAGCATCGATGATGTAAACCAGAAGCAGTATGGTAACCCATTCTCATGATGTGGGGTGGTACATGTTTAGATTGGTTTAATATTATTTAATGGAGACAGTGTTGAGCCTCTCATCAGACAAGGTTAAAATATTTTGTCTTCTGCTCTTTTTTAGGTGTAACTAAATTTAACTTTATTTAAAATGTTATCACATTTTAAACTGTGTGCCTCTTGCATCAAAATTGAAAATCAGTAGATATGGGCATAGCACCACAAATGTATTTATAGTATTATACTTGTGAATTCTTTAAATACTTTACCTATCCTCTGTCTTGCAAAATAATGATTAACTCCATTTTGATAAAAGCCCTCTTAGAGGAAAAAAAAAAAAAAGTAATCGTATAGTTTCAACTTAGTGGTCATTCAAGTTGCTAAGATTATTTATATTTTTTATTTAGCATTTAACTCTCAATGCTCCTTCATTAGACAAACTAACATAACTCTTTTACTTATTTTATTTTAAGGACCTTGGAGTAAGAACTTCATTTAAACAAGTTTACAAAAAAAAAAAAAAATCCCTGTAATGAATGCTTCTTGCTCTTTTATACGTTTTCAGAATTGTGCTTTCCTTACTCTGATATTCATGTTAGTGGGAGAGGAACAGCAAATCATGCACATGACGCTTCAGGTAGATGAAGACTATGGATGCGGTAGGAATGAGAAGTGAAAGATCTATCAGTGTGTGGTTCCATATAATGATTAAAAAGCATTTATTCAGATGAAAAGTTAGATAATGATAACTAGAAGAGTCTGAGGATATAATGATACCAAGCAACCCATCTAAACATTGAAAATAAATAGTTGAATCACTAATATTTTGATTTTGCTCTCATTTTCTATTCAATTTATAAGTTTATGGCGCTTTAAAAAAATAGTTGCTAAATTCTAATTTTAAAATGAGTATGAAACCAGTACATGCTGCCAGGAAAATCATAAAAGACTTTGAAATGGGCAAAAATTATTACTAGGTATCCTGACTAGCTTTATACCTCCAGGCTATCTCCGTCAGCAGAGAGCACTGCATATTATTAAAATGAATTCTCTCCAGTGAAGAGACAATCAATCAATTCCCCTTTCCCTTTGAGGGAAAAAAAAAAAAGGCAGTTTTGCATCTATTTTTAAATTCATTTTGTCATTCCTGATTTATTTATATAAGTTAGTACTTTGAATTATTCCTCAAACAAGTTGTAACATCTTACTGAATCCCTTATTAATTAATGAGTTAAATAAAATATTTGGCACATGTTTATTTCATATTTGTGTGCCTGATGATTTTATCTTTTAAAAATATTCTTTAGTAAGACCTAAATATGGCATTTACAGATGTAGCCAACATAAAATCAAGTTACCCAAAATTATGTTTCGTTAATATACAGTAGTCAAAGGCCTAAAAACTTTGTGAAGTTTCTTGAAAATGCAAATTGGGGATATTAGTATAGCAACATTTTGAAAAAGCCCGTTTTCTCTTTCTTACACACCACACACACACACACACACACACACACACACACACACAAAGGATGACAAGCAGAGAGAGAGAGGATAGAGAAAGAAACAACTTCCACCATCTCCCAATTAATTTTCATCCACACTCCAAGCTCCCCTATCCCTAGCTACTCTTTGTTGTCTCACTCTTCTTTACCTCTCCTTTTAAGTTATATTCTCTTCTCTGAACTTTACTATGTATCTTAGATATGGGGTGTCTGTTTCTGGCACCTCACTTTTTACTGCAATTTTCCACAATGAAAGTTCTCCAGTTAATCTAGCAGATGACTCCCCTATTTTGAAGTAAGGCAGTGAAGATATTTCTACTCATGCATTAATTAACATAAAAGACTCTTCTAGTCTTGTAGATGATAAAAGACTCCTCTGTCTTAGAAATGACAAAAGAGCATTGGAAAATGCACAGAATATGAAAGTAGTTATTGTTATCTTTGTCAAGGGCAGGGACACTGTAAGGGTGGGGCTTATAATGGGAATTAAAATTCAATAAGTGTACATACAATTTCTACTATATTTCTGAAATCTTTCTGACCACATGAAGATTTTTGGAGCAACACTGATAGGAAATGGAATTCGTTTTAGTGAACCTCTGTGTTTCCTGCAAATTCTAGTCTATTCTACTTAAGGTACATATATAATAGCAGCATTAAGCAGCATATTTTTTTTCTCTTCTGTAAATTCACTTTATTGTGTGTCCACTGCTTACTATAATTATACCTAAATTACCCTGGTCCTTTCAAAATTAGGAATGCATCATTTTTATAAATAAGCAAGTTTTTAAAATTGTCATGTGCTTTATTTTGAATATAAACTAGTCAAATAATCCTTCACAGAAAGTACATGTTGAGTGCAATCATGTACTTTTTTCTCTTTTTTTCTGAAAACATCTCATCATACAAGTATTTAACTGATTGTCGAGATATTTCTGCTGCTGTAAACCTTCTCCGTTTTCTCTGCCCTTTCCCCATAGTCTATTAGGCAACGTCTAGACAAGTGGCTTATTTTGTTCTGTTAGCACTAGATGTTTGGAGTGCACAATAATACTCTTCACAGGAGGAAAGAACATTTAATATCTGAATGAAAAATCTCCAGTGAAACTAACCTGATCCTATTTGGATGGCTAGCTTCTAGCATTAACTTCCTGAACTTGAGGTTGCTTCTCTTTATGTAATGTGTTCTACTCTGTGTATGTTTTAGTGATCTTCATCTAGCCAAAGGCTGTATTTAATAGGTAGTTGTCAAGCAGAAACATAAATCTTTCTTGAGCATGGGTGCGTGTGTGTGCCCTGTGCATCTGGATGTCAGCGATGGGGGGAGAGGAAAGAGAACAGAGCAGGCCTGTGTGGCAGGAAACAGATGAGGATAAATATGCATTGCTGTGTGGTTCACAGAGTTTACAAGAAGGAGAACAAAGTAATTGTGACATTTGCCTCTAAGATCTGTGAAATCACAGCGGGCTGGGGAATACAGAATAGTGAGTGGAGAGCATGCTGTAATGAGACACAGCATTCAAACCCCTTGAAACCTGAAAGTCAGATTTCCATTTACCTTACATAACTTAAAATGACCTTGCTCTCATAATTTGAAAATCCATCAACTGGACTCATTATTTAATTTACAGTATCCTTTATTTAAATGGGCCTTTCTGACTAGAGGAGATCATACTTCAAATCCATTTTCACCATCTTCTCTGAGTTTTCAATGTATTACGTCTTACTGCTACATACACACACACACACAAAAACCAAAACAAACAAAAAAAAAACACATACATACCCTTGATGAAATTCAATCACTGCAAGACAAATGTCTCATCCCCTAGGAATCCTTCTCCTCCACTCACTCCACTGGACTTAATGGTTTGACCGTAATAATTGAACGCAAGAAACTTGCATTATATTTAGTAATGTAGGTACTTTCTCTTTTACTGGACTATTAGACCCTTAAGAGCAGAATGTGTATCATTTATACATTATTTATGGTGATATATCAACCCTTTCACAACTCCCCATCCTACAACTGTAGGTAAAATTTGTTGAACTATCTCGAGCACATTTAAAGTAATTCAGCAATTTACAATACTGTAAATCCATTTTTTATACCTCTGCTGCTGGTTTATGCAGTTGAAGACAGTGCTATGTCTTCAAATACATCCCTATGAATTCATACTAACTCTCAGGCAGTTTTTCTCAGATATATATTTTGTCTAGATTTTTAGAGAAAAAAAAAGAAAGTGAGAATATCTAGCAATATTCGAATTGAGGGACATAGTTTTAAACCCTGGGTCCTAAAAAGAGCAGTCTTTTCTTTATGGCAAATAGAGATTGAGAATAAATAGTAGAGTAACCATTGACCCTGTTCTTTCACAGTTATACTGGCAAGTCATTTGTTGCCATTATCGGAATTGCACCTGAAAAGCAAGCACTTAAAGTGTAGTTTATGTTGTTGATGGTTTTTCCTTTTATTGCTTCTCCTCATTCTCAAGTAACTCTGGATCACTTTCAGGATCACTTTCTTTTATTTTCTCTTTATTTTTATTATCCGAAAAATATATAAAATAAACTTTCCCAGTCTAAACTGTCACTCCCAGTGACCACAGTTACCAAATTAATTGGCATATCCTATGACACACAGTTGCTACAGCCATGTACCTCTGCTAAACCTATGTATTACTACTGACTTATTTAAACATGACTATTTCTTGCTGCTATGGAGAGAGAATCAGAAATCAGACAAACGAATTAAGATAGTACTATATTTACACAAATATTGATAAAAATAATTCAATAGTAAGTGAGAAAAGCTGTTTGATCTGCTCTTTTATAGAAGAAATTTTTAAGCAAACAATTTTTGGTTGTCCTAAAATTAATCCAGAATATATTACATAAAAATTAGTCAGCATTTATAACATAGAATAATATTGTCAATCTATGGTGGTCTTGTTTTTATTTAAGGAGTTGTATCTATATGCACATTTTTGACATGTCAGTACATCTCTCCTATTAATACAGAAATAGTTCAAACTAAAATGGCTGTCTTTAGATGACTCCTCCTCAATTAGAAATGTCATGTTTGATTTTTTAAATTATGTTTCTTGTTATTTAAAAAAATACTTTTCTCAAATCTGTTGAGGCAAAAATAAAAGCAAATTTGGAATTGGATTTTTATATTTAATATTGATGTGGAAAAAATCATTGGAACTAAGAACTGTATGCCTAGCAAATTAAAAAAAAAAAACAACAACTGGATAATTCCAAATGGAAGGTGTAAAAACCTGAACTATGATACCGGTGAAATGGATAGAAATTAAGAAATGAAGGGATTACGTGAGTCATTATGTTAAGTGGGTAAGCCAAAAACAGAAAGATAGATATTTTATGTTCTCACTCATATATGGAAACCAAGAAAGTAGATCTCATAAAGATAGAGAGTAGTTTGGTGATTACCAAAGACTGGGAATGGTGGAGGGTTGTGGGAATTATAGAAAGTTTGCTGAATGGGCACAAAAACACAAGTAGATAGAATGAATAAGACTAACTGTTTGATAAATCAGTACAGTGACTATAGTCTGCAATAATCTACTGTATATTTTTAAATATCTGGTATAGAATTATTTGACTGCCCCCAGCACAAAGAATAGATAAGTGTTAAAGCTGCTGAATATACCAATTATGCTGATTTAATTACTACAAATTATATGAATTTGTCAAAAAATCGCATGTACAGTAAAAATATCCACATCTTTTATTGTTTTATTTTTTAAAGAATAAAATAACAGGATTATTTTATTTCTCAGGGGAACTTGAGGAAATAAAAAGGAAAAAACTGGAAATTAGGGAGAGATTTAAATACAGTACAGACAGATAAGTAGAGATATCAGAAATTTGATGTCAGATGTCTGTGTATCTGAAGTGTTTTATAATTCAATATCTAAATCCAGCTCTGAAAAAAAAAGAAAGGGAATTAGTAGAGCTTTTCTTCTCTTTCTCCTCTTCTTCCTCCTCTTCCTTCCCCTGCTCTTCTCCTTCTCTTTCTCCTCCTCCTCCTGGTTCCTCTTGTCACTACTGGAATTTCTAGTATGTTTTAAAAGACATGCAATATCTGAGTTTCAAACTCAATAATGTAGGCATTACTTGAGAATTAGGGAACAGAGGTTCTGAATTTGAATCAGTTAATAGCAAAGTTAGCTTTGTGTTTAGCAGTAAATTTTCAGGTTTCTTGAAAATTTGGAATAAAACCACATAAACTCTACCTTGTTCTAAGCAAGTGTTTATATTGCAAAAAATATTATGAGATGTTTTGAAGTGAAAGTTACTTTAATGTTATTCTAGCTATAACAGCTACCAATAGTTGTTATGTCTATCTTTAACAAAATATTGAAAGCTAGCAAAAGATGATAGATAGATAGATAGTTGTATGTCTATCTTTAACAACATTTTGAAAGCTAGCAAAATTTAGATACATGATAGATAGATAGATGATAGTTGATTGTCTTTAAGAAAATTTTGAAAGCTAGCAAAAGGTAGCTGATAGATGGATAGCTAGATAGATGATAGTTGTATGTATATCTTTAACAAAATATTGAAAGCTAACAAAAGATAGATGATAGATAGATGATATATAGATAGATGAATAGATAAGACAGACAAGTAAGTAGATAGGGAAAAATATGATGTAATAAATAAATATTTAAATATTTCTGTAATATTTTTACTGTTGTGATTAGATTAGGAAGCATATTTTCAGTGAAACTATGCAGAATTGCTTAGTATATTCAGTGTGTTAGCATTGTTACTAAAAATATAACTATTCTGATGGTTATTAAATGAACTAAATTTTCTTTATGAGTAGGAAAAATATATATGTTAATATGAACTATATAGTATAAATGAATATATTTGAAAATAATGCATCCACTCACATATTTATTAGCATAATTTGAGAATGTATCCATGAATGTTTAAAAATCTTTCTTTCTAATGTTCTTATGTTAGTCTTTCTACCTAATAGATTGTCCATTGTTGCATCTGCTAGTACATTTTTCAATAAATAATGAGTAAACTTTGCTATTTTACATATGCTTGAATCTCAGAAGGAAAATAGTAGTACCATATATTATTTGTGCCAAACACTACACCAAGAACTTTGTATATATAATTGAATTTAATTCTCACAGAAATCCTAGTAGCTAGCATTATTATACAAATTTAACTAATGAGGAAAATGAGAGTCAGAGAAAATATGTAATTGCCCATATCACCCAGCTCCTAAGTGGCACAGCTAGGATACAAGCTATATTCTTTTTTGCTCCAAAGTGTATGTGTTTTCTTATAGAGGCTGAAATTTCTTATACAGGTGGAAATTTGAGGTAGCAACCTATTATTTAACAGCTGAACGTGCTAACCGATTGCACTACAGAGACTCCCATGCAATCTATTATTTAAAAATGCATTTTGCACACCTGTAATCCCAGCACTTTGGGAGGCCGAGGTGGGCAGATCACAAGGTCAGGAGATCGAGACTATCCTGGCTAACATGGTGAAACTCCTGTCTCTACTAATACAAAAAAAATTTAGCCAACCTGTAGTTTCAGCTACTCAAGAGCCTAAGGCAGAACAATTGCTTTAACCTGGGAGGTGAAGGTTGCAGTGAGCAGAGGTTGGGCCACTGTACTCCAGCCTGGGTGACAGAGTGAGACTCCATCTCAGAAAAAAAAAAAATACATTTTGCTTATTTTCTGTAATTGTTCATTTTCTATTCTTAGGGAAAAAAATCTAAATAATAAGCCTATGAGATGTCAAATTCAATATTACCTAGAATATATGTTTAAAAAATAAACTGCAACTAAGCAGAATTAGCAATTGAGAAAAATAAGAATATTTTAAAAGTAGGAATTCTATATAAAATATATATCACTTATATGCAATTTTATTTGATGTTTGCAGATAAGAAAGAGTTTTTTTTAACTCCAACTTATTAAGGTAGACATTACAAAGAGATAATAACAATATTCATTCACAGACCTTAGGGAAATTAAGAAATCAGTGCTTCACATTATTTTGTTTTTTAATAGAATATCTACTAGTCATCATACGTTGCCACTGGGGACAGATAATTAATGTGTTTACAATAAAACCATTAGCTGTTTTACTGAAGATTTCATGAATGTGATATTCTGAGAATTGTGTTCTTTAAAAATGTCAATATTCGTAAATTTATCTATTTTCCCATTAATTTCAGATTGTAAAATGTTTTCTACCCTCAATAGTAAATTATTTTTAAACATAACCAAGATAGTCATTTATTCTTTTTTAAGCAGTTAAATATGTCATAGTAGACTTTCAGTGTTTGTCTTTCTTTTGATTTTAACTGGTCTTTGCAAAAGAATAAACATTAAAAGGTAGCAGCAGATCAACCATAGAGTCTTCCAACAGAAAATCATGTTGTGTTCAACATTCTCCATTATGTGATAACTTAAATAAAGGCAACTGTTAATACTGTAATCCTCAAATGAGGTAATTATATATTTCAAAACTAAAAGTTCTAGTATTTAGGTAATGATTCAATACATATTTGAAAGTATAAGAAAGTATAATTTGGGATAAAATATATATACCCTATGGAAAAATGTACCTTCTTTTTATTAATCTCTGAATAAAATACAATGGTGTAATTTATTCTTGTGGAATTTACAAATGTGGTAAACACATATCTGTATCTCTAAGTCTCATTTTCTTATACAGCAGAAAAAGAATTGTCCTCTCCAAGTGAATAATTCCACCCAGAAAGAAGATTCATAGTATCCCCAGGTTGTGGTGATGGTAATCTTGTTAAAGAGATGGTTTTTCCTTACATGACTTCATTTTTCTTTAAGAAAAAATTTAAGCAAGTAATATAATAGCTGTCCTCTGTCTCAAACCACCACTTCAAAGTATTCCTGGGTTATGCAAGTATAATTTTGTTAAATAATACTTAAGTAATAACTCAACTTGGCTGTTGGTTTATCTATGCCCTTGGGTATTTACTCAGTGTAAATCTTTGGTAGTGTTTCTGAAACTTGTATAATGCAAGTCAAATAACTCCCCAGAGAAAGGTCAAGAGCCATGCATTATATGCTAAACAAAATTGTCTGATCCCTCTGTGTGTCAGGCCCCAAATGCTCTTTTGCAGGTTGTTTTTGTGGATTCTGACTTCTTTGAATATCTGCATATTTTATGCTTCCATATAGTTTCCCACCCTCCGGCAATACATTTGACAGAGTTCCCCCAACAGGTGGCTCCATGGTGTATGATGCGCTATGAAGATGGTTTGAGTATGGCCATATGTGCAGCAATTTCACCTGGCCAATGGGAAACTCCTACATATTTTTCACATATCACATGCGAGAGTGCAGGCTTCTTGCGCTTCATGGATTACCCCACCCCATGGACCTGGATGATAAGTGACACCACATGCTATGTTCACAAATATCCCCAAATTATGAAGATGCTTATTAAGCTCTCTTGCCAGTTATCTCAACATGCTCTGGCCTAGTAGACATATAGGTGGCCTTATGAGTTTCTGCTGTTTAGAAACCATCCAACGGTAGAGTGGGTAGTCTTATGCACTTCTGGAGTTCCCCTTATTTGCACTGAAGTGGCAGCTGGGGCAAGAAAAGGAAATATCACAGTATCCCAACTAAGCTGACTACTCATGCCTTGGTGAGGCACCTATTCAGGTTTCTCCTCTTATAAATCATGAACATGGGTGAACTGTGTCTGCTACTTAAGTAAATCCAACTTGTATGTAACTGAAATCTCCATTTTTAATGTACAGGATCTTATTTCCTATAATTTTCAGTTTCAAGGCATCAGTCAAATCTCCCAAGTATCAGAAAATATTCCATTTAAAGCCAGAGGGGCAACCAGGCACAGTGGTTAAGATTATAGACTGGAGCTCCACCACTTGGGTTCAAAAATCTAGTTTGATGATCACCTTGAGCATCACTTAACTTATCTGTGCTTTAGTTTGCTCATTAGTAACATAGGGCTGTCATTAGTAACCCTATAGGATGTATAAAAACTTCATAGAACTGTCACAATTAAGGGAATTTATCATATGTAAGGGACATAAAGCCATGCTGCTACAAGTGTTAACTATTTGTATTATCTGTCCCATTTACCATTATTCTTCCAAACTCACAATAGGCCCTTGGTTAGTATTTAATAAATAGATTTCTTCACTAGTGTATGTAAGACACATGTCTTAGTTAAATGATACCATTAATTGAAATCAAATATGTTTCATAACCTAAACAACAGAATCAACCAAATGCATCTAGAGTACACCAATATCGTATTACTAGGAAAAAAGAAATAATGCTAAAGTTTAAGGTTATTTATACATACCAATTTGCAATCAAATCACAACTCTCCAAAAATGTCAAGTTTGCACATAAGATGTCTGGACCAAACATAATAAAGTGCTAGTGGAAGATAGACAAGTCCAAGAACAATAGGAATTTGAATAGGCAAACATATGCAGTTGGTTCATAGGTGGTAAAACGCATAAGAATTAGTGAAAATTTTGATTTTTTTACACCATAAGTTGCCTCCAGAAATGGGCCATGAAAGTCTAAACTTGTATTTTCCATTGCAGATAGGATTGTAATTCAGCTTTGACAAACCATTCACTCCTGAACTTTGTTCTGATACAGCACTTTATTCTTTATCTTAATTGGTAAGAGCTCATGTCATTCTGCTTGTTGAATATTTGAATTTCAATTTTACTTATTTATATATATTTTTGATTTAGGGTCTTGTTCTGTTCACCTAGGCTGGGATGCAGTGTTGTGGTCTCACTGCAGCCCTGAACTCCAGGCTCAAGTGATCCTCTCACTTCAGCCTCCCAAGTAACTGGGACTAAGCCATGCAGCACCATGCCTGGCTAAGTTTTAAAATTTCTTGTAGAGACAGGGTATCACTATGATGCCCAGACTGATCTTGGACTCCTGGTCTCAAGCAATCCTCCTGCCAAGCGTTGAGATTACAGGTGTAAGCCACAGCACCCACCTGAATATTTTAATTATTACCCCTTATTACAGGGCTGCTTATTAGATACTAAGTCATTTATTTTATTAAAATGGAAAATATTAATATAGCTATCAAAAAATTGGAAATGTTTCTTTATTCTAACATTGTATCTCAATTCTAAAATTGCCAAAGATTTGAGTTTATCCCATAGAAGTCCAACTATCTAAAATTTTTTTTAAATTATGTACTAGAAAGCTGGGCTTAGCACTTATCTGTATAATCGAATGCAAATGTATACTTCTTTTCCCATTTAGTTAGAGCCTTTTGAGGTAATTTTTTTAAGTAGAAAATTATGACTATAAAATCTATTTTAATTGCATTTCAAAATTAACTTAGTGATTACAATTTTTTTTCTTTTTTACAGGGAAAAATTTGAACCTAAATTATAAACAGACTAATTTTTAAATAAAACACAAAGTGAGAAGAATGATGTATAGACTTCATTTAATTGGTTTCCTCTTTAAAACATAATTAGCATTCCATAGATAATATGAGTAACACCAATCAAAAAAGTTGTTTAGCAGGCGTTCCAACATATAACTATGGGGCAGTCAGTTCATAGAGGAGTGCCATTCAAAAGAAAAATGTCAGCAATTCTCTTCTAATTGAATTTTAATCTCTTTTCTGTCTTGCTAAAATGGTAAAATGAAGTATTATTGTTTGTCATTGGTTTTAATATTTATGTTAGAGCAACCAAAAATTTATATAAAGTTTTATTAAAACCCTATGTGCTTTTCCTTTTGTTATTTTATCGTAAGATTTTGAAACAGAATTGTTATACACATGACAGAGTTCTCATAAATTAAATTAAATTCTCTAGTTATGACTATAATTACAGTTAAACTGAGATTAACTCTCAAGTGAAAATGCACATGAACCAATCTATATCAATGATGGATGTGTTTCATTTAGTGACAAATAGCCGTGGTAGAACTGAATAGAACAAAGCTGCAAGTATCTGTAAGAGAACATGCCAGGTATACCACTTAAGGAAGCTATTTATGTATTCTAAACCAGCCATTTAATTAAAGGCCATTATCTTTTCCTAACATATCTAAGTTTATACAGGTATAAAAGCAAGTAATTTATGAGTCAATAACCAACTTTTATCTGGAATTATGTTCTGACATTTCCAAAAATCCAGAAAATTATTCTTTACTGTCCCATGCTGTTGATATTAATAATGTTTTCAGACCATTCCTGACTTTATGTGACAGGGAAGTATCTTTTTACGTAACTATGATCAATATTTTTAAAAAAATTTAAAAATATTATAAAATATTTTTAATACTATAACTTTAATCTTTCTGAAAGAGAGCAAAGAGATATCTTTTATTAATAATAATAAAATATATTATTTAAATAGAATGCAAGGATATAATTTTTTATAGAGAGAAAGTGTACCTAAAAATTTTGTTTTCAAATATCTAATATTTAGTCCAACTTGTTTTTGCTATAAATATACCAAAACCTTGGTGTAAATTGCAGAAAGAGTCAAAATATACAGAAACATAATCTGGTAGAGAAGAGTAAGGGAGCTGCGGATAAAGGTCAGGGAGCGAACAAGACTCCTACAGAAATATGTGTAATTATTTTTTAAAGAAGTTTTTAAAAAGTTCGTAGAGCTAAAAAACAACTGCATCACTTGTAAAGTTTGAAGAAAAGTGGAAAGAACAGCAAACCCATCTAAAAAATATGCTGTAGTTGTCTAGACGGGAAATAGTAACTTCAAGAACTAAAATGCTGGCCCTTCATCAAATGATAAATCCTATAGGAGTTCACAAAGTGTATCTTTAGAAGTCTGCAATTGTATAAATGAGCTTGGGCAAAGAATTGGTGTCAAAATGCTTTATCGATGGACCAAGATGTCTGCTTAAGTGTAAGAGGATCAAAAATGAATGCATCATAGCTACTGAGAAACTGATTTATGTGCTTGTAGCAGATTGTGAAATTTCACTAAATATTTTAATGAAGTTTCCTAGGAGTAGTGGAATAAAATAAACATTACCACAAGTCACTATTTGTACAAAGTAAAAAAAAAAAAAAAAGAAACGTAATCCCCAATCACTCCCTTCAAAAACAAAAAACAACAAACAATTGCTGCATTGAATTGAGCCATAAACTGTTTTGTAGTTGCTGAATGTAGTAATATTCACATCTATGCAACCTAGATTATTTATTATCTGTTGCCTTGGACAAATCACTTCAACTTTCTGAGTCACTTTGTTGTTATCTTTAAAATGATTATTAAATGATATATAAGCATAAGAGACTGGACTTATTTTAAAGTGCATTTAATTAGGATGGGGTATATAGTAGACCCACATAAAGATATCCTCTAGATCAAGCTTGTCCTCCTCATTGCCCAGGACGGCTATGAATGCAGCCCACCACAAATTCATAAACTTTCTTAAAACATTGTGAGCTCTTTTTTGCATTTTTTTTGTAATTCCATCTTCGCTCCTTTATTAATAAGCGTAGTCTTCCTTTTGTCCTCCCCTTCATCCTACCCTTTCTCCTTTACCTCCCTTCCTTTTGCCTTTTATTCTGGCTTCTTTTACTTTTTAATGTTAACTTTTAAAAAAAGAGAGTGACTTGCCCTGAACAAATCAGAGCAAGTATTCAAATTATAAGAGATTTTTGTCAAGAGCCTGGGAGAAATCTATTGCACTCCTTTGATAAAACAGGCAGATTTTCCTTAATCAAGTGAATGTGTGACCACACCCCCTCTGCCAAAAGAAGTTATTAGAAAACAGATTATACGGAACATATTTTTATGGTAAAGTTAAAAGAATATCACTAATTCCAAGAGGCAGTAGGTGTCAAATTATTTTTCATATAGTTACTTGGGAAATGGTCAACGGAAAGAATAAGGAAGAAACTAAAGAATACTCTTGACTCTATTTCTATAACATTGATGGCATCCTTTACTAAACTCACTCCTCCATTTGCTAATAGGAGTATTTTGTTGCATCTAACCTGCTTTCTAATGTGATGGTAAGGCCTGTTGCAACTTCCAGAATTCCATTTCTCACTACTTCATACTGAGAAGTTATTAGAAAATTAGACTCTAAAGTAAAAGCAAAGTTATTTTTTCAATTTTATATGACACTACAAATCAAAATCACAGAGAATATAAATGACATCTTAGATTGTTGAACTGCTCAAGATAATAAAGTTCACAAATATTAATAATAAAATATAACCTCTCAGTACATGGGTTTAACTTTTATTATCCACTCTTAGACTTCTACACAGAGGGCTTGAAACAAAAATCTATGTTTAGTAAAGAAATTGCAAAACAAAAGTATAATGTTTTTTGTGATAAGTACATCTAGGCTCATAAACAATATTGATATTATCGTACAGAATTTAAGATAATGTCTAAGAAGGGAAAGAACTCAAACAACCAAAGTTTAAATAGATTGGATTAGCACCATTCTCAGTTTTCAAAGTCACTAAAATAGTAAACAGAAGAAAATAAAATCATATTTCTAAATATAAATGTGATAATAACTCCTCAAGAAGTTCCATGATCAACATGTTTAACATGAATTAACTTGAGAGTTTATGTAGCCAAAAATTAGTGACCAATGGATTGGAGTAAAATGATCAATCTAAGAAAACAAAAAGTAAATTCTAATTGACGTTCTTTTAGAACTTGACTTCTACATAGTTTATTCAATAAATATTTGCTGTAGATTTGATGAATGAATTACAGAAGGAATGAATAAGGCAAGTCAAACAAAAATGTTTATTGAGAATTCTTTGCTTATCTTAAAGAAACTTAGATGAAACAAATCTATATATTATGCATGTCATTTTTTGTATGTTCTATATAACATTTGAAAACTAAATCACAATGAATTGGTGAGGTAGTAAGGAATTTAAAATATGCATAGTAAATTCTGAAAAATACTTAATAATTACTTTAAATCACAGATAAGACCTGTGTGTAAATGGAAACCCCACAAATTTTTATTTAGTTTACAATTTGTACATTGTAATTTCTACTTTTGTTCCTATCAACCATTTCATGTCTCCTTTATTTCTACATGTTGATTGATAGAGATCATTAATAATTATCTGCATATTCTTTCCAAGTTTGTCCCCATAGCTACAAATGAAACCAAGTAAAAAAGAACAGACACAGAAATATAATACTCTGTATTAACATTAAATCTCTGAATCTGTTACTAAGGCTAATTGCCTGATTTTTATTAGAATTATTTTAATCAGTTAAAACATTATTTCTCTTAAAAAATTATGATATAATACACATTACATTTACTTGACAAATATGGAGTAGGTTTAACATATTTTATGAGGAATTTAGAATTTTTTAACATCAAGTTTTCCAAAAAGTCATTCTAATTTAAATTAAGACATGCTTTTTTTTTAGAACTTTAAAAATATATATATGAATAAAAAAACAGATATGCTTATATAAAAAAAGTAGCTACAGGCTGGGCACGGTGGCTCACGCCTGTAATCCCAGCACTTCTGGAAGCCAAGGTGGGTGAATCACGAGGTCAGGAGTTCAAGACCAGCCTGTCCAAGGTGGTGAAAACCTGTCTCTACTAAAATTACAAAAATTAGCCAGGCGCAGTTGCAGGCGCTTATAATCCCAGCAACTCGGGAGGCTGAGGCAGAAGAATCCCTTGAACCCGGGTGGCAGAGGTTGCAGTGAGCGAAGATGGCGCCACTGTACTCCAGCCTGGGTGACAGAGCAAGACTCAGTCTCAAAAAAAGAAGAAACAACAAAAAAAAGTAGCTACAAATGTAAAATTAAATAAATCATGGATATTTGTATATATTAGAAATTTGATATAAAATCTCATTGTCATTTATATCACACATTTTGCAAATTATATAAATTGCTACTGGCTTCTTACCACTTCACAAAATACTTCCGAAAAGCTTATAATTTTGTAAGTGAGTAGAATTTTTTAAAAGTACAGAAAATGATGTTAAATTACAATGTATTCGGGTGAAAAGTATTAAAAAATAATTTTTTGGAAACTAAAATTTTATATATAAATAGATAAACGCATACATACAAAACAAATGATGCATCTAATCTACCTTCAAGTGACATCTTAAATGGAAGTTTAAAAAAGCCCCAGCAGGATCCTAATAATAGATGTTAAGGGTTCTCACTACAAAAATGATAACTATGTCAGGTAATGCATATATTAATTAGCTAGATTTAGACACTTCACAGTGTATTCTTACTTCAAAACATCATATTGTGTACAATAAATACAATTTTATGTGTCGAATTAAAACATTAAATAAACAAGTAAATATATGCAACACAGGGAAGCTAACTTAAACCTTAGACAGTTTACTATGGAGAATTAGTCACTGCATTCTCTGATTCTTTTTTTCTTTCATCAATTAGGAAAATTAGAAAGCTCACCTAAAATTAAAAACAAATACATGGCATCAAATATTCTGAAGAATCTTTGCATATACTTGATACTTATAACACTTTAACAGTTTAGAAGCAAGATTCTTTCATTTTCCATCACATTACACACACAATTTTGTTTCAAGTTTTAAATAGAAAACAAAATGTATTAACTCCATAATACCTGGATCCATCATCGTGCTTATCATTCAAAATGATATTACGTTATATTAACATTAAATCTCTGATAAAAAAGAGGTGTTTTTGAGTGATTGTGTTTTTTATTGCTTAAAATTTGCATCAAAACTGATTGATAGGATAAGACACTATGATAATTATTATCCTGCATCAAACAATGCTAACCTTTCACATAAAGATGGCACCATATCTGTACCTCAACTTTTAAAATATTTCCTTCATACACTATATTTTGTAATTGTAATAAGTATATATTATTGGAAAGTCTTTTGGTATATCCAGTGATATAATAAGATCATTTTATGAATATTTAGAAGTATGAATAAATATTTGAATTAGAAATTTACCACTCTAGTTCTCATAAAAAATTAAGATGTTTCTCAATTCCTTTTAAACATCTCACGGTTTTCACATTGCATAAAAACTCACCCCCAAACAGATTTATTTTTTTCCTACATGATTTTTGGTATATTTTGTGATGATAGCACCAAAAATTTTGCCACCACCCATTCAATTATTATTTGTGGAAGCAAGCTATAGATCTATTTTTACTCTTAATCTAGAAGGTTACAAGAGTTAAGGATAGAAGTATCATTGATGAAAAGAAAGGAATGCCAACATACTAAAAACACACCAGTAGTTTAACTTTGAAACAAGTATAGGTCTTTACTGGTTTATTCTCTAATTTATATTTTCCTCTAATAAAAATATAAATCTATGTTATGCTGTATGGTTAATCACCACTCCACCCTTTGTGTATATGAGTTTCCTATCTCAAACTGACAACATGTGGCTTTTCTTTAGGAATAATTACATAGAAAGGGAAATGAAACATTTTCAAGTTGTCAATTTAATCATCTTTCCAGCAAATGTATAAGCACCAGCTGAAGAAGAAAGGGAAGTAGATATGAAGCACTGCAAATTTGCTTCTGCAAAAAAGGAAAAGGCAGCTGAAAACCAGTTTTGGCAAATTAAATTGCAAATGATTCAGCTCCATCAAGCTAGTCAATAAGAAAAAAAAGACAAATTCTTATTCTGACATGGTGAGTGAGGTCTTTTTTATGACAAAATAGAAAATAAACAGTACTCAAGTGGTTGTTGACAGCTAAAGGTTGCTAATGTCCAGAATTTCCCTCAGGACACAAGGCTCATTGTGGTACCAATTCTAATCTAGGGTTTTTATGATGAAAGTGATGTTCTGGTTGTCAAAACCTTAATCCCCACTCTCACCCGCCCACTCTTGCCTTGCACAGACTAAAGTGAATAAGAAATAAAGAATATTAGATGGATTGGGGAGGAATCTAGGTTTCATTTATCTCTCTTTTGTTTGCTTGCTTGATTATTTATTTATTTATTTTTCAGTAGCTATAGGGAGCAAATTGCCTATTCTGACTAGAAAGAAAATGTAGCCAGAAAAAATATACATATTTTTACAACTGAGACATAAAGAGAGGCTTACACATTTTATGTTGGATTGCTTTTTAAAATTGAAGCAAGGCTTTAACAGATTTCTAAATGGTCATTTATCAGAGCTCTCTAATACCTTTAGACTGACACTGAGCAAAGGACATGTATATCCCTGAAAATTTAAAGACAAAAGAAAAAGAGAGAAAAGAAAAGTAAATTGTTGACTAGCAAAGACTAATGAAGGTTAAAATTTGATCCAGAGTTGTTTGAGATCAAAGCTTTCAATAATTCTTTCAGGATGGAAATACCTAGAGGCTATTTTATTTGACTGAATTTAACTTTGATGTACTATGCTACTAAAAAGCATTTATTCTCCTTTTCTTTTACTAAAATAATCAATACCACAAATCACTGGTTCATACATTTCAGAAGGTCAAGAATTCCCTATGGTTTTTAAAGTAAGTTTGAACAAATTTTTCTTAATAATGCCTAACTTAAAGGTATATCCATCTTTGAAGTTAGGTACAATAAATATGCATAAGTCTAATTTGAAGTAAGTGTGGTCTTAGATACACAGAATTTAATATACTTAGAGACTTTGTAACCAAGGGCTATGATGAAAGAAAACTAACTAAAGTGTTATATTACTTTTAAAAAGACAGTTGGGAGATATATTCTGAATACAATATTTCTATTGGCTTTCCTCAAAGGTATAAAACTTGATGTACTGTTATATGTTTTATCCTTAAATAGCTATTTTCCACAATGAAGAAGAAAGTCTTATTTTAAATTACTTTCACCTTTTATAATTAATTTTATACTAATATTTTAACAGCTATTTATACATAAATACTTTACATGAGCTAATTTTAATTTTCCCAGTGAAAGTATATATGTGTGTGTATACATGTATATGTGTACACATATATACATATATACACATAAACATACACACATGTATATATATATACATATACACACAATTATTTAAACATAAGAAAATTGAAATTTTGCAAGGGGTTGCTTAATTAGTATATAAAAGCACAAGCTTTCTAATTGTAACTTTGTTGTCCAATAGCCTCCTACAATGTGTTGTCTTTCAATAGTTATATTTGTGAAATGATTATGGCAGTTTGTCAACAAGAATGAAACCCAATTTAAATAAATACATAAATAATTGTATTCGGCTATTCTTGCACTGCTATGAAAAAATACCTGAGATTGAGGAATTTATAAAGAAAAGAGTTTTAATTTAAAGCACAGCACAGCATGGCTTCTGGGAAGGCCTCAAGGAGCTTTTATTTACGGCAGAAGGCAAAGTGGGAGGAGGTCCTTCACAGGACAAAAGCAGGAGGAAGAGCTGGGGGACAGGGAGGTGCTACACTTTACAAGAACCATATCTCAAGATAACTCACTCACTGTCTGGGGGACAACACTGAGCCATGGGTGATCTGCCCCCATGACCCAAACACTTCCCACCAGACACTACTTTCACCATTGAGAATTACAATTCAACATGAGATTTGGGCAGGGACAAATATCAAAACCATAGTAATCATGGACTAAATAAACAAGAGCTAGGTTTTATCATTTAAATACCTTAAGCATGAATTTCTGAAGCAACCATTGAAATAAAAGCCTTAAAGAGAGAAATCCTGGTGATTTCTAATCATTAAAACATGATTAGAAACATGTTTTAATGTTTAACATGTCTAATCATTAAAAATATCTTAAGAAACTCTCTAGGAACTGAAAGGATGTCTAAATCCTCTCTAGGAATTTGTCACTGTGAGATGAGACAAAAATAAAATACAGATTTGGTTTCCTGGTTAAAAAATAAAGAGCTGCAAACCGGTAAGATCATTTTTTCTTTCCAAAGAAATTTCCTACGAATGAAGCTGTTGATAAACATGTGGAAGCCGGGTGCAGAGGCTCATACCTTTAATCCTAGCACTTTGGAAGACAGAGGCAGGTGCCTCTGCCTCCCGATCTCAAGGTCGGGAGTTCGATACCAGCCTGACCAACTTGGTGAAACCCCATCTCTGCTAAAAATACAAAAATTAGCTGGGCATGGTGGTGCTCGCCTGTAGTCCCAGCAACTCGGGAGGCTCAGGCAGGAGAATCACTTGAACCTGGGAGGCAGAGGTTGCAGCGAGTGGAGATCATGCCACAGCACTTCAGCCTGGCAACAGAGCGAGACTCCATCTCAAAAACAAACAAAAAAACTAACTTTTGTGGAGTTTGTGTGGTATCAAACAACAATTCCACCATGACCTAAAATGTTATTAAAATATCTCATCCATTTCCATTTATGTATCTATGTGAGGTCAGATTTTCTTCATAGACTTCAACAAATAAAGCATAGTACAGCAGACTGTCTTTTAAACAGTTTTGGAAATGTAGGGTTTTTTTTTTTTTTAGTAATTGTTATTTATGTTAATAGTCATTCTATTACTGTTATTTCAAATAAATTAACAAATAAAAAATTTTCTCAATTTTAATCTTGAATATATCAATACTTACAATCTACACTACCATTTGGAAATTTAACAATGCAAACACATCTTGATACCTCAATATTTAAGGGCTTCTAATTTGAGAAATAAGTCAATAATAAGTAGCAATAGCTGTCCCTGTGGAGTTTGTATGAATATACCAGCCAATCTGCTAAGCATTTCACATTTGCTTTCACAGCTTATCAATACAAATATCTTCAAGATAAGCATAATTATTTCCATTGAGAGATGAGAATTTGAGTTTCTATGTCATTTTATAACTTGCCTAAAATTTCACAACCAGTATATGCCCAAACTGGAAAACAAAAACAGATTGTTAGTTTCCAAAGTCCAAAATGTTCAACATAGTAGATCAAACACTCACCTAATAAACAAATAATATATTAAAGGAATTCTTTCAGCAATAACATCTCAGTTAGCAATTCACTGGGATTTCTACAAGAGATTTAGGAAAGAGTGGCCATAGAGTTTCCAGGCTGATCTGGAAAATTTGGGGTCCAACAGTTTTGGATAAGAATACTGAAGAAAAGTATTTATTTCTTCTTTGATTCGCAAAGACATACTATCACAAACTTGCATGTTAAGTATATTCAAATAGACATTAGGAATAAATATTTTTCTCTTTTAGTAAAGCAATCACACTCACTTTTCTTATATAAATCTACTCTTAAGATAAAATAGTACCAAATATACTTATACTTGACATAGTTTTCCAAAATTAGCCAAGCTTTACTATTGGTTGGGTGAAATAAAGAATAAAAAATAATTATCCAAGATGGCATAAAGTTTACAGAAATTTTATGTGGTGTTTCTAAATAAAATGGGAATGCAGTTATTAGAAATAATAAATGATTATACACATGTGTCTCAAAAAGTTAATTTTAACCATTATCACTCATGCTTTATTTTCTAGCTCCTCTTTTCTATTTACCTTTCAACAGAAGAAAGACTATATTGTGAGATGATCATTGTATCAATTTGTCCAAGAAAATATGAAATAAAAATGCCTAAATAGTAATTCATAAATTCTGCAAAGCAGATGATTATTAAAAAGTAAGGTCCAACTATAATTATTCATTACATAAATGTCAGTGAATATTCTGACATTTATTGTACTAAGTTTGTGTTTCTGAAATTCTCATGAATTTGTATCAATAATATTTTTCATTATTGCTTCCAAAATTAAATACCATGATGAGGAAAAGTTTTACTCTATTAAAATAATATATTGTTGATTTAAATTGCATTTACAGATAAATTTTTATATCTGAAAAGATTTCTGTAAAAATGTTCTAAATATATTAAAGCAGAAACTTCTTAAAATTCTAAATTTCTGATACTATTAAAAAAATCATCTAAATACCTAAAACTATTCTCTATGCCACAAAGCTCTGAGAAATAATCTATCAAGTTTCCCAATATGAATATGAAGTTACTATGTAATTTTATTAGAAAACAATATCATAAGTTTTTTTATATATTATACTTTAAGTTCTGGGGCATATGTGCAGAGTGTGAAGGTATGTTACATAGATATACACATGCCATGGTGGTTTGCTGCACCCATCAACTAGTCATCTACATTAGATATTTCTCCTAATGCTGTCCCTCTCCTAGTCCCCCACCCCCAACAGGCCCCAGTGTGTGATGTTCCCCTTCCTGTGTCCATGTGTTCTCACTGTTCAACTCCTACTTAGGGTTTTCTGTTCTTGTGTTCATTGCTGAGAATGATGGTTTCCAGCTTTATCCATATCCCTGCAAAGGACATGAACTCATCCTTTTTAATGGCTGCATAGTATTCCATGGTCTGTATATTTTTAAAAATTATTATACTTTAAGTTCTGAGATATATGTGCAGAATGTGAAGGAAATGTGCCACATTTTCTTTATCCAGTCTATCATTGTTGGAAATTTGGGTTGGTTCCAAGTCTCTGCTATTGTGAACAGTGCCACAATAAACATACATGTTCATGTGTCTTTATAGTAGAATGATTTTAAATCTTTTGGATATATACCCCGAAGTGGGATTGCCGGGTCAAATGGTATTGCTAGTTCTAGATCCTTAAGGAATCAACACACTGTCTTCCACAATGGTTGACTAATTTACACTCCCACCAACAATGTAAACGTGTTCCTGTTTCTCCACATCCTCTCCAGCATCTGTTGTTTCCTGACTTTTTATGATCACTATTCTAACTGGCCTGAGATGGTTTCTAAATGTGGTTTTGATTTACATTTCTTTAATGACCAGTGATGATGAGCTTTTTTTTTCATATGTTTGTTGGCCACATAAATATCTTCTTTTGAGAAGTGTCTGTTCATATCCTTTTCTCACTTTTTGATGGGATTTTTTTTTTTATTCTTGTAAATTTATTTAAGTTCTTTGTAGATTCTGGATATTAGTCCTTTGTCAGATGGATAGATTGCAACAATTTTCTCCCATTCTGTAGGTTACCTGTTCACTCTGATGATAGTTTCTTTTGCTGTGCAGAAGCTCTTTAGTTTAATTAGATCCCATTTGTCAATTTTGGCTTTTGTTGCCATCACTTTTGGTGTTTTAGTCATGCAGTCTTTGCCCATGCCTATGTCCTGAATAGTATTGCCTAGGTTTTCTTCTAGGGTTTTTATGGTTTTAGGTTTTACATTTAAGTCTTTAATCCATATTGAGTTAATTTTTGTATAAGATGTAAGAAAGTGATCCAGTTTCAGCTTTCTGTATATGGCCAGCCAGTTTTCCCAACACCGTTTATTGAATAGAAAATTCTTTCCCCATTGCTTGTTTTTGTCAGGTTTCTCAAAAATCAGATGGTTGTAGTTGTGTGGTGTTATTTCTGAGGCCTCTGTTCTGCTCAATTGGTCTATATATATGTTTTGGTACCAGTACCATGCTATTTTTCGTACTGTAGCCTTATAGTATAGTTTGAAGGCAGGTGATGCCTCCAGCTTTGTTCTTTTTGCTTAGGATTGTCTTGGCTATGTGGGCTCTTTTCTGGTTCCATATAAAATTTAGAGTAGTTTTTTCCAATTCTGTGAAGAAAGTTAATAGTAGCTTGATGGGGATTGCATTGAATCTATAAATTACTTCTGGCAGTATGGCCATTTTCACAATATTGATTCTTCTTAACCATGAGCATGGAATGTTTTTCCACTTGTTTGTGTCCTCTCTTATTTCCTTGCACAGTGGTTTGTAGTTCTCCTTGAAGAGGTCCTTCACATCCCTTGTAAGCTGTATTCCTAGGTATTTTATTCTCTTTGTAGCAATTGTATATAGAAGTTCACTCATGATTTGGCTTTCTGTCTGTTACTGGTGTATAGTTATGCTTGTGATTTTTGCAAATTGATTTTGTATCCTGAGACTTTGCTGAAGTTGCTTATCAGCCTACGGAGATTTGGGGCTCAGACGATGGGGTTTTCTAAATATACAGTCATGTCATCTGCAAACAGAGATAATTTGACTTCCTTTTTCCTCATTGAATAACCTTTATTTGTTTCTCTTGCCTAATTGCCCTGGCCAGAACTTTCAATAGTATGTTGAATAGGAGTGGTGAGAGAGGGCATCCTTGTCTTGTGCCTGTTTTCAAAGGAAATGCTTCCAATTTTTGTCCATTCAGCAAGACAATATCACAAGTTTTAAGCACAAAGCATTGATGGTCATCCAATATTCAAAATGAAAATAATTGTTTTTCATAAAAGACAAAGAAAATAGAATACGAGAATGGGAGTTAGGATGAAATAAAGATTATTCATACTACAGTGATTTTTTTGTAGACACGTTTTGAATGGATATTGCATAAGAGAATATTTCTGTATCCTTGACACTAAAATATCAATTTAAATTAATTGTTTAAATTAATCCAAGTTTTAAAATTTATTCTAGAAGTTCAGAAATGAGATTGTACTATCCCACTCATGTTAGTCTTTCTTGATTTGAAAAAAAGTATAAAAATATTTTAAGCATGAATTTGCTTTAAAAATTCATCTAAAATATTATATATTTTATTGGCCCAGGATAAAATGTCTAAAACATGCTATTTGTGGATGAAGTCTAATTTTTATATTTTAATAGCTATAACTATGTACATTTTCTCTTCTTTTAAAATTCATTTCCAGCTTAAAATATAAGATGCTGATGAACATAACTTGTACTTTATTATGTAAATAACAAAATATTATGTTCTATCTTTTTCATTGAATTCTAGAAGTACAGAAATTTTGCATACTTAAAAAAAAATATTGTTTCCAGTTTTATAGCAATTTGGAAAGTTTTATTAATCATTCTAAAACTGAAATAGTGTTATATAATAGCACTGCGTATATAATTAGAACTGTGTTACATAATTAAAACTGTGTTTCAAAAATGTAGGAAAACTACTACATGTTTTTCCACATTTTTGCCTTTAATAAATCTAAATAGGTGACTTTCTTAGACTTTTTTATACTTTATATTTGTTACAGATAAATCAGAGCTATTTCTTAGACAGCATTAATTTATAATAATAGGCATAAGTGTTGACATATGGTTAAAATTTTGTTATACTTTCTACTGTAATAATCATGGCAACTCACCTAATTATTGTAATGAAAAACTACAGCTTTCCTTATCCCTATGCCTCAGAGTATATGGCCTCATGGAAACTATAATGTGGCTTTGCTTTTTCTTATATTTTCTATCATTTCTCAGATACATAATTTAGAAGAAAGTAGAATTCATAATATATTAACATTTAGGAATCGCTAATCATAATTAAGAGAAAAAAATTGTGTTTTCATATTCTACGCCACCAAATAAGATTAACAGAGTACAGTCTTACAGAATTGTGCAATGTCTACTTATTAATACCAAAACCTTTACCTGAAAATTCATCTATACTTTGTTTCACATAACAGGTAAACTTTTAAAACTTTATTCTGTACATTTAAATGTCTTACTGATATGGTTTGGCTCTGTGCCCCCACCCAAATCTCATCTTGAATTGTACTCCCATAATTCCCATGTGTTGTGGGAGGGCCCCAGTGGGAGATAATTTGAATTCATGGGGGCGGTTTTCCCCATACTGTTCTGGTGGTAGTGAATAAGTCTCATGAGATCTAATGGTTTTATCAGGAGTTTGCGCTTTTGCATCTTCCTCATTTTCTCTTGCCACTGCCATGTAAGACATGGCCTTCGCCTCCAACCATGATTCTGAGACCTCCCCAGCCATGTGGAACTGTAAGTCTAATTAAACGTTTTTGATCCCAGTCTCAGGTATGTCTTTATCAGCAGCATGAAAATGGATTAATACAGTTGTAATATACCCTGAAAATTGTTATAGGTTACTTTAAGAGTGAATAGCATTTTCTCACCTATTTATTAGTCATAAGTATTCAATATAACATATTCACCATCTGTTTAGAAGACCAAGTACCAGTTACAAAGTATGTAGTTAGCTCGACCTCTCACCTTTTATGATCCTAACAAAGTTAAATTGAAATTTCAGCAGTACAATCATTCTTTGATTGATCTGAATTCTAGCTTTACTATGGTAATACATACCATTAATTTAGTAGAAATTTGCCTTTATGCTTGTATGTTTTTTTAAGAACAAAATTCTTCCATAGTCTCAACTCTTATCCTACACATCATTCCTCCAGAAAACAGAAAATGCATTACTTAGAATTCGTAGTACAAATAACAAATCAGATTATAAAAAATCTTATTTGCCTGAAAAATAACTGTACATTCCCAAAGGAAAACCAACTAACATTGAAGAGACTGAAGCCTTATTATTAGATACTCTTCTCTAGTTTGTTAACCTTTATGATACTCCTGTGAGATCCATAACATTGAAATAAGTTTTTAGGAAATGAAGAAAAGTTACAACCCCTGCTCTCAAGGTGCTTACAAATTAGCAAAAACCAGATAATAGACGAAACCACAATAATGAATGAAATCATAAGAAGACAGTGTCCCAGTCGGGTTCACAGTTTATAAAAGTTCTGATACATAATAAAGAAGATTAGAAAAAGAATAAGAAAAAATTTCTTAGGGCCCTCTTAGTATCCTAGAGTTTTTATTGTCTGTGATATTTACTGAATGCTATTGCTTTTCCATCTACATACTGAAGATAAAAAATAAAACTATTTTTTAATGTCATGGCAAAGATAATTCCATTCATACTACCTTCTTTAGATAAAATCTCTATTTTTATACATATCAACTTTATAAACAGGCCATCATAACTGCCCATGTAAAACTTAGTCATCTTAATAGATATTGCTAGAGACGCTTCTCCATTCTCAAGCTACCATTCTCAATATGAGTTAAACATAGGACGTAGTTGCATGAATTCAATCATAAATGAGATAGCAGAAAGAGTGATTCAACAAGTAGAAGCTAAAACCTTAAAATGTTAGGCTATTTTAAACCTAGGAGGAAGGGAGGAGAACAGGGATAACATTTGCGATAATACATACTATGTGGCTCAGGCAAGAGGTAACATTGAACTATTTCATGAGCAAAGAAAAGTTTCATGACCATGAAACCTTTTAAAAATTTTGTTTAACTTTTGGTCATAAAAACTATTTCATATTCAACTAGAAAAACTGGTTAATATAAAACAATTTCATGATCAAAAGTTAAATAAAAATTTAAAGCCTACAAATCGAGCTTTAACTATCAATAAGGAAAAATGTGCACTGGAAGAGAGAAAAGTTATAGGAAACACAATATTGCTCTGGTTGGAAAGGAAATGCATGAATGAAGGAATTCATTCATGAAAAGGAATGCATGAATTTGAGACAAGTACAAGCAATTTTTTTTTTTGAGACTGAATCTCTCTCTGTCACCCAGGCTGGAGTGTAGTAGTGTGATATTGGTCCACTGCAACCTCCACCTGCCAGGTTGAAGCAATTCTCCTGCCTCAGCCTCCCAAGTACCTGGAATTATAGCCATGCATCACCACGTCCAGCTAATTTTTGTATTTTTAGTAGAGATGGAGTTTCACCATTTAGCCAGGCTAGTCTCGAACTCCTGACCTCAGAAGTCCCACCCTCCTTGGCTTCCCAAATTACTGGGATTACAGACGTGGGCCACTGTGCCCAACCAAGAAAATAAAAAAATATATATGTATCACATATATATCAGGATATGATTTTATTTATATTTTTTGTCAGGGAGAGGGATACAATTTTCAGTTGGGAAATTTTGCCCCCGAATTCCCTTCTCTGTTCTAATTTAACTTTTCAATATTGGAAGTGTCGATTCGTGTTTATTTTTTGGTTTCTCTTTCATTAGACTATAAAAGTATTGAGTATGGGGATTAAGTCATGTCCATTTTCCATCTTTTTTCTAACTCAAAAAAGTTTATATCTGTCTTCTCATTTCTCAAACTGAAGAAGAAAAGAGGCAACTGCCAAAAACTTCTTCCCAAAGCCCTTCTTAGAAATAAATTTAAAATGGAAACTGACTTTTCAAAGCAAAAATATCTTTATCTAATTCATTGTATTTTAATGACTTCAGTCTGGCAAGACTATATTGGACATAAAAACACATGTTACCAAACACATCTTGGTAAAAGGTTATTTGGGTAAACATGTCTCTATTTACTTAAATTTGATTTCTTATAAAAAGTCTATGTCTTCAGAAAACCTGAAAGATAGAACATAAGGATCTAGAATCTTATTATTGATGTGCTGTTGAAAATCACTCAATCTTGAATCTCAAAGCAAAAGGAAGGAGTTGTACTAATTACCTACAGCCCAATACTTTTTCTATGCATGCAGCTATGCCGTGGCTCTTTCATTATGTGAATCAAAAATCAATCAGTAGGCCTGGTGCAGTGGCTCACATTTGTAATCCTAGCACTTTGGGAGGCTGAGGTGTGTGGATCACCTTTGGTCAGGAGTTGGAGACCAGCCTGTCCAACACGGCAAAACTCTGTCTCTACTAAAAATACAAAAATAATCTGGTCATGGTCTAATCCCAGCTGCTCAGGAGGTTGAGGCAGGAAAATTGCTTGAACCCGGGAGGCAAAGTTTGCAGTGAGCCGAGATCCTATCACTTCACACTCCAGCCTGGGCAAATGAGCAAGACTCCATATCAGAAAAAAAAAAAAAAAAAAATCAATCAATAATGTTTCAGCTTGTATCTAACTCATTTAGATGAAATAGTAATTGTGTCATTTGCATCAGAATGAAGTTAGAATGACATTTTGATTCATATTAAAATTATCAATATGCAAATTGATTTAATACATACCTTTATTTAGTTTACACTGTATTCAAAGTATTGTGCTAGTTTTTTGAGGTGGTGAAAATAAGATGTAATTATTGTCCTCAAGGACTTTTAGATTTAGAAAGCTACACAAACTTATGAAATGTTAACTATAAAACTGGTTAATTGGCCGGGCGAGGTGGCTCACGCCTGTAATCCCACTCTTTGAGAGGACGAGGCCGGCAGATCATGAGGTCAGCAGTTTGAGACCAGTCTGGCCAACGTAGTGAAACTTCATCTCTACTAAAAATAGAAAAAAATTAGCCGGGCATGGGGGCCCTCGCCTGTAAACCCAGCTAATCGGGAGGCTGAGGCAGGAGAATCTTTTGAACCCGGGAAGCAGAGGTTGCAGTGCGAGACATTGTGCCACTGTACTCCAGCCCGGGTGACAGTGTGAGACTCCATTTCAAAATAAAAAAAAAGAAATTAACTGGTTAATTATAAAATGACCTATAAAAATGTTCCTTTGGAGATCAGAGGACTAGTAAAGCACCACTGATTTAAAATTGCTTTCATTAGCATCAAATTTTAAATAAACAAGGTGACAAGAAAAAATAAATAAATAAACAAGGTGACAAATCAAAATATTTTTTCTCTTTTATTTGCATGATAAATCCCCTTTGGACTTTCTTACAACACAGGATGTAGGCATGTTGGGAAATTTCACTCAAAAATTGCTTCTTTCTCTGTTCTGATTTTACTTTTAAATATTTGAAGTGTTTACTTGTATTTATCTTCTTCATCTGTTTTTCTCCCATTGGGCTATAAAATTGTTGAGTACAGGGATTAAGTCATACTTGTGCATTTATATGTTTTCAGTTAATCTTGGATTTTCAAAGAATTTCCTGGAGAGGTTATTGTTCTGTTCGTAACTTTACAGAAATACAACATCATGGTTAGATCATTTAAGCTGAATTTTTTTTAAAGTTGAGTGCTTCATTATTTCTTATTTGGAGCCAACTGGATTTCTTAGCTGCCCATCTGGTACCAGAATTTTTAAATCTTTGTTATCAACCCTGCTCTAAAATGCCAGACAGCAAATTTTGGTCTCTAATAAACAAAACGATCTATAGAACAGTATTTCTTGCTTTCTCTTATTTATGTCATATGTTAGTTCTGTCTAAATTCTAGTGAGTTAATCTAGTGAGTCTAAGTGGTCTGTGTACAAAATCACTGAAGCATTAAAGTTATGCTATTCTGTTTTGCAATTATTGATGGTCACTATATACACAGATGTGATATCATCTGTCAATTCTGACAAGATTTTAAAATACATTTTTGGTGTATCAAAATAAATTCTTTGCAAGAAAGATAGGATGTGATGTTTGAAAAATTAATGTGCTTAGCTGGCAGGGGAAAGAAAGAGCAAGAGAGAGAAAGAGAACTCGGCTAGTCTCAGAGAAATTGCTAATTTCACCTTAAATATTCTTTAATATCACCTTACACCTTCATCCCACCTTTTCATCCCCTCCCTAATGAAAAATACATCATGAGCAGAGTACAGTTGGTCCTTTGTATCTCTGAGTTCCGCATCTGTTTAACCAACCACTGATCAAAAATATTTGGAAAAAAATTCCACGAAGCTCCAAAAACTTGAATTTGCTGTGCATCAACTACTATACTGAATCTATGCAAATAAAATGATGTGTAGGCATTGCATTATAAGTAATCTAGAGATGATTTAAAGTATATGGGAGGATATGCATAGTTTATTTGCAAATACTACACCATTTTATATATGGGGCTTGAGCATTGGAAGAGTTTGGTATGTGTGGGAGGTCCTAGAACCCATCCCCAGTGGATACCCAGGGATAGTTTTATTTTTATCCAGTTGGAAAAGCCAAACTCATGGGAATAATTCCAGACTCATTTCTCTCCCTCACTCCCCACATTAGTCAATTGGTGTTATTTGACCTTTTTTCTCAGACAGGTTCTCTAATAAATGGAAGTTGACTTTGAGATCTCTTTCAAATCTAAAATTCAATGACTTTAAATATTTATTTACCACACATACATATACCCACACATATTTATACATATTGATGCATATGTGTGTATATATAAAAAATAGATTGTAAATGTGTATGTGTGTATGTGTGTATTATTACCATTTATTAATAATCTATATGGCTAAGATACTGTGACATTATAGATATTCCAGATAAAAGACTATAAAAAATGGCTTTCATTTTCAAAAATAATCATTTTACAGAATTTTAATTGCATTGTAGATCTGACATTCCTAAATTCTTATTATTATATAAAATATTTGACCTTTGTTTACATGAATTATTTAAATGAAACCATATTTTCTTGGTTTTATTTCTAAAAACACAGTGAAGAATGCGATGGATCTAACATTACAAAGACCTATTTAAAAAATAAACACATTATGGTTTCTGAAAAACCTAAGCTTTTAGGATTTTACTAAGAACAGATGTGGAAAACAAAATTTAAGATAGCATCACATAATAACTATCTGACTAGTTCAGGCAAAAGTGATTGTGGAATTATTTGAGAATCTTTGGCCTGAAACACCATCTAAATCCTCTTCCTCACATAGACTGTCAGAATAGAGTTTGAGGTTTATCTTCATGATGCCAAGCTACTTTTCAGACAGCGCTATAAACTTTAATAACACATATGCTAAACTAGTGGTTCAGCTGGATTGAATCTGTCTTGGAAAAAAGTAATCTGCAATTCTGTTTGGATTAAAAGAAAGAACTGACTTTTGTTAACAGAAAATCATTTGCTTAAACTAATATCAAATCATCATTTAAATTTAAAGTCATTAATATTATTTTGCTAATTTTGAAATTAATATTAGATATATTAAATCAAGACCATTTGGACAATTTTCAGCCTCATTGTAAATTGAACATACAGGATGCAATTTCTATATTTAGAATAAAGTTCATTTGTAGTCAATTTAAGCACTAAGTTTATATTTTATTTTATTCATTCATTTCACTACATTAAGCAATAGGAATAAATATAACAATGAGCCATATTCCTGCTTTTGAAGAAATTATCATTTTACAGAGTGGTTAATTTGGGGAAAATATTTTTATAAAAAAATGATTTATTGAACTTAGACCTTTCATTTTGAATTTTAAATCTCACTGTCACCATATTTTAACTCCAAAAGCATCCAGAATTATTAGGTCATGATTTGTCTCTCCCTTGAGTTTGCAGCTCTCTGCTTTACTACATCCGTGGACTCATCACAAGTGTTATATATAACACCTGCTTTTTTCTATAGTACAGGGGTTGGGAGGTGAAATGGAACAAGTTGTATATACATATTTTTCTGTTGAGTTCACATAAAGACAAAGACAAGGACATGCAGATTTACAAGTTATGTGGGGAATGATTGCCAAGCAACAACATCCTCTTCCAGCCTCATGGGAATTAAACACTGAGGTAGAAACATGGACTCCAGATATGCTGTAATTCATCTCTACTGTAAGAGCCGATACAGAAAATGTTGGTATGTGTTAACAACATTAATCTTTTGACTTTTTTTTTTCCTAGAAAATTGCAGAGCCAGACAAAAATGGAAGAGTATTAGTTAACAGTTTAAATGAATCAAGACAATGTTTTTTTCAGATAGCTTTCTAACACCTTATAGTACTTCCAGGTTGATTTGTTGAGTGTTTATGGATCTATAAATTTTCTTTAACTTAATCTGTAATTAAAAATTTTATTATTTTATTCTATTTTATTATTTTATTTTGAGATGGAGTCTCGCTCTATTGCCCAGACTGGAGTACAGTGGCAAGATCTCAGCTCACTGTAACGTCTGCCTCAGGGATTCAAGTGATTCTCATTCCTTGGCCTCCTGAGTATCAAGCCTCCCTCGTAGCTGGGGCTGCAGGCACATGCCACCATGCTTGGCTAATTTTTGTATTTTTCATAGAGATGGGGTTTTGTCATGTTGGCCAGGTGGTCTTGAGCTCCTGACCTCAGGTGATATGCCTGCCTTGGCCTCCCAAAGTGCTGGTATTACACTTTCTTTTATTGTTGTTGTTTGAGACGGACTCACTCTGTCACCCAGGCTGGAGTGCAGTGGTGCAATCTCAGGTCACTGCAACTTCTGCCTCCCAGGTTCAAGCAGTTCTTCTGCCTCAGCCTCCGGAGTAGCTGGGACTACAGGCACATGCCATCAACCCTGGCTAATTTTGTATTTTTAGTAGAGATGGGGTTTCACCATACTGGCCAGGCCAGTCTCAAACTCCTGACCTCGTGATCCACCCACCTCAGGCTCCCAAAGTGCTGGGATTACAGTTGTGAGCCATCATGCCTGGCCAGTATTTTTTTATTTTATTTTAAATGTGCTTCTTGCTTTTCATTTGCTAACCTCTATATTTCTAAAAAAAAAAAAAAAATTCCATTAGTGGAAGGACTCAGGTGTCATTTGCCTTCCATTTTATTTTCTTTATATTGAGCACACAGATTTCTTAATAAATACTTAACTGATAGTCGTAATAACTAGGACTGACTATACTACAAAACTACGAAATGTTCAATATGAGATTGGGAACTCATTTTATCTTGCTATATCTCAGTTTCCTCATTTGTAAAAGGAAGATAGTAATAACTGACCTTCATTATCCTAGAGAATGTTGGTAAGATATAAGGAAAACAAAATGCTTTAATTCATGCAAGTTAAAGTACTCCCCATTTAATCAAAAAGTGTTTTTTTGTTTTGTTGTTCATTTGTTTTTTCAAATATATTTCCAAATTTGAAATCCCTTGGAGCTCTAACAAATGGTTATTTTGAGGCCTCCAATTACTTTTCCAGACATCACTGAGCAGTCCCTTATTTGAGCTCTGGCACCATTCAACACTTACTAACACTTAATATTAAAGACACAAATGATATACATTTTTCAAAAGAAAATATTTATATTAAACTGCAAATCTTTCAAAAATATATGGCCTTGAATGCTATAATTATAATGTCAAAATTATATTAATATGTAAATGAATCAAAAGCTCTTCTAATTAGGGAACTGAGAATTACATCAGAGAACCAATGCTGAATTACATTAGAGGATCAATATTCGGCCAGGCGTAGTAGCTCACACCTGTAATCCAAGCGCTTTGGAGGCCAAGGCAGATGGATCACCTGAGGTTGGGAGTTCAAGATCAGCCTGACTAACATGGTGAAACCCCCGTCTTAAAAAATATAATAAAAATAAATTAAAAAATAAAGAGGATCAATGTTTAATGTTTCTAAGGAGGCTGTGCCTAAACCAAGTAACCTGATGACTGTCCATATTATTATTATTTTTTTTTTGAGGCGGAGTTTTGCTCTTGTTACCCAGACTGGAGTGCAATGGCGCGATCTCGGCTCACCGCAACCTCCGCCTCCTGGGTTCAGGCAATTCTCCTGCCTCAGCCTCCTGAGTAGCTGGGATTACAGGCACGCGTCACCATGCCCAGCTAATTTTTTGTATTTTTAGTAGAGACGGGGTTTCACCATGTTGACCAGGATGGTCTTGATCTCTTGACCTCGTGATCCACCCGCCTCGGCCTCCCAAAGTGCTGGGATTACAGGCGTGAGCCACCGGGCCTGGCGGACTGTCCATATTATATTAAAAGATTCCAAAGTTAAGGATAAGGCACACATATAATTGATACAGGAGAGGTACAGAAAAGTGTTGGGTAGAGAAAAGTGGGGTGACCTCAGATCTAAGTAAGAATAGGCACTCCTCTTTTCACACCCAAATGTTGCATTTTCAAAGACCATTCTGGCTCACCACACACCCCCCATCCTGTTCCCATATAAAGCTGAGACCTCAGCAGTCACACACACAAGCAGCTGAACACTGAGAAGAGCAGAGGAACAGAACGGCAGAACAGTGGGGAGGATTGCCTTCCCACTCCATCCTACCCTTCCAGTTCCCCACCCATCCCACTGAAAGCCACTTCCACCACTCAATAAAACCTCACATTTAGCCTTTGAGTCCATATGTGACCCTATTCTTCCAGGAAGGTGGACAAGAGCTTAGGACACAGAAATCTGTCACACTCAACCTCTGTCCTTGCAAAAAGGCAGAGAGAGCGTCCATTGAACTGATTAATACTCAAACTGTCTGAAGATGGTGAAGCTGAAAGAGCTTTGTAACAATGAGGTGGCAAGGCACCCACTCCTAGACACTACCGCAGAGCCGGAGTGCTCACCCCAGCCTCTGCACCTGCCTGTCTGTAGGCGCCCCTTCCTCAAGGGGTTTGAGCTGTGCGATGACCAAACAGCTGGGCCTCACCACTGTTGCACATCCTTCAAGGGGAATCAAGGAACTCTCCCATTTCATAATGGTTGTCTATACCAGTGTTGACTCATCTTAAAAGCTGAAAATATTTGCTAGCACATAGAATATATGGTAGATTGTTTTATTTGTTTAGTGCCATTCATTTCTTTCCTTCTTGCCATGCTTCCATTTAGGTAAACTTTTTAATGGCCTCAAGAGATATATATGCTCTTATTCTCATTGTGTTCTTTGGGGGAAAAGATGGTCTTTGAAGACTCAAGAATCTTGATTTTGGGAGATTATTTTGCATAATCTTGTGTGGAGCCTTAAATGCCATGTTTAAGAGGAAGGTAGCAGGAGATTTGATATGTACATACAAAGAAGTCAATGTGAAGACAAAGACTGGAGTGATGTGACCACAAAACAAAGAATGGTGATAGCCCTCAGAAGCTGAAAGAGGCAAAGAACAGATTCTTCCCGAAAGAATCTGGAAGGATTGCTGCCTGTCCAACATCTTGATGTCAGCTCCAGGGCACTGAATTCAGACTTCTGTCCTCTAGAACTGTGGGAGATCAGATTTCTGTGATCTAAGCCATCCAGTTTGTGGTAATTTGATGCAGCAGCCATAGGAACTAATACGGAAACTACACTTCCCTGCTTATCGATTTGGTACTTGGCCCTGTGACTTGCTTTGGCCAATGGAGTATGAGCAGATGTTCATAGATGTCATGTCCAAGCAGAAACTTTAAATGCTTTCTGTATTTGTCTGTCTTATTCCTGTTCTCCTTCATTAGAATATATCCCAGGTAGGGGGATATCCAGAAACTTCAGTCTGAGTTCCAGAAGAAGAGACACATAGATTGAAGCCCAGACAAGTGCAATCAAGCACAACCAAGCCAAATACTCAAGCTGAGACTAGCTGAACCCAGCAGAACTACAGCCTATCTGTGATCCTCATGCAATATAAGCAAGAAATAAATGTTGTCATAAAAATATTAAGATTTTGGTGTTACTTACTGCTCCAGCCAAAGGTGGATAATAGTACGTATCGTGGACCATTGATGAATATTGTGCTCTCTTGTCTTTTTCATTTTAATTTATTATTATTTTTCAAAATTATCCTTTAAATAAGAGTTTTTTTCTAATTAAATGTTGTCTTTCTGTTGCCATTCTCTAGTGTAATTATTCAGCATTTCAGGATAATAGTCCCTTAAGTGCTTGAAGGAGAGTAATAATCATTTCCTAGTCTTCCCTTCTTTATCATAATTGATCCCAACTTTAAAAAATTTCCCAATTTTAACAATGTTTCATTACTCTGATATTCTGGGATGGTAATATCTCTCTGGAGATGTAGAAACTCTACTCTTTATTTACATTTGTGACCATAACTAGACAGCTTAGTTTATATTCAACAATATCTAAAAGGTAACACATGAAGCATTTCTTCACTTAGAGCATTTACTCTCCTTTCTTCATATTTTTGGTCCAACCTCCATTTTTCTCTTTCATATCTCCACATTCAACAATTCTGATTTTTCCTAAAATCTGTTTTCCTCTCCTTCAAAATTTATTGTTCAATTTTGAGGTTGATTCCAAGTGGATAGTTCTACTTTTATTCTTAAATGTTTACAATAAAACTACATCAATCTTTTGTAGTTAAATATGCCTTGTGAAATATATGCAAGTGATTTTTACTTTTATTAGACATTTTTTACTGCTAATATCTGGACTTGGGCATCTTTAACAGAGAAATCATGAATAAGTAATGACAATTATTTATAAGTCATCACAAAAGTTTATTGATCACTTGTAGAGAGCCATCCAGGAAATACTAATTTAAGAAAGCAGGACAAAGAATCAGAGCTGCTGCACAGGGCCGTATAGTTAATCTATATAAGAATATCCAGCCAAGAAGAAAAGGTGGAAGGTCAGCCTGCTTTATCCTCACCAAGGCCTGTAACTTTACCATGAAGTTGTACATGGAGGAAAAAGTGGTACCATTTTCTGTTTTACACAAAGATTCCATGCAGTCACCAAGATGTGCCACTGTGGACTGCACCCATCTGAAAGAGTTAAGCAAGTCATGATAGGTCAGACAGACTCTGACACCAGAATTTGGAATGTACAAAACCAGCACTGTTGAGTAGGTGGTTGATTCAGAATAGCTGATATCTGACTTATTCTTTACATATCCTTCCAGATGCAGATGTTCTAAGATCACAGGTACTCATTATAGAGTGATTTCAGTTAGAAGACCATTGCTGAATCTTGCTCCAGACTGAGGCAGAAATAGTCATTCTACAATAATCTTTGGGTCTCCTAGATGTACAGGAGAGTGAAGGCATAAAGGGCCAGGAATACAGATCCTTGAAACCCATGAGATCAGACAAGTCATGCCAGTGAATATTTTCTTATGGATGAGGAAAATTTGTGACTTTACCTTCTAAGGCCAATGTCAGGTTAATGGCTTTCTTTTTCCCCCCTTGTAGTATATAAGGAACTTCTGGTTTTATCCAGGCAAAACAATAAAGATAATGTCTAGGTTTCAGTGCCTGCTGCATACCATTCCAACATTGATCTTCATGGCCTAAAATGTATGAGAATAAAATATCATTGCTTTGTTCAGGGAGTCCCTCATAGTGTCCCTCTTCATTGGCCATAAGGTTGGCCTCAAGGATCATTGCTGAAATTCCTAAGGTCAGAGCCTTCTGGGTCTACCCTGCTTAGATCCTTCCCAAGGACCCTCAAGTGCACACACTCTTTGCTTCAGAGTAGCTGAGTTAATGCGCAACCATCTCAAAAATCACCAGGAGTCAAGTTAATCTCTTCTCTTCCTGAGTCAAATGCCTCCAACCTCTGCAAGGATCATCCACTTATCCAGCCTCAAAAATTTAGGCTTTCCAAATTAGTGGCCTGGGAAAGATGCCTTCAGGGAACTACTCCCCCATTTAGCGATAAACACAAACAATTCATCTCACCTAAGACAGGAAAGCCCAGAACTCAGGTGCATGTAGGTGGGAGTAACAATCACATTTTAACTTTTTTTGCATATGAGAAAAAAGTCAATCATATATCCTACATTAGTCATATTCATAATCATAACAGCATTCTGCTCCACTAAATAACAAAACTGCTAAAAAATAAAAGACTGAAACTAGCATTTGAAATGACTTTATAAGTGACATGTGCATGTATACATTTAGGTTTGGGAAATACTGCATTTTTAATTGAGATTTTGAATTTTTTTGACAGTCTGCAAAATAAGTCAAGTTCTATGAACTTAGCATGAGCTCCAAATTGAACAAAAACTTAAGAACATATGAATACACTAAGCATATTAATCAAAATGGTTTCTTTTGCATTCTTTTGCAATGCTAAGCCATGAAAGTTTTAAAAACAATTTCCAAATATGTGATGTGAAAACATGAAGTGTGATCATAAGTTACCTAACAATAAGAGAGGGACTGGAGGGAGAAATATTTCACATAGAGAATGTGTGTTGAATTTCACTGGGATATGTGCTGGATTTTTCACTAGATTTTGCTAAATGCAACAATGTGTTCACTGAGTAAAACCAGTGATGGAACCTTGAGTCAGTGAGGCAGCCAGACTGGGAGTGGCCAGGTGCTGGCTATTTATAGATCCCCTGGGAGCCGAGGATGGAAACAGGTGGCCAGGACAGGTTTCAACAGCAATGAGTACAAGGTAATCAACAAGAAAAGCATGTTTTGTCAGGGAGACCCACCTCTCTTTGCCAGACAAGGTGCTAGCTAATAGGCCAAGTATAACAGAGAAATCTCAGATGGGTAGAGGTTTTGGCAACTGGTTTTCAGACAAAATGCTCTCAAGATGGAAAACAAATAACACTAGTAATAATTTCTTCTTATTGATCACTTACTAAGTACAAGGCATTCTGATATTGTTAAAAAACAACAAAGTTGGTATGATTATTGCTATTTTATAAATAAGGAAATTGAGGCTCAGATAGGTAAAACAACTTAATATAGAGTAGTCAATGAATAGGCTTATATGCTTCTAACTTAATCTGATCTTTTAAAGACTAGTGTCAAAGGGACTAGGACAGCAGACATGTAATCAACTGAGGGGTCACATTTTTTTTTAAAGGTGTAAAATAGGAATGTGGTTACCACCTATGAGCTACAAAGTGGAGGTGGAGAATGTTGTAAATTCCAAGGATCTTTCTACTAAGCATCTCAAGGTTAATTTTCCAGCCCAAGAAGATTCACGGGTCCTTCTCTCCCTGATAGTAGAAACTCCTTTACATAAAGTTGATATCTTCCATCATTCATGCCTTCACTCAAGGTAAAAATATAAATAAGACTGGTTCAATGCATGCTTTTAAAGTGATACCTTCTCTCTGTAGCCTTTAGTAACAGCATGAGTGTAATAAGAGCATCATTTTGTACTTTTTTCCTCAATCTTTACAGAGGGGCAGTTCCCTTTTTTCCTATCCATTGGACTAACTTGTCTCTTTAGGTATTGTCTCCCATGTGAACTCCTGCTTTTATTTATCATATCCTCATAGACCAGAAGTTTATTTTTCATTATATTTACTTAGTTATTTATAAAATTTTCAGAATTAGCAATTGTAAACTCAGATTGGTGAGACCATTGAATGTTATGAGTAGATTAAGAAAATAAGTTATTCAAGATTTTGCATATTAATAGCATTGAAAACTTTAAATTTTTAAGACATGCTTTATGGTATGGTTTATGTTTTGCCTCTGGACAAGTAACAATAACTAAGGAAGCAGGCATGTCTTACGTGGCTGGAGCAGGAGGAAGAAAGTGAAGGGAGAAATGCTACACACTTTTAAACAACCAGATCCCGTGAGAACTCATTATCATGAGAACAGCAAGGGGAAAATCTGTCCCCATGATCCAGTCACCTTGCACCAGGCCCATCCTCCAACATTGGGGATTACGGTTTGACATGAGATTTGGGTGGGGACACATATCATCCATGCTTCCTCATTTGTTGCACTTATAGATTACATTTTTGTATATGGTTATCTATGCTACCTCATTTGTTACATTTATAGATTAAAATGTATTAGGATTTTCATAATATTCTTGCATCAGAAACTAAACCAGTAGTAAAAAGTGAAAAGACTTATTTTCTTTAAATACTTAATTTACTTATTTCATGCACACATATTTTACATCATTTAAGCTGTCATCTAAGCTAGCGAACATCACAACTGAAATTTAAAGGCAGATTTTCTTTGTGCCCATTATTTGTTTCAATACAGTCATTTTTACAGCTACCTATCTACAAGAACTGGGAATCTACTTGGCTAAAGCAGAAGGGAACTGGAAATCTACTTGGCTAAAGAGATGGAAGCAAATAACCCATATCCAATGCGGTGGAAACTCCAATCATGAATTTTCCTTACATCTTAAACACTCACATGACTCTTTATGCTTTGAAGTTATTAGAATAGTATATTTTTTGCTTCCCACACTGGGATACATAATCCTTGCATATTCTGCTATGTGTCAGGGGGAAAAAATGCCATTAAATGAAAGTTAGTGAAGAATATAAAGAGGAAACTCATCAAAAAAGAAATAGAATGGTTTTGAAACATATCAGATGGTATTTAACCATATTCTTAATTAAGGAAACACAAATTATGGCAATAACGTAATGTCTTTGTTCCACCATCAGATTGGTAAAACTAAAAATTTTCTAATGCAATACTGTCAAGAATGTAAGGAAACTGTAACTTGATATATATCTTTGGAAAAAAAGTCAATATTTATCAGACTATTAATGGCACTATTTGAAGCAGCAATTCTTCTGAGAATTTATTCCATAATATATGAATACATATGCACAAAGGCTTCCAAATAGTGAAAATATTTGCAATAATAAGAGTAGATATTTATATTTCATTAATACAAGACTAGTCAAATATTTTACAATCCATGTGTACAATTGAATAATACTCAGTGCAAATACATATATGCATTTATGTGGTAGGCATGTATATGCTGCTAATGATATATCTGAAGATTAAATGAAAAAAACAAGTAGTGTGTAAATCAGGGTTATGGCACACAGATACATATGCTAATCTAGAAGCATATGTAAGAATTTTTAAAATTTTATTGCCAGCAAGCATGGAAGGGGACTAAAATTTAGTGGTGAGAAACAGACGTGTTATACAAATTTTCGTCTTCTTGGATTTTTTCTTTTTACATTTATGTGTATTTAATTTAAAAATAAACAATGCAAAATAAGAATCCACAATTCACAAACATTTATTGATGCAATAGACAGAATTTTAAGATGGTCTCCAAGTTCCCTGTCCCCTGATGTACATGCCCTGAATAAGAACTAGCCTTGAGTACAGGTGAGGCTTGTCAATATGGTGAATTTCACTTCCACGATTAGGTTACATTAGAAGGTAAAGGTAAGAAGATTTTGCAGTTGTAATGCAAGCCACTAATGAGTGGATTTTAAATTAATCAAAAGAGGTATTTCCTGGGTGAGCCTGACCTAATCAAATGTGCCCTTTAAAAGAGGACCTAGAGGTCTTCGAGATCTTTCCTGCTGGCTTTGAGGACAGCTATATCATGAGGGGAGCTGTGTGGCAGGAACTATGGGGCAGGCTTTATCTGCTGAGAACAATTCCTGGCTGACACTTGACTGTACCTTTATGAGGCTCTGAGCAGAAGACCCGGTTAAGCTATGCCTAGACACTTGACTCATGAAAACTATGAGAAAATGAATTGGCGTGGTTTTTAGCTGCTAAGCCTGCGGTAAGTTTTTATGCAATAATATAAAATTAATACAACTGACTACTTACTATGTATATGGCAGATGCTCCTGACAGCAATAACTTAAGCAAACCCAAGAATGACCCTGTACGGCAGGCACACCTTAATGTGTGATCTGAGTTTTCAGCTAGGGAATCTGGGAGTGGCCAACACAAAGATTTACTCTTTATCTATGAGGAACATCTGGACCCCCTGCCTGTTCTGTGGAACTCAGGCTGTACGGGGATCCAGGCCTTTGTTTTGGGTTAAATGAAGGTTGCCAGGTGGAAGTTGTTAGGGTGAGGGTGCTAAATGAAAATGCTATATAAACTGAACGCTTTTTGTAAGCAGTCGTGGTTCTCCTCTCCATCCTGCTGTCACTAGAAACCGTAAGTTTCCTGCTAATAGAATGCTGTATCTTGTTTGCTTGTTCTGAGTCTCTTTGGCCTCTCAAATATGTTGCCATCCCTTTTGAGGTTAGCCGGGGCTTCTGGGGGGGACGTGGCGGGGAGGGGGGTGCGGGGGAGGGGGCCTCATAAGACGCTGTGTATCAAGCAAAATATTTAAACACAACCTGGTAAATAATTTTTTCTCTTATTGCGAAGCAAGTAGAATTGAATTCCATAAACTAAATTATTATGATGCAGCATGCATGTATGGGGGTATAGAAACCACCAAAGCATCTATCAAAATAGAAAGCAGACAGGACAGTGAGATTAACCTTGCATTGCATGCTACAGTACAGATTAGTAAAGTTAACCTCTTAGAACATTTGTGTTTATCTTGCCTGCTTAGCTATTACTAAAGAGAACACCTGAAAAGTTTTTGAAAGTAGCCTGTCTTGATGGACAGGCAACAAAAGTGACATATGTCAGTCTTACTCCAACAATGGTCATGACCTGGAGAAAATAAATCAGGGTCAGAGTAGATGATGGTAGCAGTGAAAAAGTTGAACAGTGCAAAAATGAAATCATAGAATAGTGGTTCTAATACTTACATATCCATCACCTGATAAACTTTCAAAAGCATAGCTTCCTTCGTCCCAAATCAACCCAATAAGTCTTGTTAAGAAAGTTTAGAGCTAGCTACAGGAGCCAGCATATTTTAACAAGAATATCAGGTGATTCTGATGCCGGGGTATCTATTAGAGCTGTGGGTCTCACTGACCTTATTCAATCTCTATGCGTGGAGATCTATCAATAATTCATGTACCAAGGCTCTGACCACCAGAGATCCTGGTTTTCTATGACTGGGGTGAAGCTTGTATCTGTGTCTAGACAACTCCTCAGGTGATTCTAATGTATACCAAACATTAAGCACCATGTCCATTTGTTGTGAAACAGAAAGAGAACTGACCTGAGACAAGTATAAGGTATTTTGAAAAGGAGTCTCATGTGAATTCAATCCTTTGGGGAAATGAATTATTCTTTCTATGACTGAGTAAATCTTACTGGGAAGATGTATATAGAAACACTGCTCTCCCCTACAAGTAAGGGCATTGTGAAAAACAAAATGTAATTATGTACAGGAAGAGCTTTGAAAAGGCAAAAGGATTCTTTTTTTTAAACCAATGTAAGATGTTACAATAATATTTTAAAACTATGTAGTATTACCAAAACTATTTAAATATGGGATTTTTCTGTCTTTTCATGTTTAAAACTACTAAACATAAAAATTATGTTTAAGACTTATGCACATAGAACTACCATTTATCTTCATTAACAAAAATAATTTGCTTTTTATATGATAGTCTTACCATATAAGTCTAAAGAAATTAATTGAAAGAGTTTATTCATTTTCTCATGTTTTGTTGATATATAGGTAGCAAAGCTATATATGTGCCAAGCACACAAAAAATGCCTTGGATTTGCTAAAATATTGCAATGCTATCTTATAGGTGTGTGTAAAACCTGCAAGTATAAACTGTAATACTATAATGGCACAAAAGAGAGGGTGAATTTTAAGGGTGTAGAAATTAAGTGATGTTTTCACAGAGGAGGTGAATATTAGCAAAGGTGAGGTACATATCAGTAAATATACTCTCTCATAGGAGCCATGGAAGTTTGTATCAATTAGGATATCTTTGGCTGCACAGAACAAAAACCCTGTCTAAAAGTGGCTTAAATAAAATGAGAATATTTATCTCTCGTAACAAGAGTGGATATAGTCAGGACAGAGTTAATTCACTGGTTTCAGGACGTCATTAAGGAAACAAGTTTCTTTTCTCTTTCTGCTCTGCTATTCTCAGCTTTGGTCCTCTTAAAGTATTTAGAGTATGATATCCTCCTCAAACATCATCTAACAGTAAGAAAAGGAAATTTTGTTGTTGTCTCCTTAAAGAGTAAGGGAGGGCTGGGCACGGTGGCTCACACCTGTAATTCCAGCAGTTTGGGAGGCCAAGGTGGGTGGATCACTTGAGGTCAGGAGTTAGAGACCTGCCTGGCTGACATGGTGAAACCCCATCTCTATCAAAAATATAAAAAATTAGCCGGGGATTGTGGTGTGTGCCTGTAATCCCAGCTACTCTGGGGACTGAGGCAGGAGAATCACTTGAACGCAGGAGGCAGAGGTTGCAGTGAGCTGAGATTGTGCCACTGCACTCCAGCCTGGATGACAGGACAGATTCTGTCTCTCAATCAATCAATCAATAAGTGAAGAGCAAGGGAGACTTCATTAAAAGCCTTTAGAAGACTGTCCCTCAGATTCACTTACATGCTTATCCTAGAAGTAATCGCTGACAAGGAGAGGAGAAGGAAGCATCATAAAGAGCTTAGACTAATCATGATTCATCCCTGGGAGATGTTGAGGGACTCAAATGCTATAGAGAGGAAGCAGAAGAATCAGTTGTTTTGCAAAGAAGTGGGTGGGGATGACTGCTGAGGAGGCAAATACAGATTTCAAACAGTATGTAAATGAATGGAACTATCAGCCAAAAAGCACATTACAGGAACTGCGACTAATTTAAAGTAACTGGGTCATAGAGACTGAGCAGTGGTTGGCAACACGTGGGTCACGAGGAGTCTCACACTTAATTCTACAGAGAACAGGGAGCTAGGAAATGACCCTGTGAAACTTGTGTCTGGAAAGATGATTGTGACTTTGGAGACAAGCATACCAATAGGAGAATATTAGGAAATTCGGTTGAGGGGTTATAGGACAATACCTAAAGTATTGACAGTATATTGGATATGAGAATGTCAATTTCCAGTGCTGCTTAGAGATATAATTCATACAATTCAATTACCAATTACATGATGGAGGTATGTGATTAAGTCAAGACCAATCTCAAGCACTATTCAGTTCTCTATATTTTATACTCTTATACCTTAAAAATGCACAGTAAGTAAAAGAGGTAAAAACAAAATACTCCCAAGTAGAACTGACAAATCCCGATTTAATTATGTGAAATAGTTTCAGAAATAGTAATGGATAAATGTATTTCAAGTTTATGGCATAAATAAGTCACATATTTCTAAAATTCACCACATATGGTTACAATTTTAAAATATTCTTCTAAAACTATTGATTTTGTTGTTGAACATCCTCACTTTTATTTCCTATGCCAAAAATATTTTACTTACACCCCCACAAAAAATCTGGTCCACTTAAAAAAATTACTTGAAAAAATATACATTCCAGTTAAAATTTTAGATGTCAGTTTTTTCATAGTTGATTTGCTTTAATAATAATTTTCTCAGAAAACCCTAAAGATTGAATTCCATTATTTTGTGTGATTTGTTTCTTTACATTTTGGAAGAAATAGTTTGAGCAAAATAATGTACTGTTTGTTGGTGGACCCTTCAGGTCTTTGGAGAATGTGGTCCCTCTTATGGGAATAGCCTCATACTTGGAACCCAGCTGGCGCTGGCAGGGATAAGGCTGTAATCTATGTCTGTTTTACAGAGTTTTCTCTGTGTAAAGCAAAGTGATCTGTTCAAGTATCAGACTTACGACCTTTGACTCACTGGCAGCAAAATCTAACCAACTGGCCTAGCAGCTGAGAGTAGAATGGAAGAATTCCCCCATAAATGTCTGCTTGAGAGTCTGATCCAACAGAGAATAAACTCTGGCCTCCTAAGCTGAAACACACTCCTTCTGAGAGATCAATTAAGTCACAAGAACTGTCTTTTGTGGAAATGTGCCTTCCTAAATCTCAGAAATAAAAATCTTCTCCACAACCAAATAAGGCAGCTCAATAAGATCTCCAAGTGAAAATAAAGTTATTTGTCAAGGCACTTATCTGAAGCTGATTTCTTTTAAGGGTCTTTAGCTCACTACTTTACTATGCCACTTTTTCTCTCCTTGAAACATTAAAAGGGAGAACCCCCTTTTAATTCATTATTTGCCGAATTTTCTTAAACATTCGGTTACTATGTAAATATGGCAAATATTTAAAGTAGCAACAGATTTTCATATCCGATTCACTGATTTACTACTCTCTGACATTAATGAATAGTATTTTGCAGGGAAGATAGGCTTAGTTAACAAGTTCTTGATCACATACTTAACTACCAACATCCAACAGCACATTTATAAAAACAGTCCTACCTAGTTATTTCCAGAGACTTCAGTTGTCCAAATGATTAAAATGCTATTCGAAATCTCAGACAATATCTAAAAGTTTAAAAATGGAGGAAAAGATACTGTTTTAAATAATGAAATAGAATTTATTTTATATTCTTATTTTCAAGGTTCCTTACAAAGTGAATCCCAAAGTTCCTAAGACAATAGCTTAGTTTTTACCTCATAAATTTGTAGTTGTTACTAAGTATAACATTATGTATCTAATAGCTGTTAAAATCCCTGAGAAAGTGACATGACAAAAGAGATTTTTTCATGCCTTTATCTTAAAAACATTTTTAAAGAATTTTTCCTGCTGAAATAGAGGCCTGAAATGTATCGTATCAACTTATTGGCAACATTTGATTTTGTATGTTCTACATTAATTACCTTGACTTTTCCGACCTACTTTAACCCAATCCTCCCACCTTTAGATTAAGACTGTGTCTGACTATTATGCTGGGGGTAATAACTACATGTGTTAATCTTAAATTTTACCATTCAATATGCAAAAAACATTAAGTGGTTGAAATGAAAAGTCCTAATTTCAATGGCTTTACTATTTCTTTGTTCTACAATAGGGAAAACATTTTTTTCTAGCACAATGTAAAAGAAACTTGGAAAGTCTGCATTAGTACATAACTTTAAAGAACACTTTTTCACATTTTATAAGAAGATAGTCTACAAATTAGAAAAACGTACAAACATTACTTGGGATCTACAAAATTCTCAACATTCTATACTTGATCTGTTCTAATAACACGATTTTAAAATCATTCTTATTTTGCCAGCATTAGACTTTAGCTTTTGCGATTAGATAAATTCTCATTTTAAAAAGTTTGATTCTGATATCAGACGAATAGGTGTTGCATATAAATCCATATGTTAAAGTGCACAGAATCTATAATATTTATTTAAAATCTATACAGTTTCCATACCCTTGTAGAAAAACACATGGAAGAACAATAGACATCTGCCATCATGGTTTTGTGTCAAAAAGAATTGGAAGCCAGGCTCCAGTGTTAACCTCATTTAGCGAGATCACTTAAGGTCCCTGAACTTTGTTTCTCCATTTATAAATGGAAAAATAATTCTTATCTTAAAATCTCACTGGTGTGCAAAAGAGGGTAGGAAGGATTTTAAGATTATGTGGAGTGTCAGAATACTTGGCACATATTAACAAATGGTAACTATTTGTGTGTACTGTTCTACACAGGAATATTTTTAAAGCTCAGGCCTGTTCTGATTTGATGTTTAGATAATTTTATATGCAAAAGGGAGCTATATGATCATTTGGTCTTTAAGCAGAACTTCTGATCTGTGAATTAAAAAAATAATATTCACCACTGCTTTTATACAAACAAGAGGATCTGAAAACCCTAGATTTGCTGAAGACCTCTCATATTCACTGCCTTCAAGTCCTATTTCTATAGAGAGAAATCTTCAGTTTTAGGGAGACAGAAATCCATAGATGGCTTGAAGTTGCAGGCAATCATCATATTCTGAAAAGATAGTGGCCTCCTTGAAGAATAAGCTTTTGGTGCAGTTTTTAATGCTAAGAACAATGTTGTTTGGGAACCTCCTGTACTTGAAGGGGGACACAAACAGCAGAAAAATCAATCTATTACCTCAAGCAGGTTTTTAACTATATATACAGCCAATACACATTACCTTTGTGTGTATAAACCTTTTTTTTTTTTTTTTGTGATTTCGCTCTTGTTACCCAGGCTGGAGTGCAATGGCGCGATCTCGGCTCACCGCAACCTCTGCCTCCTGGGTTCAGGCAATTCTCCTGCCTCAGCCTCCTGAGTAGCTGGGACTACAGACATGCGCCACCATGCCCAGCTAATTTTTTGTATTTTTAGTAGAGACGGGGTTTCACCATGTTGACCAGGATGGTCTCGATCTCTTGACCTCGTGATCCACCCGCCTCGGCCTCCCAAAGTGCTGGGATTACAGGCTTGAGCCACCGCGCCCGGCCATAAACCTTTTTTTCTAAGCATCAAAATCAGTTAGGCAACTACACTTTCTTCTCTGTCTGAGGACCTTATTTCCATGTAACAGGAGCGCTTAGTATCAAAATCTATCTCACTTTTGAAAAATAATTAAGTTATTGTTGCTTATAAGAACATAGCCTCATCTTACAAACATCATACTGAGTAAAATAAACCAAACAAATAAGAATACAGGCCTAGTGCAGTGGCTCATGCCTATAATCCCAGCACTTTGGGAGGCTGAGGCGGGCAGATCACGAAGTCAGGAGATTGAGACCATCCTGGCCAACATGGTGAAACCCCGTCTCTACTAAAACTACAAAAAAATTAGCTGGGCATGGCAGTGCATACCTGTAGTCCCAGCTACACAGAAGGCTGAGACAGGAGAATTGCTTGAACCCAGAAGGCAGAGATTTCAGTGAGCTGAGATTGTGCCACTACACTACAGCCTGGATGACAGTGTGAGACTCCAAAAAAAAAAAAAAAAAAAAAAAAAAGAATATGTACTATACAATGTCATGTATCTAAAGTCAAGAACCAATCACTAATACTGAAGTCAGACTAGTGGTTGTATTTGTGGGGAGGAATCTTATTGAGTAGGAGGACTACAATAGAGCCTTACAGGAAGTAGATGTTGTGGTGGGTGTGCTATAAGTACAACTTCATCAAGCTGCAGGCATAAGATCTGTATACTTTTGTGTTGTGAATGTTATGACATTAAATTTATTTTTTAATACATGTCAGTGTTTGAAGCATCTCCTAATATTGATATGATTTCTACCTTTACGTTATGACTACAGAATGATTTTTAGAACCCATTGCAGTTTTCTGAGTCTCTAAATGTGATTATTTCTTCAGGGAATACCCCCAAAACAGGAAGTACCTGAGAAAATTACACATAGGAGTGTTTGGACAGCAATTTATTGGCATGATATTTTCTTATAAAGATAAATTTTGTACCGCTTATCCTGCATCTAGATGTTTTCTATTATATATATATATATTCTAAAATATAGATATATAAATATTTATATATTCTAAATATATATATATATTCTAAATATGTGTATATATATATATGTATATATATTTATTTTTAGAGATGGGGTCTCACTCTGTCACCCCAGCTGGAGTAGAGTGGCACAATCATGGCTCACTGCAGTCTCAAACTTTTGGGCTCAAGTGATGCTCTGCCCTCAGCCTTCCAAGTAGTTGGGACTACAGGTACATGCCATTATGCCCAGCTAACTTTTATTTTTTGTAGGCAGGGTGTCGCTATGTTGCCCAGGCTGGTCTCAAACTCCTAGGTTCGAGCAATACTCCCACCTCAGCCTCCTAGAGTGCTGGGATTATAGGCATGAGAATATTTTCTACCCAAAAAGATTCATTTATTGACTATAACATCTTATTCTGTGACCATGAAAATAGGTAGAAAGAGCAATTAATATTTGTACTGTACTCTAGAGCAGTGCTGTCCAGTATAACTTTCTATGATGATATAAATATTCTATGTTTATACTGTCCAATATGGTAGCCACTAGCCACATTGACATATAGCTAGTATGACTAAGGAACTTAGTTTTACATCTTATTTAATTTAAATCAATTTAAATAGCCACACATGGCTAGTGACCACCATATTGACCAGGACAATTCAAGAGCTTGAAAAGTACCATCAAACCAGGAATAGTGTCATGCACCTGTAGTTCCAGCTACTCTGGAGGCTGAAGTGGGAGGGCTGATTGAACGTAAGTGTTAAAGGCAGTCAGGCAACATAGCATGACCCCATCTTGTAAAAGAAAAAGTACTTTTACACATTTTCTCATTTGTATCTTAACCTTTGTATGTAATATATAACTTCTATCTTACAAATGATGTAACTAAAATTAATGATGACAAAGAGATAAGATCATACAGACATTGTGGCAGAATTACAACTGTAATTCTTTTGCTATACACCTCACAGCTTCTCTGGCTACTCACAGTCTCGATTCATCTTCATTCCTGTCAGTGTTTACCCTAAGAAGAAGAGGCATTAAACATCAGCAAGATCCTGTTTCTTCCTCTATGTGTTTTCATCATATTGCGAATTTCTTGGCATCAGGAAATATATTTCTGATATTTAACCTTCATGTATATAGTGCATCAGTGGTTACATGGACAATTATAGCTCCTTATGGTAAGGCCAGATGTGACTTGTTCCCTAAGATTAGTAGGTGGTAAATTAGTTATAAGTGATCCTGTAGTCATGACACTATGCCCCCAAAATCCAATATTTAAGTTAAAATTACTTAGAACACTTTGCCTGACCTGTAAGTACCTGGATTATGTTTGAAGACTTCTCAAATGCCTCTTCTTGATGCCTTTTCTTATTCACTAGCAAAGTGATCTCTGAAATCCTTTTTTAATCCTCTTTCAAAATTATGTCTCCTTCTACCTTATTTTTAAGTCTGGTGTGTGTGTATGTGTGTGTGTGTACACACTTCGAAATCCCTAGCATATTGCATTGCACATAGAGGAATGTGGTAAATATTTGTGGAAATTAATAGGTTTCCATGGTGAATATTTTAGTGAATATATGCATAATGAGAGAAACATATTTATGATGTATAGCTTCTTAAGAGTAGCAATGTGAAAACTTAGGAAAGCTGTTTTAAATTTTTCCAGTAAGTTTATCTCTAATTCTTTCAGCCATGCGTTCTTACTTATTTCAATTACCCTATTCTTAGTACAACACTGTCTTGGAAAATAAATGGTTTTAGAGCAAAAACATCCTTTGCCAGCAATAGCCTGCAATTTTATTTTGATTACTGTAATACTTAAAAATAAGACAAATTGTCTAGATTTTATTTTTCATTAAAATTGTGCTCTTTTGGGTTTTTACTTATTAACTGGTTTTACTCACTTAATGTCATTTTGTTCTGTAAGAAATGCCTGTCATCAAATACTTTTGAAATAAGACAAATTTGCATGCCATTAGAAAGAATGATGTTAATTCCATTTTAATTTTCTTACCATTGTAAAATGAAATGTGGTTTCTGTAAACTATATAACACATTTTAACAGTAATTGAAAACATCAGATTTAGTATTACACACAACAAAGAAGACCATGCTTTGTCATCCGCAGACTTCAAATGGTTTAATGGCCCTTAGAATGAATCTTAAACCTGTCTACAAGACTCGCAAGTTTTTTATCATCAAAATGTGACTCAAATCTAGTTGTACACCTTCATTTTTTTTTTCAACTGAATCTTGTGACTGTTAAATTGTTCTTTCTGCTTCCTGGAAGAGTCTGTTTCCAGGGCTTATCATGGCTTGCTTACTGTCTCAGCTTAAATATCAACTCTTCAAAATGAGAGCTCTTAACTAAGCAGTCTAAAGCAGAACCACCCTGTCCTGTGGTCTTTCACTGACTCTTTTTTCTAACACATTTAACGTTTTCTCTGGTTTCATTCACAATGATTTCAATGAGTAACAGAAATCCAGAACGGCACTGATTTATACAAGTGTGATCATTGGCTTATATAGCAAATATCCAGAGGCAGGGGGAAATTGACATGGCTCAACCACAGCTTTGTTTCTCTGAGACCCTCTCAGCCAGACAGGGATATGGCAGCTCTAGGCATCACAAACACAGGAACAAAGAAGCCGTTTTCTTCCCAGTGGCTTTCTCTTAAGAGTGAGGCAGCTTTTTCCCTAGAGGTTTGAATAAGTGTCCCCTTGTGCTTCATTGGCTAGAATTGTGTTACTTACCATGCCTGGCTTCATTGCTTTGAACTGAATTGCTCAGCTGATTGTTTGCAAAGAGTTAGAATTGCTTTTAGAACAAATGCGTTCATGCCAGGTCAGAGGGGAAACAGCTTCTCCAGAAGTATATAAGCTGCATATGAAAAGAGTAAGCTCCCCACCCCAGCCAAAAAAAAAAAAAAATCAGAGCAAAAAGATGCTGGGGAGGTAAAAAAGAAATGTGTACTGCAACCCAGTTTTAATTTTTCATTTCATGGTCACCATTTAAAGTTACTTACAGAGGTTTTAGTTGATTTTTGCTTGACTCCTTAAGCAGAATCCAAATTCGGGAGAATAGAGATCTGGTATGTTTGGTCCACTACTGTGTCCTTGGGGACTAAGTTTGACAAGTGGTATATTAGAGAATATGCTACATTTAATAAATGGTCACTCTGCATGTGTTTCTTCCTAGCTAGCTTCTATTCATCCTTTTGTTCTTAGCTTTGACTTAGCACTTCCTCTACTAAAATTTCACAGACCTACCAAATTCAGTAATCCCACAGCATCCCACAGATTGTGTTTTTAATAATCTGTGTCAACTACGAGGGCATGAACTCAGACATAGGTCTCTAACTCGGTCATTGTTGTATCGCCATTGTTGAGCCTTATTTCTACAACACAACAGGTATTCAACATACATTTGTTGAATAGAGGAATAAATGAAGGAAACAACACATATGGATTCTATCTGAAAGTGTCCTTTCAATAAATATTGTCCTCGGAAAAAATATTAGAATCTTCAATTTAGTACTTCAATATGGCAATGTTGTTATGACAATTTAAAGTTGCAAAACCTGTAGTGACCATAAACAATACATATAAGTTAAGAAATATGTAGCAAACAAGCAGATGAAGGCCAGTGCTGGTGTCCTCAGAAAAGCCTGCTAAAGTTTGGTTGGGAATCACCAAGTAAAATTTTAACTGTATGTTCTGTCTGTGTTCCTTCAAAGACCAGTTTTCAGTGCCCCAAAATAAAGAGGTCATCAGAAAACTCATACTAATATGAGCATGTATTCATTTAGGATGAGCAACAACTGCTACAGGAACCAGAGTAATTGAAATCCAAATTAACAGAGACTTTTCTCCTTGGATCACATTAAAGGGAAGCTGAACATCAGAATCTTGCTTTAGTACACACACACACACACACACACACACACACACATATATATGTATATATAATTCTATCTCTTTCTGGTATAGTTAAGAAATATTCTTTCTCACTCTATGAATAACCTTGCCAATTGTATGGAAGTCAACTGATGAAAACTAAAATTTAGCCATAAAACTTTGGGGAAACTTCTATCCACTATAGAAAGAGGTTTGCCAATTCAACTAGAATATTTGAATGCTTAGTTAAAATATTATGAAATTCTTCTTTAATATCTCTTACTTTCGGTTGTATTCTTGTCCTGATGATCCCATGCTTGTACTTCATTCTCCCCTGTTATGTATGAATACCATTTTTAAATGTCATAGTTTAACTTACAAATGAAACTGTCCAGTTAAAACAGCTTCTTTGATTAGAGAGAAAATTTTCATCACGTGTTTAAACTTCTTGTTTTAGGTTACTCCTTCAGGGCAAGCTGACCTCTAATTAATTGTGAATTTTGTGGTTAAACTTTTATGTAAGGTTAAAAAGATAGTTTATTCAAGTTCCCAAAAAGAAACAGTGTAACATTCTATTTCATTTTATTTTCTACAATTTTTTTTTTTTTGGTCAAGATATCTGCACAAGTTTGGTATTCTATAAAACTTTTGATGTTAACTCATATTACAAGCCATTTTTTCTTCTACTTTATTCAGCTGGGCTTCTTGTCAAGAAGATCCTGACAACTGTGAAAACAGTTTTTGAGTGACTTTGAGTCAATTCAAGAAGAGGTAGGTTAATTTTGTTTTCTAGTCCTTGGTGCTATAAATCATCTGCAATATGTCTGTGCTCTTGAACTATATGCAATATTTATTTCTATGCAGGCCTATGTTTTCTCTTTTACATTTTCTTTTATATGATTATTTTAATAGGAGAGATTGATTCTATTTCTAAATAAAGTAAATATGGCCTAATCAATAACAGTGACTGCACAAAGCAGTTACATGCTCACCTGAGAGTCTTCTCAAAGTTATGGAACGGTTTGTCATTTGAACGTTTTTCATGTAAATTTTGGATGATTATATTTTACTTAGGGTTAGAAAGGCATTTCTTTTTTAAATTATATATATATATATTATTATATGTTAAAATAATATATACATACATATATATATTTGATTTAATATGTAAATTCTTACCCCACTCCTGTATCTATTTCTCATTTGGTTTAGAGTCTTGAACTGATGAGAAAGAAGCCTCTCCAACTACAACACATTCTTTTTGTGATTAATGTTCTTTCTCTCATTCTATCTCTTGTCTTTTATGATTCCATCAGTCAATTCTTAATCCATTTCTAAGCAGAATAAGTTTTGTTTTTTTCTTAGCTTAAACGATGTTCTTAGAATCTCTTTTTACTCTAAATGGTTTACCAATTTATTTTTGTTAAACACCATAAAATTCCTTCTCTAAAAGAAAATTTTAATTCAGCTGTGATTATTTTTTCTTTCTTTCTTCTCCTTCTTCTTTTTTTT
>NW_016107341.1:6054794-6081452 GCF_001604975.1 Cebus imitator
TTTTTTTTTTGAGATGGACTTTTACTCTTGTTGCCCAGGCTGGAGTGCAATGGCCCAGTCTTGGCTCACTGGAACCTCTGCCTCATGGGTTCAAGAGATTCTCCTGCCTCAGCCTCCTGAGTAGCTGGGATTACAGGTGCCTGCAACCATGCCAGGATAATTTTTTTATAATTTTAGTAGATACACAGTTTCACTATGTTGGACAGGATGGTCTTGAACTCCTGATCTCAGGTGATCCACCCACCTCAGCCTCCCAAAGTTCTGAGATTCAGGCATGAGCCACCACGCCCAGCCTCTTTTCGTTATTAATAGATCTTGGTCTTGTTTGCTCAATGCATAGTCTTTTAAGTATTGACCCATAATTCCTTGATTCTTATGAAATAATTTATAATTATCCCATCTAAATAGCAAAATGTTTTCTGAGCTATATAGTGCTTTAGCTTTTTGTTCTCCAGCTGAGTGTCTTGCCTGTACATTCTAGAGAGAAATCAAACCCAAAAACAAAACAAAAAAAAACAAAAAAAAATCTTTTGTTTTTAAATTTCTGTCTCAGCTCATTAGCTGAGAAAGTTTTAGTAGTGAATAGTATCTGCCCCTACCTCTACCTCTCACTAGTTTTTTTCCCATGGGAGGACAAATTATTTCCTTAATATGTACAACTAGAAAGAGTTTCTGGGCAGACACGTCAACCTGCCTGAGAAGTTGTCTTAGAACCAGCTTACCTGGAGACCACACTTTTACTTCTCCATGCTCCTTCCATGATGTAATGTCACCAAGGCAGCCCTGCCCCTGTTGTGGAAGGTCACTTTGTCCAGCTACTCAACCTGTGAATTAATGCTTTATTCAATTTAGGAGGCAAAAAGCAGAAATTCCCATCTGATTTCAAATGGAAGTCACATTCTCAAATCCAGCTTTACCTCTAATTAAATTGATATTTTCCTCCTTATTTAACTCCTGTATCTATTTTGTATTGGTAGAGAAGCTAAACAGAAGAACTGTAATGGGTAAAGTTGTCTCAAACTCTAACACATTCTGTTTTGTACGGTTGATATTATCTGCATGTGTTATCATGGAAGATGTATTTTTAACCTTATTTGTGTTAAGTAGCTTTTGTGATTAGACAAGGAGCTGAAAATTGACACCTAAATCATTTTATGTATAGATATGATGTACTTCTTAACCAACCATAGTTGACCAGAAGAGACCAAGAATATAATATATGTATTAAAGTTTAGTGCTGTGAAAGTAATTGTAGTCCCTGTATTAGTCCATTCTCATACTTCTCTAAAGAACCACCTGAGACTCAGTAATTTATGAAGAAAAGAGGTTTAATTGACTCACAATTCTGCAGGCTTAGATGAGGCATGGCTGGAGAGGCCTCAGAAAACTTGCAATCATAGCAGAAGGATGAAGAGGAAGCAAGCACATCTTCATATGGTGGCAGGAAAGAGAGAGTGAAGAAGGAAGTACCACACCCTTTTAAACTATCAAATCTCATGAGAACTCACTATCACAAGAACAGTAAGGGAGAAATCCATTGCCACGATCCAGTCACCTCCCACCAGGTCCCTCCCACAACATTCAACATGAGATTCTAGTGGGGACAGAGAGCAAAACCATCTCATTCTGCCCCTGGCCCCTTCCAAAACTCATGTTCTTCTTACATTTGAAAACACAATCAGGCCTCCCCAACAGTCCCTAAAAGTCTAAGCTCATTCCAGCATTCACTCAAATTTCCAAGTCCAAAGTCTCACCTGAGACAAGGCAAGTCCCTTCTGCCTATAAGCCTGTAAAATAGAAAACAAATTAGTTACTTCCAAGATACAATGGCAGTACAGGCATTGGGTAAATGATCTCATTCCAGTGGGAGAAATTGGCCAATGGGGCTATAGGCCCCATGCAAGTCTGAAATCCAGCAGGGTAGTCATTAAATCCTAAATCTCCAGAATAATCTCCTTTGACTCCATGTCTCACACCCAGGGCACACTGTTGCAAGGGGTGGGCTCCAACAGCCTCAGCAGTTCCACCCCATGGCTCTGCAGGGTACCGACCAGCAGTTGCTTTCACAGGCTGTTGTTGAGTGCCTGCAGCTTTTCCAGATGCTCAATGGATCTGTTATTCTGGGATCTGGAGGCCAACCGCCCTCTTCTCACAGCTCTACTAGGCAGTGTCCCAATGAGAATTCTGTATGGGGGCTCCAACCCCATATTTCCCTTTTGTATTGCCCTAATTGAGGTTATTCATGAGGGATCCACCCCTGCACCGGACTTCTGCCTGGACATCAGGGCATTTCCATATGTCCCCTAAAATCTAGGTGGAGGCTTCCAAACCTCAACTCTTGCCTTCTGTGCACCTGCAGGCCCAACACCATGTGGAAGCCACCAAGGCTCAGAAATTGCACCCTCTGAAGCAATGGCCCAAGTTGTACCTTGGTCCCTTTTAGCCATGGCTGGAGCTGGAGTGGACGCAATGCAGAGTGCCATGTCCTGAAGCTGCACAGGGCAGCAGGCCTTGGGCCTGGCCCATGAAGCCATTTTTCTCTTCTAGGACTCCAAACCTGTAATGGGAGGGGCTGCTACAAAGTTCTCTGAAATGTCTTAGAAGCATTTTCCCATTATCTTAGCTATTAATATTTGGCAGCTCTTTCCTTATGTAAATTCCTGCAGGCTTCTTGAATTCCTCCCCTGGAAATGGGTTTTTCTTTTCTACTTACTACATAGCTGAGCTGCAAATTTTCCAAACTTTTATGTTCTTCTCTTTTAAATATAAGATCAAGTTTCAGATCATTTCTTAGTTTATGCAAAGGATTATAGCCTTTTAGAAACAGCCAGCCTACATCTTGAATGCTTTGCTGTTTATATAGTTCTTCTGCCAGATGCCCTAAATTATCTCACTCAGCTGGCCATGGTGGCTCGTGCCTATAATTCCAGCACTTTGGGAGGCTGAGGAGGGCATATCAGCTGAGGTCAGGAGTTCAAGACCAGCCTGGCCAACATGGTGAAACTCCATCTCCACTAAAAATACAAAAATTAGCCAGGCGTGGTGGTAGGTGCCTATAATCCCAGCTACTCAGGAGGCTGAGGCAGGGAAATTGCTTGAACCCAGGTGGCAGAGGTTGCAGTGAGCCGAGATAGCACCATTGCACTCTAGCCTGGGCAGCAGAGTGAGACTCCATCTCCAAAAAAAAAAAAAAAGCCTCATCTCTCTCAAGTTAAAAGTTCCACAGATCCCTAGAGCAGGGTAACAGTGCTGTTAGTCTCTCTGCTAAAGCATAGCAAGGATGACCTTTATTCCAGTTTCCAGTAAGTTCCTCATTTTTATCTGAGACCTCCTCAGCCTGGATTTCATTGTCCATATCACTATCAGCATTTTGGTCAAAACCATTCAACAAGTTTCTAGGTAGTTCTAAACTCACCCTCATTTCCATGTCATCTTCTGAGCCCTCCAAACTGTTCCAATCTCTGCCCATTACTCAGTTACAAAGCTGCTTCCACATTTTCAGGTATCTTTATAGCAATGCCCTACTTCTCTGGTACCAATTTTCTGTATTAGTCCATTATCACACTGCTTGCTATAAAGAACTACCTGAGAATGAGTAATTTATGAAGAAAAGAGGTTTAATTGACTCACAGTTCTGAAGGTTGTACAGGAGGCATGGCTGGGGAGGCCTCAGGAAACTTAACAATCATGGGCAAAGGTGAAACAATCAGGTCTTCATATGGTGGAGAGAGAGAGGGGCACAAAGAGAGCTTCTGGAAATTAGATGAGATTGCAAATATGGTGCCCTAATGATGGTGTTTGTGCCCTTGTGAAAAAGATACCAGAAAGCTTGCTCTTTATTGTCTCAGCCATGTGAGGTCCTCACCACAGCCAGACCATGCTATCATCCTGATCTTGGAATTCCAGCTACCAGTAGGTCTATGAAAAAATAACTATCCATTGCTTATGCTACCCAGTTAGTGATATTTCATTATGGAAGCCTGAGCTGACTAAAACATAGTTATTTAAAGTATATCAGTAGAATAATTTCTAGCTGCTTAATAGGGAGGGAGCCAGAAGCTTGGGTCTTTTGAGATTTAATAAAGCAAATGGTTTATTTTATACTTACTGAGGAAATTTGGATTTATACCTGTGTACCATAAAAAGCCTACAGATGTTTTTCAGAGGTAGAGGGATGTGTTTTGGATCTGGTTTAAAGGAAGATAACTAATGGTGCTGTGAGTGACAAAAAGGAATATAGAGAGAGTAGACAGATGTGAAAGATAGTTAAACAAGCAGCTTTTTCAGTGGGCCACTAGTGGAGCTGGGGGTGACACCCAGGAAGAAAAGTGGGGATAGAAAGAAAAAAATCAGATCCTAAAATAATCTTTGATGTAGTATCCATAGAATTTACTTAACAATTGAATACATATTATCAATATAATTAAAAATAATTTTGCCCTTAGATGCATACAACCAAATCAAACCATATTGGGGCCAATAAAGTCAATGAAAACAGACAAGCAGGCCCATGGATGGCCCCTCCCTTTGCTTGCCTACCCTCTGGAAATTTTTCTATGTTCCCCAATGCCAGAGGACCCTAGAAGAGTCTGACATAGATTCTCTTTCTCTCCTCTAGAATTCCTAGAATTTAATCTAGTAGATTTTCTTAAATATAGTTAGGTATACTATAGAGCTGAGAAAAGATTTTCTTACTTTTCTTCCATTGTTCCATTGTTTTTGTTCTCTCTACTCCCTAGCATAGTAATATTCATACCTATCAGTAAAAGTCTGCACACCATAATACAACTCTAGGAGTTGTAACTGGAGATTTAAAAAAAATAAAAAACCCTGTAAACAGGAGTCAAGTCACCTCCGTTAAATTTCTGTTTTGGTTACTTGCTGGATAATCAGAGAATAGTCAAAATATTAGTGTGTCATATTAGACTGAGAGTGAAATCCTTATTTTTCAATCAATTCTTAGGCTTTTTACTCTTTGTTTCTAATGCAGGAAAATTGAGAGCCACAATATTTAATGTAAAATGTCCGCACATTGTTGTATGAATGAGTAAGGCATGCCAGATGCTGTGTTTCATTCATGATGTACAATATCACATTTAATACTTACATGATTATTTCTAATTTGCCTGTTTATCCTCAGGACTTAGCCTGGGGCTAAGCATATGACATATGTTCAACAAATGTTTCTTGATCTAAAAACTCAGACCTTCCTGGCTTCAGATTCCTTGGTTGTAAATAGCGAGTACTGGGATGCCTGATCTCTAAGGTCCTTCCAAGCTCTGGGAGTTCTATAACTAAGCACTAGGGTGGGGCTGATTAGTCTTGATCTCACCTCAGAGGATAAAATTCAATTCCTAACCAATATAAAAGAGAGAGTATGAAAAAGAAGACATTTACTATGCTATTTAAGGAGTATAAATCGAACATATAAATGCCTCACATAATTCTTCTTTACAATTTCATCAAGAGGCAACATAGTGCAAAAATCATCTAGAGAACAAGAGAGACCTGAAAAACTTTACTTTTTTGACAAAATAGCATAGATAACATTTATTAGCACATAAATGCCAGAAAAAGACACCATGTTTGATGCTATCAGTCAAAAGCCCTCAGTATGCACCAGTTCTATGCAATCATGTAGGCTCCTAAGACTTGGTTCCTGCTCTTGAGACTTACAGTAAATTAGGGAGATGAAACATAAGACATAAAAAGTTACAATACATTTTGAAATATATTTTATTGGATGCTAAGGTAAAGGGACAGACCATTTCATGTCCAGGAACTGTGGCATAACTAAACGTTGAAGGGCCCACTTGCTTAAATACCTGCAAGTCACTTGCAGCAGACCAGGGTACCAGAGTAAATGTTGAGAAGCTCACTGAAATAAAAGACTTTTCTGAGTGCACAAATGTTGTAAAATAAATTCCATTAAAGTCTAAAGCTGGCACAATAGGCTGGAATATTTCTGAGAGCTAAATTTCACTTGCTTCTTCAAATGGTATCAAATTAATTATTCTATTTAAGCTCTTTCAAGGGTTTCATGCATGATATCCCCCTTGCCATTCAACACCATCCTGTACTTAATGCAAAACTTTGAAAAGTACTGTATTTGAAATCAAGAAACTATTGTATTTTCTTATTGATATTAAATACGCTAACATGAAAGAAATCCATAATTAGTATACTTATAAAATTAAGACAGTTTTTCTCTTGTCATTACAAAAATTTCTGTGACCCGGTTGCAATTTTAAAAATATAACTGCTAATATAATATATATGTTCTATAAAAATGCCTAAGCTGGCTGGGTGTAATGGCTCATGCCTGTAATCCCAGCACTTTAGGAGGTTAAGGTGGGCAGAGCACAAGTTTAGGAGTCTGAGACCAGCATGGCCAACATGGCAAAACCCCACCTCTACTAAAAATACAAAAATTAGCCGGGCATTGTGGCAGGACCTGTAATCCCAGCCATTCTGGAGGCTGAGGCAGGAGAATTGGTTGAACATTGGGAGGCGGATTTTGCAGTGAGCCAAGATTGCACCACTGCACTCCAGCCTGGGTGACAGAGCAAGACTCCATCTCAGGAAAAGAAAAAAGGCCTAAGCAAGTATTTTATAAGTCAATCCAGTTTTAGATATGTTGTTCAAACCAGGATAATTGAAGAACAATTTTATATACTTGATATGATTTGGCTGTGTCCCTACCCAAATCTCACTTTGAATTGTAATAATCCCCACATGTCAAGGGTGGAGTGAGATGGAGATAATTGAATCATGGAGGTGATCTTCCTCATACTGTTCTTATAGTAGTGAATATGTCTCACAGGATCTGATGGTTTTGTAAATGAGAGTTCTCCTGCACGTCTCCTTGCTGCTGGCATGTGAAGAAGGATATGTTTTTTTCCCCTTGTACCATTATTGTAAGTTTCCTAAGGCCTCTACAGCCATGCTGAACTGTGAGTCAGTTAAACCCCATTCCTTTATAAATTACCCAGTCTCAGGTATGTCTTTATTAGCAGCTTGAGAATGGACTAATATAATACTCATTACAAGATATTATGTTCTTTATTGTTTATGGTGTGCAGTGTGTCCATAAGATCACTTTGTCTTTATGACAGTATTTGTGGGATGGATGTTATCCTCATGTGAATATTATTATCTCCATGTAATTGCCTAAGTATCTATAAATATCTGTTCTCTTCTACTTCTTTACTAAAACAAACTCTGCTATTTTGTTCTGAGTGTCCATGAACCCAGCTTAAAAAGCTAGGTTTCTCAGACTCCTTTGCAGCTTGGAGTGAGTATGTGTGGTCATTCTAACCCAACAGATGTACATGAAAGTCACTAAGCATAAAGTGTATTAAAAGGAGAAGATAGCTACTAGGTAACCCTTAGACCTATTGTTTTTTTCTTTGTTCTCTATTTTTAAGAACACTGAAGCTTAGAAGTAATATGTTAGCTCACATAAAGTGGTTTAAATCCCAGTTTGCATGGCTTCAGAGACCTTATTTCAAACTCTCATGACCCAATGAAAGAATGAAATAAAGGGTATCATCAATGTGATTTTGTCAAGTTATATGGGTCTGTTGGGTGTCCAAGACTTGTGCCGGGTTAGTTGTAACCATTAAAAGACCTTTTCTTCCACTTTTAAAATCTAGAAATACTGGTGCCTATTTGGGGGCTATATATAAATCAACTGTGGTGTGTATACACACACACACACACACACACACACACACACGTTTATAAATATAGAAAGCAATAGCATGAAAAGACATTGTTTATCAGTTCTCTTTAGAAGAATAAAACCACACCTAATTTTATCAGTTTTAGAAAAAATAAGAAATGTCAATAGTTACTTTAAAATAATTTTTTATTAAATTTGTAAAAATGGCCTAACTTACATGAAAGTTAGTAGATTGTGAGTTAATCTGGACACCAGGTTACATTTAAAAAAATCATGTCCTACAAAAGTTAAAGTTGATCAAGATGCAATTATTCACCAGTATTTCTCTAGAATACATTGATTATAGAGTATATTCATAATACAAGGTTTAAAAACTTCCTTTTCTATCTCAGTGTCTCAACCTATATCATAGTTGCTCATAATTTTTTATCTCTCAACTTCTTAAATTCCCAACATTCATCATATAGATTTTTTAATAAGATTTTTATCCTGATTTTTTTTGAGACAGGGTATCCCTCTGTCACCTAAGCTAGTGTGCAGTGGTGCAATCCTGGCTCACTGTAGCCTCCATCTCCCGGATTCAAGGAATTCTCATGCCTCAGCCTCCTAAGTAGCTAAGATTACAGGCATATGCCCCCACACTTGGCTAATTTTTGTATTTTTGGTGAAGACAGAGTTTCACCATGTTGGCTAGGCTGGTGTTGAACCTCTGACCTCAAGTGATCTGCCTGCCTCAGTCTCCCAAAGTGCTGGGATTACAGGACTTAGTTACCATTCCTGGCCCCTATTATTTTTTTAGGTCTATTCTCCTTTTCTTTGTTCTTTGACGTGCTCTCTACCCTTTCCGATGCAGACATAATCCTAGACTTTCTCTCCAATGATGCCACCTATACTTCCTGATGTACCACACAAAGGCCAGGACTTTAGGGAAGGTAGAAGGCCTATCCTAGGAGACAGACATTTCCTTTTGTCTGATGGGTATAGGACCAGAGTATATGTAGCTACTCAAACACATTTATTTTAGTTAAAGTGAAACCATGCATTTAAAAATATATATTCTTATTTTTTTTGAGACAGAGTCTTGCTCTGTTGCCTAGGCTGGAGTACAGTGGTGTATCACAGTTCATTGCAGCCTCAATTCCCTGGGCTCATGTGATCCCCACACCTCAGGCTCCTGAGTCAATGGGAATACAGGTTCATGTCACCATGCCTGGCTAATTTTGTGAACATTTTTTGTTGAATGCTGAAAAACTACATATACATATGTGGGGTGAAAAATATTCTGTAATTAGCTTTTTCATTTAAAAAATACATTTATGAACCCCTTTCTATAACATATTTATATTATTTTTAATAACTGCATATTATTTAATTATATGACTGTTTCAAAATATGTGTATCCACTCCTATAAGGCTAAGTTTTTATCCATTATTTAACAAAATAATATCCATTAATATTTGTATCTTTGTAGCCTCAGGCACCTAGAAGTAGGACACTGAAAGAAAAGTTATAGTGGTTTTTTCATTTTTACACATAGAATTTTCTCTGTAAAAATATAACCAGTTTTCAATCCCTGTAACAATGTAGAAGAGGATTTTATCTAGCTATATGCCAAAGTGGTAAGATAAAAAATTTCAATTTTCACTCATTTCTCTATTAGCTGTTATCTACCATCACTCTTTAATTTTTAAAATAAGATTATCACAAAAGCCTCAGTTAGTTTCTCTGAATTCCTGGTCCTTGTCTTTGTAAAATACTTCCTAGAAACTGTATTAATACTATATGATTTTAACTCCACTGCTCTGTATATTAACAGGCTAGGCTTTAAGTTGTTGGTTATTAAAAAGCAAATGAATGAATCTAGTCAAATGTGATGTTCTAAGAGATCACAAACTCAACTGAGTTCAAGCTTAAAACCCCGTGAAAGATTTTTCTGCCAAAATGGAATTTGTAGGAGTGTTCTGCATTCCTTAGCTTGTTATGGTGAAAGCACTGGCATGGCACTGGATGTTCAAGAAACCTTGAACTGATAAAGCTGGTTACCAAAATACTAAACAATTAGCAGATGAAAACAATTCCATGGCCCCCTATTCCTAAAAACAGCTCCTATGCTACGGCATGACATCCGTGGGATAATCACTGCACTGAATTATACAGAAGGACACTTATACAAAAAAGAAGTCCCATGGCAGGAAATAAAACCCTCAGCACAACATTCACTTAAGACAAAAAAGTTCTCATTGAATTGTTTTTGTTTCTTTGATTTACTTTGTGGATGATTCTCAAGTCTCTATCTCATGTCATCATCTCCTCCATGAAATTCCAAATGTACCCTGAACATTCGCATTCTGTTGTTACCCTTTGCCCTAATTCGTCATGCCTGAAAACAAAACCGTGATCCCTGCTCTCCACCTCTGAATGGAGCCTTCCCCAGACCTGCCTGTTTTTTCTATTCAGCATGATTGTCCCATTTATTCTGGTTCAAAATCTCATTTCTGAAATATTCAATCTGTGTTCTTACAATATATTTTTGTTTGCTTGCCAACGTTCTTTTCTCTAGCCTTTCTCTTTCATCCCAGTGATCACTACACTAATAATATTGTTATTCTAATCCTTTAACAACAATAACAAAAAAGAAAGTTCTTAAAACTGGTCTCTCTGCCCATAACATATTTGCTGCTGATACTTCTTGAGTTAATCTTAACTTCTTGAGTTGATTCTGCTTAATCTTAAATTTATTATTATGTCTTCCTTTCTTAAAAAATGATAAAGTTATTGGCTCCCCTTCCTGCCAATGATAGTGCCTGTCAAATAGTAGGAACGCATAAGTCTGACATTGAAAGTGTGTATGGTCTATTGCCACATTAGTTTTTCCGTGCATATATCCACCACATGCCTGCACATATATTCAGCTTACTTGAAATACTATCCAAATCTTGAATGCTCTATGTGATATCCAGCCTTTAACCTTTTAAATCTGCCCATAGCCTCCCCATAACCATAAATTCTTTCCATATTTTAAAGCTAAGTTCAAAAGCAATGCCATCTAAAATGATAGGTCTTATTGCTGGGGAACTTGGGGCTATCGTAGGGACCTCCCTGTTAAGCATATTCAGCCACCTGCTGACTTTACCCTGCCCTAAAACTCAGGCATAACATACCTGCCTTTAAGCAAGAGGCATTTCAATTCCCATAACTTAAGCACTGTTTATCAAATTTTAGGACAGGCATATGCCATGGTACATCAATTTAAGACTGACATTCCTATCCTTGATGCTGTTTTTCTGAGGACAGTCAACAGAAATAGGATCAGAACAGGTTATTTCTACACACTTCTCCCATTTTAAGAAATAAAGATGAAACAATAGGGCCAGGTTCTCACCAGTAATCCTAACACTTTGAGAGGCCAAGACAGGAGGATCATTTGAGCCCCAGAGCTTGAGATCACCAGCCTGTGCAACATAGGGAGATCTTGTCTCTATAAACACACTGAGGTCTGTTGTGGGGGACTAGGGGAGGGACAGTGGGGGGTAGGGAGTTGGGGAGGGATAACATGGGGAAAAATGCCAGATATAGGTGATGGGGATGGAGACAGCAAGCCACATTGCCATGTATGTACCTATGCAATAATCCTGCATGTTCTTCACATGTACCCGAGAACCTAAAGTGCAATTAAAAAAAAAATATATATATATATATATATATATATGTTTAAAAAATTAGAAATAGTTGGGTGTGTTGGCACACATCTTTGGTCACAGCTACTCAGGAGGGTGATTGAGAGGATTGCTTAAGCCTGGGAGATTGAGGCTGCAGTAGGCTGTGATTATGCCACTGCACTCCAGCCTGGGAAACGGAGGGAGTTATCTGTCTCAACAATACTGGAAAAAAGATGAGAACAGTAGTCACTCGGGACTACTAGAGGGGAGTGAATGTTGAAAAACTACATATTGGGTACTGTGCTCACTACCTGGTTGATTGTATCATTTGTACCCCAAACCTCAGTGACATGAACTTCACCCATGTAGCAAACTTATACATGCCTTGAACCTAAAATAAAAGTTAAGTAAATTTTCTTCTTCATGCATAACAAGGGAAATAACCAAGTGAATTTTTAAAAGATGTTTTAAAAGATGTAATCACTTACCAGATAATCTGAAGGGTTAGAGTTCCAGAAATTCTAAGAGCAAGATATAATCAGCAATGTAACATCTACATCTACAATCTAATGTTTCAAGATTACTGAAGCAGCTACAATAAATAAGTTATTATCAGGATATTTTATTTTTTGGAAGAAAAATATATTTTACAACTAAGGTGTTTACTTTTTAATTCTAGCAAACACTGTCATATTTAACTTTGGTTCAGATTCACCTTGCAATTCCACAAGAGAAAACATGTTGAGGGAAACTGTATATTCAGGCAAGATTACCTAGCTACAGTTAACAACAAATAATTTTCAATATTCCACACAAAAACTTAAGTAAGCTGAAAAAATGCAATGAAGACAGAGATACTTACACTCAACATTAATAGATTAATTAAGTAATTTACTAAACATTTATGGGCATCAAACTAATTAGTAAACACTTATGAGAATGGAACTCATACTGCAATCAATGTAATAAAACACTTAACTACAGTGTTGATTCAATAATGCTTTGCCTATATTCTTTTGTAGTATGCCTATATGGCCCATACTTACCATAGTAATCATCTTAGAAAGCTCAGTTGTCAGGATTCCACATGAAAAATTATATAGGCTTACAATTAATGTTAACAGTTATCTTCATTCATGACTGTCAATGGAACAAACAGACTCTAAGTTTATGACACAGAGAATTTGGAGATGACATGAGGCATTCAGATACTGCGTAAGCTTCCCTATTATGCTACAAAAGAATTAGATAAATCCTGAATTGTTCTTATACCAAAAGAACTTAAAAATATTAACAGCAACATATGTATAAGTAACACACCTTTGACATATAATTTCTCAGTCTTAGAATGAGGCCCTCAAATTCTGAGGGTTTAGTCACAAAATTATGGCTAACAAAGATGTTCTTGTCTTGAATGAGTTGTCAAATAGCTCTCATGCTTTTGATAGAAACGAAAAAGTCCCATGGAAAGGCCTGAACTTTACCAAACCCCACTGGAGTATAGAACAACTCTGTGCTATATATCCTCTAAACTCTTTCCCAATTTTCTTCAAGAAACACAGCTTTCTGAAGTTTATATAACAATGACCCAGGCAACTTAGTGAATTGAGGCAGGTAGGGTTTATCTTTTAAGTAAATGTGATTTGAGGATCGCCCATTCCTACACAGTGTATTACTCTTTTTTAATTTTCTATTTGGTGATTGAAGGTGCATATGGTGACTTATCACCCAGTGGTTTCTTCTTTATAAATCCTGACATTACGTATATAAATATTTTACTGAAGGGAGTTTAGAAGATCTTTGGGACGATATAAGATACTATCACTATATTATATTGAAAGACTTTTAAAATAAATACATAAAAATAAAAACAAAGCTGCTCTAGTTCTGTTCAAAACCATTTCCTTCCACCNAGACCATCCAGGCCAACGTGGTGAAACGTTGTAGAATCTCTACTAAAAATCCAAAAATTAGCCAGGTGTGGTGGTGAGCACCTGTAATCCCAGCTATTTGGGAGGCTGAGGCAGGAGAATCACTTAAACCTGGGAAGCGGAGGTTGCAGTGAGCCAAGATCACACCACTGCACTCCAGCCTGGGGACAGAGTGAGACTCCATCTCAAAAATAAATACATAAAAATAAAAACAAAATTTAAAAAGACAACTTATATTATCTGAAACAGTGGTTCCCAAAGTTTATAATGTATTATAATCAACTGAAGTGTTTACTAAAACCTATTTCTGGTTCTCAACCCCTGATGGAGGCTAGTCAGTTCTATTCCCCCTAAGAATAACAACAATAACAAAAATCTGTAAAACAGTTACACTAATGCAACAGATGAAGACTTGATAACAGATAGTTTTGTCAAAAGAAAACTTTAAAAGATAGAAAACACCCTTGGGTAATTATCATATTTCGGCATTAACAGAAACCAATTACTGTCAAATAAGACATAGAGAAAAACAAAGCCATAAAAGTTGTAAAGACAGCAACAAAAAATGACCATCACAAACCCAGAAATTAAGGCGCTGATTTCAAAGGTTATCATAAATGTTAAAAATAAGCCACAAAAAAAGAACTACAAAGAAGGTCATTGGGAGACCATAGATAATTTTTAATAAATTTCAGAAGAGTGCTGTGATGAGACCAGGTGTGTCAGGTTAAAACATTTCTTGGCGCTGAGTAAATGAAAACAAATTTTGTAGACACAAATGTTACTAAAAATTGAAAGGCAAGAGCAAGGTAAGATACAGGACAATAATTGAACAGGGATAGGTTTCTTTTTTCTTTTCTTTTACTGTACTTGTTTAGATGCAGAGGAAAATGAGTCCGTGGAAAGTGTAAGCCTGATGCCACAAGTGTGATGGAATATACTGGATAGTGAAGATACAGCAGTGAATGCCTTCAGGGGGAATTACTCCTCTTTAGTTCCTACTTCCTATAATTCTTGGCTCAGAACAGACACGAATTAAATGGCTTTTGAATTAATGACAAAAATGGGAGAGGTCAGACCAAAAAGGAAGAAACCCCTTCTGGAACCACCAGAAATGATAAAAGCGTAGGGAAACTTACAATAACACCTAGAAGTAAGAAGGGATATAGAATAAGCAGGAATTCTGAGGTACAGAAGTTTGCAGCAAAGTAGGAGGCAGGCTATTTTGTGAGAATAATGGGGATAAGGGTGGGAGACTGATAAGAGTTGAAAAATTTTATATGAATGCAGTGAAGAACTAAAAAGTGCGAGAAAAACTCACTCTAAGATGCACTGACTACTTTACAGGAAATGCAAAAATTTCAGTCAATCAAACTGAGTAAAAGACATTTTTGACAAATCTTTATAACTATATCTTTTCACTTTTGCTTTGGTTTAGTCATTTATATTTTGTACTAATTATGTTCTTTGGGAGACATAATTCTGTAATTTATGACTACTTACAGCTGCTAAATTACTTCTGGAATTTGGAGAGAGAATGCCCAATTGCTCCTGTTCTTGTAGTAAAATAATTTTGTTTTCCTAGAAAGCCAAGACAACAAATAAATAATTTTCCATTTATAGACAATCTTATTCACTTAGTCCTTTAACTTACATTGCAATTTAAACCAAATGGAACAACGTAATTCTATTTCTATGTCTAATTTTGGATCAGCTTTTGGGTGAATGGTAATAAGGCTAAATTTCCTATCTATCACTGGCACTGGACTGCACCTAACAATGACAGAGCAAAGCTATTAGCCTGTCCAGAAGATCAGTTAAAGTAGGAAGTCTCTCATCATAATCCTTGCAGCAGCTGTCATTAAATTCCTGCTGCCAAGTGAAAGGCTGAAGCAGCTGGAAATGGAGAAGGGCAGTTAGAAAAACAACTAGGTTTTGATCAAAAATGTTTTCTTACTTTTGTCTACTGCCTTTTGACAAGGACTACTGCTGTGTGCACACAATTTTTAGACCATGAGTTGTCGACACTTTCTTCTCAGTTTTATTCTTTGATATTGAATGAATATGCAATGAAGAAGGAGCGAGCGCCTCTGACTTTGAGGACAATAACATTCAGCTCTGAGGATAAACGCTCTCTTAGCTCTTCTCCATCTGAACTCTGAACAATCAAATCATAACTAACAGTAGTTTGAGACAGCAGGATGGAACTGATAGAGAACGGACTCTGGACAAAAGGGAAAGCGTATTTTATTCCAGGCTCAACTCCTGTTTAAATATGTGATCTGAAGAAAGATATTTAATCTGGTGTCTTAAATTAGTTCATCATCTTTCAAATTGAGATAACACTAGTCACATCATAGAATTCTTGGGGGAAGGATATAACACAATCAACTCACTCAGTATCTGGTACACCGTAGGCACTTATTAAATGTAAGTCTCTACAATTCTCTCCTTTAATTCATATTTAAAGGAAGGAATCAGATTGTGTTTGTTAGATATAGATTGTTCTGAATTCACTGGTGCGTTTATTTTGTGGGACAGAGTGTTTAAAGGGGAAAATGTTGGTTTTGCTTGAAGATTGACAGAAACGTCCATCAAAAATCACTTATTCTACAATAATTAGGTTATTTCAAACTCTGCCAATCAGCTTATTCTTTAAAAATCTTTCAAATTTCTCATTTTCTCTGGGGGAAACAATAATTCTCTTTTGACCCCAAGTTTTGTTCATTAAAAAACTAGTTTAAATCTTGTGGGTGATATCACAAAGAATTTTAACAATCAAAAACTGGCTTATGATAGAACGCATATGGATCCTCATAAGGAGTCATAAGGCAAAACTCAAGAATTGTGCCTTCAAAAAGAAGTGTTCTCTGTAAAGTAAATGTTCTGATTGCATTCAATATGGAGAAAAACAATCTTCAAATAATTTTTTTTTTTTTTTTGAGACGAAGTTTCGCTCTTGTTACCCAGGCTGGAGTGCAATGGCGCGATCTTGGCTCACCGCAACCTCCGCCTCCTGGGTTCAAGCAATTCTCCTGCCTCAGCCTCCCGAGTAGCTGGGATTACAGCCACGCACCACCATGCCCAGCTAATTTTTTGTATTTTTAGTAGAAGCGGGGTTTCACCATGTTGACCAGGATGGTCTCGATCTCTTGACCTCGTGATCCACCCGCCTTGGCCTCCCAAAGTACTGGGATTACAAGCGTGAGCCACCGCGCCCGGCCTTCAAATAATTTTTAATGACTTTAGTGTGAGTATAAGATGAATTACTTTGGAAATTGTAAAATTCCATGAGATGAATTACAAGAAAAATATTTGTACTGAATGTTGATAATATCAAATGAATAAAAATGTCTTTAGTTTTAATAGAAAATGGTATTCTTGTATAGGTAGTTTAAAAAAAATTACAAACATATTTTACAAATAGTGTTTAAGTCCAGATGAGTTTACTGGAAATGGAATTTTTATTTTTAAATCACTGATATTAAAATAACTAACAATTTTTTAATCAAATTAAACTTATTTCCATAAAAATCAGCTGGGTGTTTAAAAAATTATATAAGTTGAAATTATTAAGTCATAATCTATCAATAAAGATTTCAGCTTATTTTACTACTTATCTTCAAGAATAATAATAAATTTTTTCACTTGTATCAGCTTTTACTGGTGACTAGCATGTTACTATATTTAGAATTTTTTTTTCAGATATTATCTTTTTCAGTTCTAAAATTTCCACTTTTTCCCTTTGTATCTTCTATTTCTTTGTGGAGACATTCTGATTTTCACTCATGATTCAATCTTCAGGATTTTAGTACCTTCCTGAGTATATAGATCTAATTATATATGATTTCCATAACTTTCTTAAACTTCTAATGAGTACTGGAATTGAATGTGTTTTTGTTAAACTTGGAGAATATGCCTAGTAATAAAAAATAGCAAAAATGCTTGTTGAAGCATTTTTGTGATCATTGCTTTAAATTCCTTGTCAGATAATTCTAGCACCTTTTTTAATCTTGTTTTTTCATCTGTTGATCGACTGTACACCCAGATGGAGGAATTCATCTAGGTGGACTGCCTTCTGTTTGCAGCTTAGGCTTGGATCATCTTCTTCTGTTGGGTAAAGGTTTTAAGGCACTCTGCTACCTTAAAATATTGTATTTCCAGTCTTGAGCTCTCTAGTCATTCTGTCTTCCTCATTACATGTTTCAGAATTCTCTTTTGTCTGCCTCTGGTGTTATTTTCAGGGTTTATAGTTTTACTTTGCATGGAAGAACATTAAAAAAATGAATTTACACATCTTTTCTTAACTGGAAACCCAATACTTGCTTTTATAAGGTATAAACACTTTGCACAATTAACACAATATACAAATCCTGCTTTTTTTGTTACTTTATTTCATCATCTAGATTTTTATTCAGAACATAAAAAGTGAGATGGAACTGAAATCACTCTTGCTTAATGTTTTTTAAAAAATGAATATAAAAATTCCAAGGCTACTTAGCTAGAGTAGTTTTAAAATGCCTCAAATCTAACAAAAGTCTACTTTTGTGTTTATGGAAAAAATTGTCTAAAAACCAAAGCAAAAAAACTAAAATGGATTTGACTATTATTCTAGAATCTGCATCTCATTTTTATTGCATACTAATTATGCATATTTCAATATTCCTCCATTACTTTCTTCTAGATTTATGCAGTTCAGTTCATGATATCAGAAAGCAGTTTAAAGTAGGAAATTAAGGAGTAGTTTATTGTATGACTGAATTAGATAAGTTTTAGGAATGAGTTAAAGTGATTTGGAAAGTGAAAATGCGTGTGTTCATTTTCTTGGGGGATTTGAGGTTTATAGTGTAGACTTGATTTATTTACAAAGATTAAACATCTAAGTAATTATCTTTCTCTTTTACCTGCCTCCTGATCTTTATAATCACTGTGTGTTTGGTAGAATTTGCCTTAGGAGTGTGTTTTAGAAAGTTGACTGTTGTTCTACTACTGTATTGCAATATATTCATCTATAACCTTGTAACTTAATGCATATGAAATGTTTTAGGAATTTCTTCAGATCCTTTCAAAAATAATAGATTATTTTACCCAAGAGAAAATCTCCAGGATTTTAGTACTCTCCTGAGTAAACAGACCTGATTATACATGATTTCAATAACTTGCTAAAACCTCTAATGAGTACTGAAATTGAATGTCTTCTTGTTAAACTTGGAGAATATGCCTAGTAATAGAAAATGACAACAATACAAAACTTAACTTTATCTTTTTAGGTAAACTTTTCCATCTGCTTATATTATAAACTAAAGTTCTATTTATTATGATATACTTTAGGTACCCTAATTACAATTCATTATATCAGAAATAAAACAATGAGTCTTTTTAGCTAAACTTTGACTTTTGGCAAACTTTGGTGGGGGAAAAAATAATAACTTTTGCTTAATAATACGCATATTGGGCCAGATGTAGTGACTCACTCTTGTAATCCCAGCACTTTGGGAGGCTGAGGCGGGCAGATCACAAGGTCAGGAGTTTGAGACCAGCCTGGCCAGCATAGTGAAACCCGTCTCTACTAAAAATACAAAAATTAGCCAGGTGTGGTGGCACACCCCTGTAATCCCAGCTACTCGGGAGGCTGAGTCAGGAGAATCACTTGAACCTGGAAGGCAGAGACAGTGAGCCAAGACCTCACCATTGTATTCCAGCCTGGGAGACAAAGCAAGACGCCATCTTAACTAACTAAATAAATAAATAAAGTAAAAAAAATCCGATTAATCCTGACATTCACCCATGAGAAAATACAGTCAGAAGGCTAATACTTTTTCTGAAAAATATTTTAAGTCACAAATTGTATTTAGACTACCGAATAGTTGAAATGAACCCTTACCTTTCAACTAGGGGGGAAAGGAAGTTAATCATTAAACAATCTGTTTGGTAGTGCCATGTTTAACTATTCTCATTGTTTGATTTTAATTACATGTTTGTATCAGGAAACTGATTCATATCCTCTGAATGCCATCTAAATTTACAGCCTTAAATCTAAGTGTGTTTGTTGTCGTCCAACACTAAGTACCATGTAGGAAAAAAAGAAAGGTGCCTGCCCACCAGTGCCTTTGCCATTGCTTTAAATAGCCTTTTCCTTTTGCATATGAAGTGTTTCAAATGAAAAAGTAAAGTCACAAGTCCTAGTAGCAACCCTAAAGTTTGTCCTGTCATGTCCATCACTGTATCATGACTATCACCAAACCTTGTATTACAAATCTAACATTAGATTGTTGAGAAAGAAATCACAACAATTTTGATTTTGAGAAAATCAGATATTTAAAACACTTATTTTCCTCTGGGAGAAATGCCTTATGTTTTCTATGTTATTAACTAGTCCTGATATCAATTAGATTTTTAATAGATGTGTTTTTTAACTTATTGAACAAATATTCACATTGTTAAAAATATCCAAGATCACTTTGATCATTGCCATCTTAGCAGTGGAGTGAGACAAAGGACAGATGACTAGAGCCAGAGATTCCCTCTTAAATTAGCAAGGCAGAAGCTGCACATGTCGCTTCTGTTTGTACTGTAGTAGCAAGAGCTTAGTCTCATATCAACAACTACTACAGAGACTTAGGGACATGTGTTTCCTGGGTGAGCAGCCATAGCTAAAAAAAAATTCTATTACTATGGAAGTAAAGAAAACTGACACTGATGGACATCTAGTAGTCTTCAACCATCAGAGAATGGTAATTCCCCAAAGTCTTTGGAGTCTCTAAACTCTATGACTCTAAAGTTCATACTCCTTATATTATATTGTAGAGCCTGGCTTCATATCCAAAAGTCATGATAAAACAACTATTTTGTTTTGTTACCTTTAAATATATATGTGTGTGTGTGTGTGTGTGTGTGTGTGTGTGTGTGTGTATACACATATATATTTTTTCCTCCATTGCCCTTCACTAACAGAATTTAAAGAAATGAATTATTTAAAGTAATAAGTATACTACTTACTACTTTGGGAATACTGTATTTTCTTCCATTAAAGGATTACTAAACAAGTTACAGTAGACATGGATTTTAGCTCAAAAAGCATAATAGGATACTGAATTTGGAAATTACATTAACTTAATAGTGCCATCAAACCTCCCTGGGCATATATTTCTGCAGTAACTATTCTGTAACTCTCCAGCCACTGTCCACATTTTCCTATGTTGTTACCTATAGCCTATGTTGTTATATAAATATACATTTTAATTAATTAAACTTAAATAAAATAATTAAGTTCTTCAGCCATACTAGCTAACATTTCAAGTGCTCAAGAACCATATGTGACTAGTGGCTACCAACCTGGATACTGTGGCAAACATCATTTTCATCATTGCATTGTTATTGCCCTATTGGTCACTGCTATAGAGTGAAACTTTAAATCTACTGCTGTTTTTGTTAAGGGTCTTCTAACATCATAAGGCTTTGTCCTTTTTTGTTGAAAGAACAACACTTTAAAAGTATTTCTTGACATCTTACTACATTTCCTATTTCATTTTGAGAATATAGGATAGATCCATGAACAAAAAGAGGACCCTTGTTCCTGTGGAGCTTTCATTTAGCAAAGAGAGATATCTGAAAAGAAACAAATCAAACATAACAACAACCATAATAAATAAGTGAAATGTGTAATTTTTAAATATTGGTAAGGCCCGTGGAAACAAGAAATGCCAGGTGAAGGAATGGGGATGCAGAAAAAAGGATGGCTTGCAATTTTAATAGAGTGCCTTCTTTAGAGTAGGCTTCTTTGGAGTGATATTTGAGCAAGGAGTTGAAAGAGTGAGGGAGCTTAGCCATGTGACTGGGGAAGAGTGTTCCAGGTGGAACGAACAGCCTTAGGCAAAGCAGCGAAGCAGTCACAGTGACCCAAGCAGAGTAGCAAAAAGGGAGACTGTAGGAGCCAACAAGCTAAGAGAGGTGATGGGGGAAGGGTTATATGCAGCTTTGTAGACACTTGTAAGGACTTTGTGGAGTTGCTGTAGAGTTTTAAGAGGGGAAGAACATTTTGTGACATACTTTTAAGAGATGAGTTCTGCTGCAATGTTGAGAATAGACTTTCAGTAGGGGTTGGGGTACATGGGTAAAATCTTGGAGTTATATTTAATATGTTGCATAGTTTATAAAATTGTTTCCTGATCCCTTATCATCCTGAATTTCTATTGTATCTTCTACTTGGCATGATCCGGTTTATTAGTGTCCCTCTTAAAGTGTGTTTCCAAGAATAGAACACAATACACCAGATGATGTGACAAGAGACATGCAAGAGACAATTATGTCTCATGAGCTGAATGCTATTTTTCTAATGCTACTGGATTTGTTATCAAAATGTTTCCTAAATTATATAATTTGTTATTTTGAAATGAAATACAATTATATTTATTTTTCTAAATTTGATCCTAGTTATTTGAGCTCAGGGTTTTACATTAGCCATTTCTTGTTTTATTTAAACTTTAGATGTGATAAATATTATTTCTATGCTTTCACCCAGATTATCAATATATCTTTACTTTTCCTTCTTTTTTTTTNTTTTTTTTGAAGGCAGAGTCATGCTCTGTCAACCAAGCTGAAGTGCAAAGGTGCAATCTTGGCTCGCTGCAACCTCTGCCTCCCCTGTTCAAGCAATTCTCCTGCTTCAGCCTCCCAAGTAGCTGGGATTACAGGAGCATACAACCACGCCCAGCTAATTTTGTATTTTTAGTAGAAATGGGGTTTCACCATGTTAGCCAGGCTGTTCTTGAACTCCCAAACTTAGGTGATCTGCCCACCTTGGCCTCCTGAAGTGCTGGGATTACAGGCGTGAGCCACCATGCCTGGCTATAAATATACCTTTTCATAAGGCAAGGACAGGGACAGAACACTATAGTATTCCCTTGCCTGGAATTTCCATTAACCTGAAAAGAATGTAAGTGATATTCATTTTTCCAAATTAATACTGAAGCATTAATTAATTCTTATTGACTATAGTTCAAACAGTTTTAGAATCACTGACTTTACTATAAATAAAACTCATAGGGAACTTTTGAAAACCATGAAGTAATCCTGTCTTTATTCAATCTACCCTCAACCGTTACCTTTCTGACCATATCTCCATCGCTCTCCTCCTTCTCCCTCTGCTTTTCCCACATAGGACTCCATCATGTCTCTCATGCATGCCAGGCATGCCAATCAGAGCCCCCTTATCAGAATCCTGTCCCGCTCTGTCCATGATATACTGCTCCTGGATTAGATATCCGAGTGGATTATGCCAAAATTTACTTCAAGTGTTTCCTGAAATGTCATCCATAGAGAGGCCTTTTGCTACCTGTATAATACTGCAACATGCCTCAATATTTCCTATCACCTTGAGTACCTTACATTCTTCATATTAATATGAATTTTTTAATACAGTATAATGTTGTTCTGCCTACTGTCTATCCCTCACCACTAGGTCATAAGAGTCATGAAATAGTTTGTTGTTTTAGTTTACTGCTATATTTCTAGTACTTAGAACTGCTTTGCACGCAGTAGGTAATCAGTAAATAGTTGTTAAATTAGTGAATGAATACGTTATCCTATCTGTTGGTATTATTCTCTTGAATTATTTGACTTGGTTGGTTACCTGTGGACACTTATGAAGAAAAACCAGTGGAGACAATCATTAACATGTCATATAACTTCTGAATGAAGCCAAATAATCTACCTGGTTCCAAGAATTGCAGTTAGCTTGTCACTGCCAAAATCCACCCTTGTCTACATAAGTAAAGTAATCATGAATACAAATGAAAGATGATATGCAAATATTAATTTACCTGTACATTTTAACATTGTTTTCCATTAAACATTTTATCAGATATGAATAGAAATTGGAATTCACTCATTTAATTACTTCTGTTTTTATTTCTCTGGTTTACTTAATTTATAATACTGAAGAGCATATAACTAGAGGCTGAAACAATAAACACTGAATATTTATTTGGTACATAGTTTGAGTTCAAGCGTATTAAGAAAAATACAAAAGGAAAACAGTGAAGCAGTGTAATGTTTATTATTGATCTGCCTGGAGTTCTAGTGGTAAAGGGTTTGGTGATGTGAAAGGTCTATATTTGAGAATGAACAGATTAATTACAAGGACAAAATATTTCAATAAATAAAAGCCAGGCAAGCTTTTAGATAGTGACCAGATCTTTGGAGAATTATCTTGTTACTTCCATATATGTGTGTGTGTGTGTGTGTGTGTGTGTATTAGGCCTACTCTGAAATTCCAAATAAGGCATAAAGATGATTTAGACAGAAAAAGTATATTTGATTAAAATTATGCATAAAGTTTAATCATTCATCTTTTAAAACTCAGACACTGTAAATTAAAAACCATTGTTTTATCATTTCTCTAATCTTATGGCAAATGTAAAAGTTTCTTTTTCATATCTGTTTTTACTGATGTTAGGTAGATATATCCTTCATCCATCTATTGGTCTACTTATATTCCATATTTTGTTAATCTAGAAGGACAGATAGGTATGTCCAAATCTTAGGAACGTAAACTAAAGATTAAAATATTGGGCTGGAAATTATTTTAGTTTCGAGTTAGATCTTTGTTTGCATTTTGATCACTTAAATATTTAGTTATTTCATTTTCAACAGAGTGCTAAAGAGAATAACATGAATGAGCATGAAGAGTCTGTAAATTTGATTACATATGCTTTCACATGCATGCTGTAGTTTTTAGTCATGTCAGCATAAGCAAAATATACTTTGAATAAACTAAAATGTGTTTTAATTTATAAATATAACCTTTTTAAACTATATTTGTTACCATTAATAAGGATGTAACTTGTGTGTAACACATGTTCATGACTTGAAGATTAAATTAGAGCAATGCATAGCTATTATTTTAAATCTTCAAATAGACATTAATAGGGTTCAAGTCAAAGTATTTTAATTGATTGAAGTCATATGATTAAAATTATATTTACAAAAGGAGCTCTTTAAAATGGTGATTGTATTAATAGGTCTTATATTTGCATTACTGCAAACTTTAAAATGTATTTTTCTATTCCACATAGGAGTATTTTCATACTTTATTTATTAAATTAGAAGTATATAGATCTAATTAGTTGCATTCAGACATAGCTATCTAGTATACAGCAAAGACAAACTAAATTTCATTACACATCTGGATGTTTGATGTGAATAGCATCTGAATATTTGAAAATAAATGGATGATCGAGTTTTTTCTTCTATGCAAATATTTTGGCATCACTTAAAACTAGTAGCATTCTGAATCCTACACAAACAGCACTCATTGATTTAAGATATAAATTATTATGTAGTCAGTTTATGATTTATTTAAATACCTAATATTTTGAGTATAAGTTTTGCTTCCTATTATGGGAAGTTACAGTTACTGAATAATAGATTGTACTTACTTTCTCTGACTTTCCAAGTCTTCACAACATATAAGAGCAACATAGGGAGTTTATTTTATTTGGTTCTGAGACATATACCAAAGAAATCAGAGACCTCACTGGGAAATCCCTATACATCTTGATGCTCACCAATTTCATGAGAAAAGTGAAATTCAATTTCTAAATGTGGATTTCAAAAAATGGTCTTTAGTTAGAAAAACATGGTTTTTCTATTCTAGCTTAAAGCAACTAAGATAGAACTTGCAATTAAATTATACTTTAATGGAACATTAAAAGGAAGAAAGCAATCTAACTGATCATTATAAACCACAAACATCAACAAAAAAATTTTGACAAAAATTATGAAAGGATATGTTGAAATAACACACTTACCTATTTAAAACCTCATCCTTAGCAGATGATCTGCTACATTTCAGGAATTCAATAAACATTTGGGAAATAAAAGAATAAGTTGGCCAGGTGCAGTGGCTCACGCCTGTAATCCCAGCATTTTAGGGGGCTGAGATGGGCGAATCACAAGGTCAGGAGTTCAAAACACGCCTGGCCAACATAGTGAAACCCCATCTCTACTAGAACTAAAAAAAAAAAAAAAAAATTAATGGGCATGGTGATGGACACCTGTAATCCCAGCTATTCGGGAGGCTAATGCAGGAGAATTGCTTGAACCTGCAAGGCAGAGGCCGCAGTGAGCCCAGATTGTGCCACAGCACTCCAGCCTTGGTGAGAGAGCGAGACTCCATCTCAAAAAAGAGAAAGGAAATTTAAAATAACTTGATCTGTTTTATAAATTTGTTTGTGATTATCTTTCTAAAAGATCCTTTCCAAAAATATAGCCACACCATTAAGTGTTAAAAATCCTAATCACAGAAATAACTCTCCTTTACTATTTCTGGATTTACTCTAATTCTGACTACCAAAAAATGTGGATTTCCCACATGAGCTCAGATGAATAATGATCTATTACTTATCAATAATTTATTATTTTAAATTAGTGAATTCGTTTTTAAAAAACATTTGCTTCTAATTTACTTTATTTTTATTAAAAACACTTCCAAATTGCTTTTCAAAAAGGTTGTATTTGTTTGTTTTCCCAATAGAAACGTACAAGAATCCAGTTGATCCAATTCCTCATCAATATGTTTTTTTGTCAGACTTTTAATTTTAGCCATTCTAGTGGGTGTGTAGAACTATTTCGCCATATTTTTGATTTGCATGTCCTTAGTGATTAATGAAGTTGATCATCTTTTCCTTTGTTTACTGACAATTCATATTTTCTTTGGCTAAATGTCCATTCAAATCTTTTACCCATATTTTGAGTTGTCTGTGTTCTTGTTACTATACTGGGTTGGAAGAGGTGTTTTTGATTTTGGTATTTGTGTGTGTGTGTGTGTGTGTGTGTGTGTGTGCTTGTGTGTGTATTCTGTCCCATCCTATACATAAGTCCTTTATCATAGCTACTTAAAAAAAAAAATATCTTCTTGGCTGTGTGCAGTGGCTTACACCTGTAATCCCAGTACTTTGGGAGGCCGAGGTAGGAGGATTACTTAAGCCCAGGAATTTTAGACCAGCCAGGGCAACATATTGAGAGCTCCACTTCTCAATGAAAAATAAAAATAGAGCTGGACATGGTGGTGCAGCCTGTAGTCTCAGCTCGGGGGCTGAGGAAGGAGGATCATTGAGCCCAAGAGGTTGAGACTACAGTGAGCTGTGATGGCGTCACTGTACTCCAGCCTGAGGGACAAAGGGAGACCCTATCTCAGAAAAATAAATAGATAAATTATTTTTTTCTCATTCTGTACGTATCATTTCATTTTTGTAAGGATGTCTTTTAAACATCAAATGCTTTTAATTTTGACCATTGGTCAGTTTATCAAATTTCGTAGTTTATGGGGCTACATTGTCCTATTTTAAAATGTCTAACTGAAAATCACTGAGATTTTCTTTT